>NW_022145614.1:28051899-28586899 GCF_000002235.5 Strongylocentrotus purpuratus
TTTTTTCTACGCCACTATTTTTTCAATCATCAAGCAAACTTGGTTTATTGTAGCAGTAGAAACAGCAACAGGGAAGTGATAGCTTGATTGTGTTTCCCCCATCAACATTTGTCATTAATGACCAAGCTCCCCTATACATTTTTGTATTTCCTCCACTTTGGAACTGACACCCAAGAAGAAGACGTACTAAGTAAACTACATCGCTTTCCAATTCGAAAACAACTCACTTTAAAAGTCCTTAAGAAAATCAACTTTCAATTATTCGTCCAAATAAATTGTAATTGCAGTAGGGATTTCTTTCTCTTTCTCTCTCTTCCAGACTTGGTTCTAGCACGTTATTATTATTATTAACTTGGACTTCGATATTTTCTATTTTGGACGTAGGGGTGCTTGAGACCCGATCCCCCTCTAGAACCACTATGGCTCTCTTCCCCTTCCACTTTTCTTTCCCTTTCAATTGGCATACTCTTTATTTCCAGCTGATACGAGGAAATGAAACACCCTCTTTGATCATGCCCAGTCTTGTTGACAGCTGAGACAAAAGGCATCCACTTAGAGAAATAATCTAAAAAGAAAGCAAAATGATCAGATCAGCTGACTAATAACAGTTTGACCGAAACCAAAGAAACAATAAGCGATAAGAAAGTAACTCATTTTTTAAAGTTGTCATAACTCTGCGTAACTATGAGAATTTCAATTGGCTGAATCGGTTATGTCAATGTGACAAATTTCTCATGTGTTCCAACAACTCTCATAGATATAATGACGCATATTTCAAACACTCATACAACCTTCTTCTTAATGGTCCTGTTTTTTCAAACTCGCGCCATTCTGTTTCTCTTATGTCGCTGCTTTTCATACACAATGAATGAACTCGTTATTAAAGAAAGTTGATTGGCCTTTAAGCGAAGACGATACCATGCAAGCACGCATGCTCTTTAGAAGTTACTAACTTTACCTTGATTTCTCTGAAGTTGCTTGTTTCCATCATCTTCAAAGGAAGTATCAAGTTCTAGAGTGTGACGAGGGAACATGGCATTCTCCAAGAATCAAACTAACATTGGATTGGTTGTTCATAATAGTGAGTAAAATAATTAGGCAAACGCCTTTTCTTTCTTTGTTGTTGAAGAATGTCTGACTGAGAAAGAAGAAAAACAAAAATGAGGAAATAAAGGGAATAGTCCCGACTCCGTGCATTACACCGTTTAAATGCGTTTTCTACAGCCACAGTGAGGTGTGATTTTCGGGGAATTGGTTTCCAGCAACTCTTTTATAAACAACCCATTACTGTCTAAAAAACAGTATTAAAAAAAAAGGGAAATTATTTTAAGCTTATGTTTTATTACAATTTCTTCAGATACGTCCTCACATCTTCCATGAAGCAAATGGAGTCAATTTCACTGTGCAGTTGAGCTTTTGCTCTTTTACCCAATATTTTGTTCTCATGTGTTCAGGTAATTTTTAAAAACTAGGCTACTAGTAATACTAGTCTATTTGACCAAATTTCATGTTAGAAGGTAGAAAATGAATTTCAGTCATAAAGACCCGCGTATTCTACTAAAATTCAAACCCGCTGCTCGATTTAAAATCCTCTTAAGTGTTGGGGAGCCCCAAATTCACCAAAAATGTTATGACAAAATTTCACTTAAATTTCCTGTTTTCACGAAGTGACGGTAGTGAGGAAATCCGCACGCAAATTGTATGCGATTTTCATTCACTACCGTCACTTCGTGAAAATAGGGACGAAAATGTGAAAAAGGATGTCATTGTACGCAGAAAACCTAATTCTGTATTCTTTCATCAATATTCGACTTCAAACATATTTGTTGAAAATACCTGCAGAAATGTGTTTTAAATGACACCCTCTTTCACATGTATGATTCAATTTAAGTGAAATTTTGCCATCAACTTTATTTGGGCTCCCACCACTTTAGAGGGGCCTTAATCTCTTATAGTTCGAAAGCGGGTTTAACAAAGGAAGTCAAGTAGATCGAGGTCTAAGTTTTCATTTGTTAAACAGTCATGATCTTATAATCCAGGGTCGGGTTTAACTGAATTTGTAGAATGTAAGTTTTTCTTCGTTAAACATGATTCCTACAATCCTTGTTTCTTCTTCAGTTTTAACTGAACTAGTTGAATGTACTGACCAAAAAGTCTTCTAAAAAAGCTTACTTTGTTGCGGCGTAGTAGATGGGACCAGCTGAGCCGTGCTGACTAGGAATATGCATTTCTCGGATGTGTTTCTGAATCGTCTCCATGCCGATATCTCTGACTGTAAGAATATTGAATACAGAAACACTAATCAGGGTCAGAATCATTCAGGATTCGTTAGAAGTTTAAGGTCTCAAAAGGTTCTTCATTGTAACATTTTTAGGTCATAACGTTTTTAAGCATTAACAAGTTTAAGGCCCGACTTCACAAAGGAGATTTGCAGACAAAACAGACAAACCTCAGACTATTACTTACATGTAGGTGTTTGCAACCACTTAAGTCTATTCGACAACTAATGGTCGTCATTTTCCCACTAAAAAACATTTTCAAGCTCTTTCGTTTTGAGGGAAGTTCTAAATTAGTATTGTCTTTCAAATGTCGTTGGAATTTAATATTTCCATTTTTTGGCTTACAAATGGGACATAGCACCTTTAAGGTCATTTCGTGATATTTGAAAGTTAAACAGATTTGAATTCTTGAGGTGAGAGATAGACATGAATGTTTGAACCCAATCGGTTCACTAATATTTAGATCATTATAGGGTCAGTAGTCGAAAGGGATACATTTAACAAGATGAAATCCGTAATGAAAAATAGGAACTTTACTATGAAATCCAAATTTCGTGTCTCATAGTCAAATGCCTGGTCAGTGCATCTCTACGGGTATGAGTGTTCTTCTTCTTCTTCTTCTTCTTCTTCTTCTTCTTCTTCTTCTTCTTCTTCTTCTTCTTCCAGTGTAAGTGCTGCTTCAAGGGGATGAAGATAAACGCACTGGTTGTGTGTGTATTATGTGGAGACTTTCACATATCCTGCTATTCCACATTTTAACTTGTTGTTCTTGTTATGCATGTGCATATTTAGAGTAAAAACATTCCCGGTCTTGTAGACATGTTGCACAGGAATTAAAGAGATTGAAAGAAGATTAGAGGCTACAGAGACCTGGTTGTTCAGAAGGAGTATGAATATATCATGGACAGAAAGGATAACAAATGAAGAAGTGTTCAATAAAGCAAGAGTGAAACCATCACTCATCAACACAATAAGAGACAAATGCAATTTCTTGGTCACATATACAGAAAGGATCATCTAGATAAAAAAAAAAAACGATATCAACGCGCAGGATTGCTAGAAAGAGAAGCAAAAGAAGGCGACGCTTGACATATTTGAAAAGCCTGAACACAATAATAGGCAACCGAAAGAGAAATCAGCAATATCAGCTTTTTAAAAATATCAGATAATAGACTGAAATGGAGATCCATGACCGCCGATGTTTGTAACAGTACTGGCACTTGATGATTATAATGATGATGATAAGTCATAATTGTTATATTAGAAGATTTGATTTTCTTTTACGTTTTGGGGGCTCATGAATGAATAAAACAAAGAAATTGACAAACTATTAGAATCAGACCAGAATATTCTCCCAAACAGGATAAGACAAACACATTTAATCTCTGTGCTCACCAAAATCTCCTACAAACTTAAAATTGACCCCGGTCAAACTATTACATAATGAAATACATAAAAAGCCTGGATTGACTGAAACAAAACTCAGTTTCTTGGTATTATACTCACAGAAGTCCAGACCCTTTTGAGTGATCCTCGCCTTGAAGCCTGGTAGTTTGTTCCAGCCAGCCAGCTTCCACTTAGGGTAGTCCCCGATCGTGAAGCCTTGCGTCAGTTGGAGCAGGGCGCAACCGACCACAAGGCCCACCAAAATATGGGAATTTATTTTCTTCAGCGTCGCCATTTCGAACGAAAATCTGTTTGTAAACTGCGCTGGAAGAAAATCGCCCTTCTAGCTCTCTCTGCTTCTAGCGCCGAATGAGGAAGGAAGAGATCTGCACTCGACTTTTCATATACTCAGGTGTCGCAACTGAGATATTAATTATCATGGTTTGTATAAATAGAAAGACATTAGATTCGTTTATAATTCATGTTAATCACTGATCAACATAACTGACAGGGGCGTCGCTAGAAACTTCATTCACGATGGGAGGGGGGGGGGGGGGTAAAGACCATTTTTGTCAACAGGAAAGCAACATTTTGCTAATGACCACAATACAAACACACATTTAATTCATCGAAGATCGAAGATATTACATATTGATAAAGTTTTATGGATTTTACGCCATGATTTTGTTGTAGCGCTTCATAATAATATTATATATAGTGCTCAAAGTTAGCAATTACGACAGTTGTAGCTATAATAGATGGTGGCTAGGGGCACATATAAAATCAAAGAATGAAAGAGAACACAATTCAAAGAGAAAGAGAGATACTGAGATACAGAGAGAGAAAGTGTGTGTGTGTGTGTTTGTGTGTGAGAGAGAGAGAGAGTGAGTGAGAGAGAGGGAGAGAGAAAGAGAGCAGAGAGAGAGAGAGAGACAGACAGAGAGGGGTGAGTGTGCAGAATAAGAGCGGTTCCTCCTGAACAAAAACAAACTGCGTCATTGGCAATAATCGAATCGAAAGCTGCAAACGAGCAAATATGACCATGTGTTTTCTAATTTATCTCCATCAAAGCTTTCGAGAACATAATAGATCTTGATAAGATTTAAACTGAACCGAACCTAACTTGAGTTTATTATTAGGCATTCATATTTACACTCAATAGAGGCGTTTCCCATAATGTTGTTTCACTTCAACATTCTAATATTTAATTTACACACGTCTAACCTTTATACGTCTTCTTTCTGTTTCTGTGTACTGACATTTGCTCAGGCCTACCACGGCACGTAGCACGGGGGGGGGGGGGGGGGCGGGGGGGGGGGGGGGGGGGGGGGGGGGGGGGGGGGGAAGCCCGTGCCTTCCCCAAATTTACAACACCGGTTGAACTTTTTAGACCCCTCCCAGGACGTCGATCAATTACATGTATGTGCCCCTCCCCCCCCAAAAAAAATAAAAAAAAAAAAAAATAAATAAAAAAAATAAAAAAAATCAAACTCTGGCTACGGCCCTGGCTCGGGCGACAAATTCTCCGGAATTTCATTCGTCAAAGGTATAGGGTAACAATTACGCATGCTTTGGGGTTTGGCTAGGTTAGGTAGGGTAAGGGTTAGGGTTATGTTTAGTGTTTGGTTCAGGGTAGCTAAAGTCTAGGAATTCGGCCAGTGCAAAATATTATCGTGGAGCACTTTATCACAGATATCGCTCACTATACATTGAAGTGATACTTGCATTTACTTCAATACAATCAAGGAGTTCTTAATAATTATGTAGTCAGAAATATCTATCTTGGTTTAGAAAACATTTGACAATGATTAATATCAGGATACTACGCAAGTAGAATTAGAACGTTTTATATTAAAAGAAAAGAAGAGAATTTATCTTATATGATTCGACATATCTTTTGTTTTATTTTGTGTAAGTACAAAATAATTAAATTGTGCATCGATCTAAGTGCAGTAAAAAGTATTCAATAAATTTTTAGGCAAAAAAAGAGAGAAGGTGGCAGCTGTTTTTGGAGTTTAACTCACCCCCCCCCCCCACACACACACACCTCTCTCTCTCTTTCTCTCTCTACCCCTTTCTCTGTGTTTGCCCTTTCTCTCTGGAACTCTCTATCACACAAACACACACATATACACACACGCACACGCACACACACGCAAACATACACACGTGCATACGCCTACGCTCATTGTCTTCCTCACCGGCATCAGAATAACATAACATGTTAAATTTTTTTGTTCGTACGAATTATATAAACAAGATCGTCGGCATATGGGTATACTTTATTTTGCAAAATATTTGTGGTTTGCGTGAAGAACCTTCCATTTACAGCTTAAAAATTTAAGGCTTGGTGCTAGAATCTAATCATGTCGATGAATCAAATCAAATCATTTGTTAATAACAATAATATAGGTAATTCCATGAATTAGGGACCCTTTGTGACATGTTTGGTGTCCCACTTACATAAAGAACCCACACGTATTTGTGGCTCGAAGTAGAGACTTAACTAGTGGAGTGAGATGTTAAGTCAGTGATTCTAGGTATGACCGTATATGAGGATGCAATATTATGCTTGGAAATCACGTTACAATCTCACTCAAACTATTTAAGTCTTTACTCAAAGCTACAAATACGTGTGGGTTCCTTATGTAAGTGGGCCACCAAAAATGTCACTAAGTGGGTCCCTTATTTATGGAATTACTCATATATGCTATTTGTGGATATACGACACAATGGAAGACAACAAGATTCAGATGCGAAATCACATGAATATTTAAAAGGAAACAATATTACGAAAATACCAGGAATTGGATAAACTTATACAGGAATGCAGGTAAGGTGAGATGACTGAAACTTATCAAGGGCATGCAGCCACTTAATAAATTGTATTGCCTTTTTTTTGTCGGTCATGTCTAGACCGGGGGGGGGGGGGGAGGGAGGGGGTGTGGGGGTTGTCGGTTCATCTTCCTGTGATTTATGCCTAAAACCTGTTCAGATATAATCATTTCTTTATGGAAAGTAAACGTTTAAGAAATGTCCAGATAATGGGATCGTGTGAACAAGGCAAATTTCCTTTTGAAGTTTCCATTGGAAAAACCAAAGGAATAAATGATTCATATAATACTGAATGAATGAAATAATGAAAAATATAAAGAAACGAATGCAGAGTAATTCAGGATCTATATATATATATATATAATGAACAATAGATTGTATTGTTCATTATATAGATCCTGAATTACTCTGCATTCATTTCGTTTGTGACACACTTTTAACCAATCAATGAACAAGAATATACGTCATTCATATATTCTGTTCATTGATTGGTTAAAAGTGTGTCACATGATCAAAAATAGCACTATTGCATGTCACATTTTTGCCCATAGTTTTCACCAGAGCCTCTCAAGACAGTGTATATTTGTATATGATCAACATGATGTCGACCGGGGTGTCGACCAATACCAAGATCGACATTGATACAACGTATTCATTTGTTTTTGTTCCAGATTTTTTTTTTTAAAGAATAGTATTAGTAAATTAATTGTTCCCCAGGTATTTACCGAATACCGTAAACACAGTTTTATAAACCAAGGTCCATATCTTTTCAACAAACTCCCTTTAAATATTCAATCGAGTAGTTCATTGCCTCTATTTAAAATATGTTGCCGATCTTTATCCCACACTCTTTAGAAGTCCAAACATGTAAAATGTTGTTACGTTTTAGCTACCTTATTGTTTTCGTTCATTGGGAGGGGGGGGGGGGGGGTAGTTTAATATCCTATTATTTGTTTTTCTCCTCAAATATAGTATTCATATATTTTTGTGCTAGATTTTTTAAAACAAATATAATGAATAAGTGGGCTGTAGGCCCTGGTTTTTGTTGTTATTTAAGATAATTTTGTAAATAATTTTGTAATGTATTCGTTTAGAGCATCCATTTATTAAATAATTATTATACTATTACGTAGTTCTGTGTTAAATTTGTGTTGTTTTGTATTAATGTGATGTTATTTTATGCACCTGTGTAATGTAGGGCTTCCTTGAAAAGCAGGCCATTATATTTATTTTTTGGCTTGAATGGAACTACCCTTCTAAAATAAAACTTAATAAATAAATACAAAAATTACAGGATAGCCATATGACAAATGTATTACTACCCCCTATATATTCATATACAATAGCATGAAGCCCTCTTACGTTTAATATCGGTAAGCCACGTATTGATTCGTACAATGGTTTGTATACACGTATATCGAACTGGATTATATATTTACATCATCTCTTCGATCGTTACATGTACTTGGATTAATAATATTTACTAACTTCTCAGCTTTGTCATAAGTTAGACCACAAAGATGAATATTTGTGCTTATAATTACCTGTATATATGTAGTGAACTTATACTGTGAACTTAATTTGTGAATATGTACTATTAGGCCTACTAGGAATATAAGCCTATCATTATGTACCAAGTGTTCATTTCAATTACATTGCATATTTACTTGCACGGTTCCGTTCGCATACCTGTAACCAAAAGTAGCTCCGTCTAGTGACTCTTTACTCTCGCTCATGTGTAATGTCACGAAAGTTGGGGGCGCCACCACGATACACCTCAATAAACAAGATCACGTCACGTGATATATCACAACAGAAAGCGCCCTCAACATCACAGCAGAAGAACTCCACCAAAAGATTGCATGAAATATATGTTGTACCGATGATTATAATATTGATTCCTAATACTCTACATTTTATATAAATTTCCAATAGTGAGTACTATTTTGGTTCACTTTCTTCGTTGTACAGCCCACAACCAAGGCTTTATAAACACAAGGGCCCGAATTTACAAAGGAGGTTTGTCGACAAACCTAGGTTTATGTGCGTCATAATTTATGACGCGTTTCGACGCGTTTTTACGGACCAATGTTTGTAAAAACGCGTCGAAACGAGTCATAATAATGAAGCACATTAACCTAGGTTTGTCGACAAACCTCCTTTGTGAATTCGGGCCTAAAGGCTCGGCTTTCAGAGGTGTTGTGGTCGAGTGGATACGTCACCGGACTGTCGATCACAATGCCCGCGGTTCGAGTCCCGCCGCGGCATTAATGTCATTTGGCAAGAAGTTGATCTATATTTGTCACACTCAACCCAGGTGAGGTAAATTGGTACCTGGTACATGGTATGATTATTCCTTGAAATGCACTGTGCGCTGATAACGGCTGCCGGAGCTAAAGCTAGGGTAATGATTTTCAAAACTTTTTGGAAGCGCATAGAAATGTTATTTCATGACGTTTTATGCGCCATACAAGAACTGAACTATTATTATTATTATTATTATTATTATTATTATTACAATACACAACAATGATTTAGCTACGGACCCTATCCGGAAATAGACGGGCTTCCCAAGACAACCATTTGTTGTACATTATTGTCCCTAGGGCAGATTGTGTATTTATTTCGCTCAGGACGGCTATCTTGAAGGTTTTTTATATCGCTAAAACTTGAGGGCGTCCA
This sequence comes from Strongylocentrotus purpuratus, assembly GCF_000002235.5. NCBI lineage: Eukaryota > Metazoa > Echinodermata > Echinoidea > Camarodonta > Strongylocentrotidae > Strongylocentrotus > Strongylocentrotus purpuratus. The sequence goes on from NW_022145614.1 coordinate 28,061,082, forward strand.
AGTGTGCTTTGTTTAAGATGAACTTCAGCATCTTTTATTTATTAAACAAATAATAATCGGGGCGTTGTGGTCTAGTGGACACGTCACCGGAATGTTGATCTCATGGTTCGCGGTTCGAGTCCCGCTGCGGCACTAATGTCCTTCGGAAAGACAATTATCTACATTTTCCACTCTCCAACCGGTAAAGTAAAAGGGTATAGGTCTACCCGATATGTAAGTAGCTGAACTAAATTTATACATACATGTGATATGAATGAACATTAATCTATTATCATTAAAATAGAGTCGCTTAATTGAGTTGGTCTCTTAAAGATTTAGTTAAAAACTGATCATAGCAGTTACACTGTATAATAAGTTATTCTGTACATGATCTCACTTCTCTGACGCACTTGTTCATAGTCCAAAACAATGAACAAAACACACTCTTCTGTGTCAATATTGTTTATTATAAACATAACGATACACAAAATTAATATACTACTTCCTGCTTGTAGTTTAAAAATCAATGTTTTGATCTGATTTACCTTATTTTTGTAAGACGATGCCAATAATATGTTTTTAATCTAAACATTCGAACAAGTTAGGGCCTACGAGATAAAAGATGGAATGATCATACAAAATACTCAAAATAATATTATCTCTGAAAAAATGAGTAAAATTGGCCAAAAAAAGACTATAATATATAAGTGTAACCCGCGGAAACTGGTACAGATGACACACCACACTATTCCTTGTGTTGTGGTTCGATGTTTTATTTCATATGCAAGTTACAATATGCAAAACCTAAATAAATAACCAAAATAAAACAAATCATAGAAATAAGGACATGTTTGAAAAACATACATAATAGTGATAAACATATTGGCTTGTGACTCCAAGATAAAGATTCCAACAATATGACGTTATTAAGCAGATTAATAATACAAATTATAAAAAAGTTGTTTATATTCCATTCATTAAAACTTAATCAATCATGAAAATAACAAGTATCTAATCACAAATTAAGTTCTTCCATCGTTATGGATAACTCTCCCAAGTCCCAACAAAGAAATGAATACAACTATCAATTGAACTTTATCAAACAATCAAACATAATTTCCCATTAAAATTACATTGAATTAGTGGGTTATATTATAACCGCTCACCCTGACCATCTGGCCTAGAGAACTGTTTTCTCTGATGGTACCCGCTTCTTTCATGTTATTTTTCAACACCTAAATGAATAATAATTAGTACAAACAATAATTAAGAACTGAAAACGATTCAATGACTATAACCACAAACTATTAACTCTCAAAATATTACTTTACAACTGTTTCGTCAAATATGATTATCTAGAGTTAACCTCAACACCACATTATAAAACTATAACTCCTAAATATTACAAGTAACATAACAGATAACATATTAACATTCAAAATCATCTCAAACTACTATTACCAAATCAAAATCAAGTGTTTATCTAACTAAAGTAGTCGACCTACTGATTACCAAACATATAATATGCCATGCCTTACAGAATGTATATTAATTCAACACAACCCATCATTCAGATTGATACCAAAGTTATAAACTAACATCAGAATACATCTACAAAAATACTAATTATCTCACTAATCATCAAACTTGACAGAAGCATAATCTGCTTACCTAATGTAAATCCAAGCCTGAGGAGACGAACTCTCTGCCTGCCCCTTGAATGGGGGTGCAGTGCAAGAGTGAATCTGGCTAATACCTCAACCCCTTTTATAACGGTTACACTCTAATGACTCTATATTGGGAGGTGTGTCATAGCTCTTACTCAGAATATGTGTGAATCATATTTCTTTGAAGTACAAAGTTAGTAAATATATAAACTTCTTTGTTTATTCCTGTTCATTTCCTTTGGAGATATTGATTATTTATTGATACAAATAGATAAATATTGATTTGGTCTTTTCACCATAAAATAGTACAATTTTTGACCTGTTACCTAAGTAAAGTAAGAAATTATGAAATTGTTATAATGCATGTACATGTATTTGGTTATTTAATACCAGACGAACCTTTTAATAGCCCAAACACCAAACAGTGAACAAAACAAACTGTTCTAAGTCAATATGTGTGTCATTATAAACATAACGATACACAAATATAATGCATCATGCTTGTTGTATCAAAATCAATGTTTAGATCTTCTTTGCCTTATTTTTGTTATACGATGCCAATAATATCATAACAGGTTATCTAGGGCCTACAAGATAAAATGGCATGATCATACATGATTTAAAAAAAAGATTTCTGATAAAATGAGTAAAGTTGGCCCAAAATGACTCTACTATAAGAAAAGCAAGAAATTGTGAAGTTGTTTAAATACATGTACATGTATTCGGTTGTATAATCACAGAGAAAAATGAGAAAAGTACTTTAAAAATTCAAATTTAAAAGACATAATAAGGTTTGACTAGCTGGCCTTCGGCTGAGAATAAATCTTCGACGTCGACTTTGCATGAACTACTAGTACTTAGAAAATAGTTAACTGTGTGATGATTTTGATGATTGCAGATTCTATTATTTGTTAGTGCAACAATCTGTAAATTAAAATGTGACTATCGATCGACTATTGTTTGTCTTGTTTAACCCGCCTGCTACCAGAAGCCATAGGTACGCTATACATGTACGACTTTTAGATGGTACTGGTATGGATAGTGGAACGTTATGGTGTATAGGTCATGTCCATCCCGATCTTCAAAAATCCCTGTGAAAAAAAAACAAAATCAAATCAAAGATTCTGAAACGTTTGCACAAACTAAAACATTGAAAATATCATCTGTGACCCTTACGCATGTTGAGTAAAATGATCGTGTCACTGAGTGAATTCCGCCTAAAATGAAGATCTATAACAATGTTTAAAAAAATGTTAGTTGCATTGTGTAGCTGAATAAGATTTAAATACAATTCAAAGCTCTATATCAGCTTGTAAATAAATTAAGTCAGAGGAATTTGATTCCTTTATTTTATCAATATGATTTCGATACTTCACCTGACAACTAGCCAGTGCAATTTATTTATGAGGAATTTATGGGCTACGTGGTCTTTGAAGTGGCTTTAGCAAATAAAAAAATATTATTTGTTGCAATTATTAGAGTTAGTCTGTCATGATTTTAAAGGTACCGACTAGCAGAGAGTTTTGTATTGTAAAAAGGCATCCCCCCAAAAAAAAGATAATAAAGTAATACTAATATAATACTAATAAATATATGAAAATAACAAGGAAAGATGATATGACATCCTTCCTCTGCCAAGTAAGTCTGGTGGGTGGATGGCGTACACTCCCAATGTAGCGGAGCGAGAATCCGCTTTTTAGGAGTCATGTTAGGAATCATTTCGTTGTGGAGTTGAACCCACTCCAAATTTTATTGATAATCCGTGCATTCTAATCCAAAATAAAGTGATAGCTCATATAAATATGTAATTAAAAAATACCCTATAAGTTACATATTTCAAACATGAATCCTAAAAGAGTGAAATTCCACTCCTGTAAATTGAGAAGGCACTCGGTCAATTTTGCATCACTTGTTTGGGGTGGGGGTGGGGGGGGGGGGGGTTCAAACGTGAATGGGTGTGGGTACGCCAGCTTTAAACTTTACTGGATACGCTCCTGTCTGTGGATACGTCACTGCCCTATCTATGATAATCGTGCTCGATGGATGGTTATTCCTTACCTCTCCTAGGTAGATGACAGGGTTGGTGAACACAAATCCATCAGGCAATTGATAAGCTGATGAATGGGAATTCCCACAGCACCGAGCTCTATAGGATGAAGGTGATGAATGAAATCGAAATGAATATTTATTACTTTTTACTTTTGGTTAAGGCCCGGTCACACAGAGGGGACGCATGGGGGACGCACGGCCGGCGCATGGAAAATTTGCAATTTTGGCCAGTGCGTTGTCGTGCGCCCAACTTTTGTCAAAGCTATACAGCTAGCTGACACCAAATGCATAGCGCGCTGGACGCATACAGGGCGTATACAGGGCGCACACAGGGCACACAGGGCGCACACAGAGCGCACATGAAAACAACTTCCACGAATGCACAGCGTGTTGCTAGCGCGCTGGACGAATGGTCCACGCATGCACCGCGTTCTACGACGACGCACGGCCAGCGCATTGGAAATCGGAAAAGAACGTGTGCCTAACTTTTGTCATAATTTTGGAAAAGCTAGCGAGCTGACACAAAATGCACGGCGTGTAGCTAGCGCGCTGTGCGTATACAGGGCGTGTGCTCCGCGTTTGTCTGGCGCTGGTCTAGCGCGCTCCACGCATGTCTGGCGCTGGTTTAGCGCGCTCCGGCGCATGTCTGGCGTGCCTTTGGCGTGTATATTCATGCGTCGAGCTCGGCGCACGTTTTTGAGCATGCTCAAAAATCCCGACGCACACAGCGAATGACGACGCATGCATAGCGCTGGTCCAGCGTTGGTCCAGCGCGCTCGACGAACGAGTAACGAATGATGACGCACGCCTAGCGAACGACAACGCACTGGCCCAAATTGCAAATTTCCAATGCGCTGGCCGTGCGTTCCCCATGCGTCCTCCCTGTGTGACCGGGCCTTTATTAAAAGGTAATACAAGTTTTGGTATGGGGTCATGAATTTGGTTCAAATGAATATATTTGAAGCATATGAAATTTTTACAATATTCAATGATCGTTGTCGCGGTTGAAATCGAGTCTAAAGTGATGAAATTGTAAATAATAAAATCTTTATGATGTATAGCTCCCTCTCAGCGATTTGCTGTTCACGTTTAGAAATAATATATCTGAACTGCATATTCTGAGATTTTCATGGTCGCAGCTACCGTGTAATGGCTTAAGGCGCTATTTGAAACATTTGAAATTTGAGCACCGGTAAATTTTTGATTATTCAATTTCTGTGTTTTAGGGGATAAATTATCTAGTGCGTATAAAACACTCACAGGGGCAACCAAATATATCAAAATGCAAATGAATTACTATTCATCCAATTTTCAAAATTTCCCAAAACTTTGCATTACATTTAATTCTCTTCCTTCAGGGGTAGTACTATATTTCATTTAGAGAGTGTCGTTATTTTATGTACAATGTCTGATTTTACAAATATTGTACAAAAAGACCAAGTATACATTTTAAATATTGGTCTTTTGCATACTGTTTTGGGTGAAAAAGAAATTTACAAATTAAGTTTGACTGATATCATTTGTATTTGTTTTGTGTTGATTTGTATTACTTCTGTTAAGAGAAATTAGATATTTCATAAATCAACGCACCATGAAACAATCACAACAAATATCGAGAAATCAACATCAGTAAAAATGTAAATCTTCTGGCATTTCAACCGCTATTCGACATGTGCAAACATTTCAATGACGTCATCTGAACACAATTTTTGTAGGATATCCGATGGGGTCTATATAATAAATCTTTGAGATCACGTTCCATTAAGTAGGGCACCAATACTGAACCCGTTCCCATCGCTCTAACATCGTTGATAGAGCCCATTCAACAGTGTGCATAGGCAATTATAAGTTTTAAAAATTGCATCATTTATCTCAGTATTTGAAAGTTTAATCCCCTCCTAATAATATGGGCAGTGCACACAAATATTCCATGAACAATATCTATGTGTCAGTTTTATTATGTATAATGTACGTACCATAAAATGCGTCTTAAATTTAAATAGTTTATTATCTTTTATCTTTCACCTCGAGAAGAGACCGCGTCAAGTTAAGATCACCATCAACATTTGAAAAGTGCTACTCACGGTTAAGATAGAATGTGTTGCCTAATTCAACCTGAAGGCTAGATGTCTGAAAGGCAATTGATACGAATTATTCAAAAGAGAGAAAAGTCTTTTTTTTAAGGATTTGCCATTTGAAATTGTACTTACCCTCACATGAGTCATGAGCGCCCCCAAGTCTATATCATTAACTTCCCTGTAGTTCAGAGGCAGGATTTTGAGAATGTTTGTTGAATATCATATTTGTAGTTTCTATTTTCATGTTCACGTCCATTATCATCTCAAAGTGAAAACCCGCAAAAGTTTAAATGAAAAGTATATAACACAAAATGAAGACGAATTATCATAATATTTTACTTACAAAAATTGGCTGCTTTGCTGAGCGAACTGCTTCCAAAGTAGCGCTGCAAAAATAAATATAAATATTTCTAAGTTGTTATCTGGTTAAGCGCGTGCCTTTGGGTAAAATCTATAACCAGAGAGAAGTAGGGGGAGGGGGAAATAATATTTACATAACTTATATGTAATATATTTAAATAAATTTTCTTACATTATCAGACGTGTGTGTATGTATTAGACTGACATTTTGGTCTCGTAGGCCTTTTGAAACTTTTTAGTAGGTCAACTTTAATTTTATTTCTGTTTCAACACCCCATAACAAATCAATTATAATCATTTACAACAAATTAAGGAATACATTAGACAGACAGCTCACTAAACTGATATTGTTTTTGTTACTCCCCTTTTGTGTGCTGTCGGTCTCGAGTGCGACCTCTTGGATTTTTTCTTCTACATCTTCATATTTTTTTTTTGTCGGTCTAATGGGCTTTTTGTCCACTGGGATGACCCGGTTACCTGCATGACGCTATGTTCCATGTTATTTTGTTCCCGGTGAAGTTCATAGACACCTTGGCAGATATGCTCTGCAGAAAACATAGGGGAGAATAACACAGGAAAGAAAATTCGATGTTCTTCGCTGAATGGTGCAATTTCTCCTTGATTAATCAATTCAAACTTATTCAAGTAATAGGCCTATTCATACAAAATATTATTCAAAATCATATTCGATATTCTGATTAAAGAAAATTAACGATTGGTCAAAATTTAATCACGTGGTGGAAAACAGTTTCGCCCATCATTGATGGGAGAAGAAATTAAAGTTCGTTACACTGTTCTGGCGCGTACGCAGGGGGGGGGGGGGGTCGAACCCTCCCCCTCAATTTTGTGTGTGTGTGTGTGTTTTGGAGAAGAAAAAAAAACATCAATTTTTTTTAAATAAAAAAATTGTGCAAATGGGTGATCCAAAAAAGGTTCCCTTTACCCCCCCACCCCCCGAACGGAACGAAATATCGATCGGCAAATTTTACAAATTTTCGGGCCCCCCCCATAAAATGTGCTCTTTTTAACACCCCCCCCCCCTATTTTCTTTTTTGTTATCAAAGTACAATGTCGAGACGAATGTTTTAGTGAAATGTGGTCACGAACAAATATGTGTACCCACTTTTGTGAGCGACAATAAAAAAACACGTGTGGTTTGCTTTTTATTACTTTTATTTTCTTGCTATGTGTTTTCTTCCCATGTTCACAAAGGATTGGTAGCCTTCAAACAACAAAGGGTTCCACCAAGATGTCTATTACGTGACTCTCTGCTGTGACTCTCTGCTGTATTTGTACAAAAGCCTCGTTCTCCCTATTATTAAATATGGCCAACCAGCCTGGTTTATTCACAGTAGAGGACATGTTAAAAGACTTGAAAAGATTCAGAGACGAGCTACGCGAATTATTCTCAAACAGAGAAGACAGAAAATTCCCTTCTCAGGAAGCAGTTTATATTACGACTGAATATACAAATATACTACTTAAATATGATTGATTTTCAGTAAAATGAGAACAAAAAGTAAATACTACCCAATTACACAAATTACAATTTTAGCTTCTCATACCGCCTGGTCCTGCAGGTGGAGTTTAACATTTTGATACGCTTTATTTAACATTCAAAAGTAATAAGACTTCCCCTTGCATTTTACAAAACATGATGAAGGTGTGAGCCACGGGCAACGGGATACAGGGTTTGGTCTTACACAGTGCAATACTCGACTTTATGATAAAGGAGGTCAAAAACATGGGGGGGATGTGATATTATGTCCCCCACCCTTGAACATTTGTTGTTGTTTTTTTATTATTGTTGTTGTTTTTTTTGGAGGGGGGGGGGGGACATGTCTCCCTGTCCATCCCATGATTAATGCCCTTGAACCTGCCCCCCCCCCCATAATGCCATCGTACAGAAATTAAATGCAACAGTAAGAATCTAGACCTAGAACTAGTATTATAGATCTAGTAGAAGTCTACAAACTGTAGTGTAAGAACTAGAATCTAGGCCTAAAACTAAAAACATTTAGATCGTGTTTCTCGTAGACCCTACCAGTGAAATATTTCTGATGTGGAATATAAAGCAAATAATCACCTTTCGGTTCCAGGCGATGGCAAACTATCACTTCCTCAGCGATCTAAATGTATACGCTATCTTTCCTCAGCTTCGCTTCGGAAAGATAGCTTCATCCAGATCGCCTCGGAACAGTCGGAAGTGATAGTTTGTCCCATCACCTTCACCAACGGTAACTATTTGCTTACTATCACCACACAGTGCCAAAAATTTCGAGATTGAAAAGTGGGATGGGTGCCGCGCCTCGCGCCTCTACTTAATTACCCCTTCCCCTGTTCCGCCTCCTACGAGCAATATCCTTTCCATCTCTGGCCAAAACGTCAATTAATCGACTTTGACATTCAATGTAATATATAAATCTGTCACCAGTCAAATTAGTGTTTTAATTTTCATTTGTAAGGCAATATACTTTTTCTCTTAACGCAGGATAATGGAAATCTAATCTTCCCGGTCTCTAGGAGACAGTTTAATTCACTTTAAACCATTGTGGGTCCCTTTCCAAAAATAGTGGTTGAATTTCTGTTTTGAGGGTGGAATACACTATATTTTTTAACTTGGACTTATACTGCGGTATATATTCTAGGGCGTGTGCAGCGATGATGTTTAGAAGAATAATATATCGGAAACTTATGAGAGAAAGAAATTACCATGCTGAGAGTGAACAGGTAGGCCAAGGTCTTGTTGGGTAAGATTGCGTAGGTGGTAAGGTCCCCGACCAAGTCGGCCTGTACCCCGGTAGATGCTATTTTGATAACGGGAGCCTTGGTGCTTTTAATATTGATCTGCATTGCCATGTTCGGGTACATCTTGTTGATCTAGAAAAAACACAAAAACAATACACGATGATACGACAGCGATGATATATCTTTCAAAGTTTGGTAGTATCTGTCCTGTACATCATGAACTCAACAACAGTTGTTATAGAAGAGTTAGCAGTAGGCCATTTTCGTTCACCCTCTCTCTCTCTCTCTCTCTCTCTCCCCCCCCCCCCCCACCTCTTCTTCGTCGTCTTCTTCCTTCTTCTTTTTATTTCTTGTTTTTTCTTCTTCTTCTTGTTCTTCAGCCCTCTTCTTCTTTTGAACCCCCACTCTCCGTTGCTAGCACCCTCACTCAGTATGGCCTCTGTACCTTCCTCCTTTTCTCACTTTTATCCTTCTCACTCCTACCCCACCCCCCCCCTCCGTCTCGTGATCCTACCCCATCTCGCCCATTGATTAATGTCCAAATTTTCTCCGGCTGCTATCCAAGTTCAAGCTCTTCATGATTATGATTTAGAGAGGAAAGAATATCACAACATTTTTAAATGAAGATGCACCCAAATAATCAGATTAAAAGGTCATACCACATAGCTACACCCTTGCCTATATTGCCATACCTGTGGCATGATAAGGTCGAAAGCAACATGGGATGTGTTCAAGAGGTCCTTTGCTTCAGCAGGGACCTGAATGTATAAAAGGAAACAAAGGTATTACATTTTTTTAAGAACAATGAATATCAGCCTAAATCAAGGCCTTAATCACTTATGGATCACTGATATATTCGACTAGATACTTTCAATAGTATACCTTCTGTTCACATGGATTCAGAAGATTGGTGCGGATAAAAGTGCAATACAAGAAGAGGAAGTGAGGGCTGTAAGATAAAGAAGAATGGACAAAATGTGTATGTTAGAAAGAGATAAGGAGAGGGGGAGATAAAAGAGTGAAAGAAAGAGGGAGATAGAGAGAAAGAGTGAGAGCAGACGCGGATCCAGGAGGGGGGAGGGGCGAGTGAACCTTGGCCCCCGGACCCTCCCCCCAAAATAAGACGGCCCCCCAAAAAAAGTTAAACAATGAAATTGTGACTAGAAGTTTACCTCTTTTTTTTGCTCAAGAGGTAGAGGGGGGGGGGGGGGGTTGAGCGAAATATAGGCCGGTGCGATTTTCAAATTTCCGGGAGCAAAAGAGAGAAAACAAAATTAATGCTCACAACCCCACCCCCCTCCTCTGAGCGGAATGTCGGCCGCACGATTTTCAAATTTCAGCATACTAAATTTCAAATTGATTTCAAAGTTGGGCCTCCCCCCCCCTAAGAAATCTTGGATCAGCGCCTGAGTGAGAGAGAGGGGGAGGAAGGTGGGAGAGATAGAAAGAGAGAGAGAGGGGAAAAGGATGGTAACTATATGCGCGATTAGAAAAATGGAAATATCCCAAATAAATACCAACAAATGTACATGACATTTTGATATGATGAGGTTAATGGTCAAAATAAACAATTCATGATTAGTCGTGTGTAGCAATCACTCACATTGTCAGGGGTCACGTTGTACTGTAGGAAACGATATTCTGAAGCACGTAACCGGCTGAGTTGGGCAGATATTCGGTTATCCAGATGAACACCATACGGGAAGTATCCGAGTCGGGTGGAATTTGCGAAACCGGTAGTGGACATTCCGTCTTGCTTCCTATCGGGTACACCCCACCCTGGAAACAAAAAGAGCAAACTAATGAGGAACAAGATTAAACTAGTGGATTTTAATCATTTTGAATAATAATATATTGGAATGAATCAGAAATATCTTAAAAATTTGACGACCAACAGAATTTATTAACGGCTATACATGTGAACACATTGCGGGAGACAGCAGAATGATCGGGTGCAATCTGTCACAGAATAGCAGTTCTATGAAGACACGTCTTCGCCGCAACACCGGCAAAAATGTTCCACGGTAAATTTCAATCACTAATCAAATTAGCAACTTCAAGCCTGCTTTCTATGTTGAACCAAACCTTAACCTCAAAGGTGAAATTCATAGAAAAACACAAATATGTCAACTAATGTATCACTAGAAACTGGTAAGCTAACAGATGGCCATCGTACAAGTTTTAGGTCAACTACATATCGGGCGATTTATAAAATACAAATAAAACCACCTCCATAGCAGCTAGGATATACGAGAGATTCGCCGGAAAAAAATAACGATGTTTTAACGACGTCACTATATGGACCAATACTGCCCAAGCAGACGACATCCCATACAGAATGAATAGGCCTAAAGGTTGATTAACAATCAAAGAAACCAGACTTTAAAATTGAACCCCCCCCCCGGAATGATATTAAGGACGACATTTGTTCCCCCTTGAAACGCCGAACATACCGCGGTGTGTGCAGCTCAATATACAATGGGGTCTTATTTTGTTTACAAGCGACAGATTCATTTATTTTGTATCGCTGCATTTGTCATCAAAATAAAAACATGCGCGGGGTTTAGAGTGAGGCAATAGATTATACATTTAGCCTGACGGTAGTGAAGTAAGAGAAAGATCTCATGAGAAGATAAAAACACAGGCACTGAAAATATGTGAGATGTCATGGGACATCGTCTGCTTGTGCAAATCATGTCCATACTGTGATCTCACACATCTCAGCAGCGTTCGGAGAGCTCTTCAGGTGCTATGCCGGGGCTGTATTTAAGCGTTTTGTAATTCATAATAATCATTACTTCGAATGTTTCCAAGCATTAAATTTTGATAACCTTGTCGAATCAAAGTTTCAACTTTGCAATAATGAAAATAAAATTAGTTTTTAAAATCAATGAATATCTACTTTAAACCAAATCTAAAAGCGAACTACAATTCCATTCCTATTTCTTTGACTACCGCCCTTGGTACAGGTGGTTTTGTTCCCTATAGCGAGCGCGAACTAATAAATCAAATCAATTCAAGTCATTTCAGTTCAATGCAAATCATTTCAATTCAATTTATTTCAATAATTTCAATTCAATTCATTTAAGTTCAATTTAATTAATTTCAATTCAATACAATTCAATCTAATTCAATTCACTGTTATTCATCCATGCTAGATAAATGGAAATGTTACATGGGATTTTTTTTTACAAGCAATAAAAATACATAAATGGACAACAAATGCAGTAAAAAATCGGAATACAAAAGTGATAAATATATATATAGAGATTGAAAAAAAAAAAAAAACAGCAAAGGAGTAGAGATGGTTTGTATTTTTAACCCAAAAGAACATAACAATAAAAAAAAATGAATTAAATCACATATAAAATTCCATTCAAAGAAAAGGAAAGTTAACAGGAACTAAATTCCCTACACATTGCGCATGCCACCTATATTTATCAATAGAGGTTTATATCATAACGCTACGCGCATATCGTGGCCATATAGTGAGAGAATGGGAAAGCGTGTCTGTTTTTCGTTATAGGGGTGAGAAGACATGAACCCCTGAACGCTGGCGTACTGATGGGGGATTTCTTATTCGATACCAGTTATTTACAAATGTTGCTGAAATGGCATGATTTTCCGGTATTTTTTTTCTCATTTTTTTGTACGTCATAACTTTTTATGCGTTTGTTGAAAAATTAGGATTTCCCAAATTTACAGTCGGATGAAAAATATGCTTATTTAGAAGCCTTTATGTCATGGTCTGCAAAAAGGCTGGGCTCGGGAGCTCGAGCCCCCTCACTTTTTGAAAAAGTATGTTACAGAGAAAAAGAAAGAGAGAGAGAGAGAGAAACAATAAAGTGACCTGCCAAAAGTGACCGTAATTAATGCCTCAAACCCCAAAGCTTACGGAGGCTCCGCCCCCGGACCCCACCAAGCGCTCTAAGGCGGTCCCCTGGATGCTCATCTGACCGTAATTAAATAACTAAAACCCCAGAGCTTCCGGGGGCTCTGCCCCCTGGACCCAACCAAGGGCCCTAAGGCGGCCCCTGGATGTTCATCTGACCGTACTTAAATATCTAAAACCCCTGAGCTTCCGGGGCCCTGCCCCTGGACCACATCAATGGCCTTAAAGAGGGCAGCTGGATGCTCATCTAATCGTTATTAAATACCTAAAATCCCTGAGCTTCCGGGGGCTCTGCTCCCTGGACTCTCCGCCAATTAGTGACCTGCCAGTGTCACAAATAAGGTATCTAAATATGCTTATCTGACCGTAATTTAATGCCTAAAAACCCTGAGCTTTCGGGGGCTCAGCCCCTTGACCCCCTGCTGATGCTCAGGCCCTGGACCCTACGCCAATTTACGCTCTACCTGAGCGTTAATACGCCACTTTGGAAAACGTTCCGCGGGGCCTGCTTGTAACGTGTAAGAGTGGTGGTGATGCAGATTTTTCTTCTGCCCCTCCCCCACACTTCCTAACGCTTTTGCTCATTACGTCACTGCCCCTGGAAGGTGACCCCCTTGAATGTTTGCCCCCCAATCTCAAACTGCTTCCGGCGCGCGCCTGGCGATACCTATGCCATCTCGCGAACTTTTTACGCACGGGAGCGTAATACCCGTTGGCTCAGTGTTATGTAGTGATCGCCGACTTGCCTACTTCACGAACGACCGACTCTAGTCGTGCCGCGCCCGATTTATCTCGAGTTTCGATTGGCTGTTTGTAATTTAGTTTTTAAATATTTAATTTATTAATATGTGATTAATAAAATACGTTATAGTTCTGTAAAATATATTTATCATCAATTAAATCTTGCAATTTTTATTTGATATTTGATGGGAATTAGAAGATTATATTATGTATAATGGTCAATGTCCGAGCGTTGGTAAATCATGTTTAGCGAGCACGCAACCTACGCGTCCATGAATTCATTTTGTATGTACTATACCTACACTTCCAATATGTTCATGCATATACTTCCTATGACTGTATTATGTACGATTATTACGGTATTACGCGCGGTACGCCGAACCGCTCCGATGTACACTGAGTTTCCTTCGGGAGATTATGGTAATGTCCGTGTGCTGCCCACTATATACCCAAGCTTGAGCATTTATAAGTACGATAGTATTCTTATCTAGCGCTTACACCAACGGCCGTACAAGTCAATGACGCAGTCATACATCAGGCAACTGACACTTTGAGTCAATTATCGGGCATGTGAATGAGCACATTACCTCAGACGCGTACGCAGGGGGGGGGGGGGGTGTTTTTTTTGTTTTTTGTTTTTAATAATTAAAAAAAATAAAAATAAAAAAAATATATTCCATGGCTGACCTAAAAAAGGTGACCTTACCCCCCCCCCCCCCCCAACGGAGCAAAATGTCAAATTTTCAAATTTCGAGACCAAAACAAAAAAAAGTGTCCTCTTACCCACCCCCCCCCCCCCCCCCCCCCCCTTGAAAAAATCCTGCGTACGCGCCTGCATTACCTTATGAGCAGTACTGACGTAGCCATTGAAGGAAGGACTCTCCACCAAGGAATAGTCAAATTCGATGACATCTACCGGGGCCGGGACCTGGGCAATCACTGCAATATAGATTAAGAGTGAGCAGGTTAAACAATTAGAATTTCGGTAAAATGCACCGTGCCGTGGGATTAAATCAAAGTTGTTGTTATTTTGTAAATGAATAGTACAACGATTAGTGATACAAAATCATTTCAACTATATCATCATCAGATAATTAGTTGAACATTTCAGTATATATCGTTCATTGTGCTGAGGGTTACACAAATCTATGTAGACAATTTATTTCGTATTTAATACAACAGTTTAATTTTAGGATAAATGCTACCCCACAACATCCCTAGACATTTACTCCTCACCTCGGACCTTATCCCATTATGTAACATTATGCTGCGACACATGGTTGTTTTTTGTTTGAATAATACAACTTAGAATGTATGAATTAATAAATGAATGAAAACATTTTTTTTAAAAAGCATTAATAATGATTTGTGATAGAGAGTCATGGTCTGGGGATGAAGGTCCGAGCGTGGTTTTCTGGACCTATATTATAAAATCTTACCTTGCAAGTTTTTCAGTTTGCGATTGACCTCATAGATAACTTCACCACAGATCTGAGTAAGCAACCAAATAATATTCGAATAAGAAAACCATTGATACCAGTTTCTACGCCATCCCAAATAAACGACGACGACCTGCAGGACCGGTACTTAGAATAAGTAAACAAATTTACTAAGCTAAGAACTTTACTTATCTTATATTCAAATCGCATTTTAGACTTTTACATAATTATGTAAGACAAAATATGATACTTAAAGGGCAAGTCCACTCCAAAAATAACTTACTTTTAATAGAAGCAGAAAAAAATCAGACAAACCAATCAAAGAAAAGTTTGAGCATAATCGGATAAATAATAAGAAACTTAATTTTTTTGGAAAGTATCTAAATCTATGGAACAATGAGAATCACAACACAAATTGCCAATATGGTCATCATTTTGTGACGTCATTTCCTCACTATTTATCAATTGCTTTATAAAGTTGAATCCCATTAACTTCCCTTGTTATCCCCCAAACTTGATTTCCTCATGCCTTTGGCCAGTTTATATGATTTGTATCATTAGGGAGGTGAAAGAATTTATTCTTGAGTTTATATAAAGCGTAACAATGGGATGTGTAACATTCCACTTGGCTTTGAAGTTCCATGCTCCGAGCCGCGCTTCCACTACGGGGAATTTCGGAGGTCAGGCACCAGTTTCACATTTATTACAAAATACTGAATTACCGGCGAAATTTCAGTGTAAATTATAAATTTTATATGGGGATCGTATTTGGAATAGTGCATCAAACAATTTTTCAAATTTAGAACTCCGCCCTAATTTGTGTGCCAGAGTTGGTAAAAGAATGATCAGATCCTGACAAAAACTCAATATTTTAGGATAGTGCGCTTATTTGTGCATGTTTTAATGTCCCGTTATTTAATCCATGATTTACAATCTTCGATATCTTTAAGATTGCTAATGCGTGTTTTCGCGTATTTTTTTGTGTGTGTAATTTTTGCAGTTGGAAAAAAGGATGAAATTACACAAGTTTGTCTTCGCTTGTTCTACCCATTACACATTCAACACTTGATGAAATATCATTGAAAGGGACAGCCAACAGTTGCTGGGATACCATTTTCTAATTCTAAATCTTGAAATTTCACGCGCCTTGTTATCCCAACAGTTGCAGATTAGCGCATAACTTTTCGGCGGCTTGGAGCATGGGGTCAAAGGAAAGCGGCTTGATTCCACCCCTTTCTTTCACCTCCCTGGTATGGTATAGCGTGCATGACATTTCACGCAAATCTTTTATAAACTTAGAAGAATGGATACTATTTTCTGAATATTGTATATTCATAATTATTGATTCTAATATAAATAGTTTAATTGATATTAATGGTAACTAATACAAATTTATAGATTTTGAACAAAAAATGTTTTGTTCAATATTTTACCATATATTATATTTGTATACAATCCGGGAATCCGGGAATCTGAGCACTTTACGGTGCAGCTACCTGTAGCGACGTCCGAAAATTTGACGCAGTTTTTCGTCCTATTCTTCACGAAATGGGAAGGGGGATTTGGGGTCCTTTTACCAGCGAATGTCAAGAAGCTAACTTAGTTGTAAATCATGTCACGTACACATTTCGTTCGACATTCTATTTTCAATGTGTTTCAACTTTAATGATTGAGTTGAATACCGGCCCTGACCCCTATAGTCTCGGAGCCTATTTAGGCTAATTCTATTCAGTAGGTAGGACTTGTAAACAGTGATTTGCAATGGATTTTGTTTTCTTTGTTGTCGTTGCTTTGAAATATATTCAGCAGGACTATATGCCTTTAAAGGTTTGCAGTGATACTAGTTATAGACACGATTTGCTCATTTTGAAGGTAGTAGCCCTCATTTGAACATCCTACCCCCCCCCCCCCCAAAAAAAAAAAATAAAATAAAATAAATAAAATAAATAAATAAATAAAAATAAAAATAAAATAAATAAATAAATCTAAAAGCATAATCTTATACTAGGAATAATATAAACTCTCTTAAAAAATTTAGAGCAAATAAACCAGTACTTTTGAAATGGGAAATGAACAGATGTCTTATATTTTCTTTAAAGTTTGATTAGTAACCAACCTCGACACTAATTTATTAATTAAAAGAAAATCAAAGAAAACATGACTATCTTTATAACAAGATTGAACAAAATGCACTTTTTCGTTCAAAGTCTATAAATTTGTGTTAGTTACCATCAATATCAATTTTCTGAAATTGAAAACCATACTCCATACAAAAACGTTGTTATCTGGAGGAATTTTGGAATAAAATCATCAATAGCTCTGATTTTATAAAAGATTTTGTCCCTACGAGTTGAAATATAACAACCAACAAAGCTGATCGAAAAAAGACCTCTCCTTTGAAATTGCCTATAAATGGAATTATTGGAGTACCCTCTTTCTGGATATTTTTTAACATAATACTCAGCTAGAACAGTTAACCTAATTTTTAATAAAATTTCTAAAATTATGACGCCTTTTTGTCTACGGCATTGGAATGTGAAATCGGAGTAATCCTTGTGAATTACTGGCATGATATGGCGCAAATATAATATGCGCTATCTACACCAAAAAGACCGTACAGCAGTGCCATCATCTTCCAGGCCATGATTGATTGAAGACAGGGGAAAACAACAGCGCCTATTCTGGTTGTATTACAGAGCAGCAATAATTGTTACGAAAATTCAGCAAAAATCATTGCTAAGATTGCTTTTGGGAGATAATGCTAGATTAATTGTAATCGACAGCAGTCATATTGTTTTGAAAACATTTATTAAACATAGGAAGTAGAACTGAAATAAATGTAATATAAAACACAAATGTGATCATGCCATCCGAGGGTGACGAGCTTGAATTGGCTTTGACTAAATTGGATGCGAAATTATGAAATTGATTCGACAAATTAAAACAAAATGAATCACCAACGACGGAATATACTATGAGATGTCCAAGAGATAAGGAAGTTGTGGGACGAAATTGAATGAAAAAAGTATGAAATTGAAAAAGTACTAAAGGTTCACTCCTTATCACTTCTACTGCTGACATCTTCGGGCAAGGTATTTTACCCAAATATTCCCTCTCGACCAACGACGGAGTAATAAAAATCGCAAGGCCCGCAGGAAGAGCAGTATAAAAAATGGTATGGCTATACCCTGGCACATGCAGAATGGATTGCAGAGATCTAAAACAAATCGGCGAACAACAGTTTTGCTGTGGGTCGATCTTCCCATTATTTTGTAAGAATGTATGGCGGCAATCACAAAACATTATTCAAAAGTAAAAATAAGAAAGTTATTGCTGTTTCTGAATTTTAAGTAAGTCAAGGGTATATTGGTAAACGTTAAAAAGAGACAGAGCGTACTGCTGCAACTCAATAGCTTTCAGTTGCAGACTATACTATACGATTTGACTTGGTTTTAAATGGTTAATCACGAAATGTCACATTGGAGAACCTTTTTGTCTCGTTGATTTATTAAATCCTTAAATTTTAGAATTTTCTTCTCCTCTCTATCCTTCCGCTTCCTATCATTTCATGGACTTCCGGCCCCCATCCACCTTTTCACTTTATGGATTTTTATATATGAAGACATTCATACCTGTTCATTCAGTGCATCTTTGATGTAGCCTTCTATTATGCTTTTAAGCCTGTAGTATATCGAGCTGGTAAATTGATGTTTAAAAAACAAATTAATATAGTAAACGTTAGTTAAAATGATTACACCAATATACATAATATTGTATATACTGTATATTGACTGTATTACTATGTACATGTATTACTAGTGTGTGCACACAAAAGTATGCGTTTGTTAATAATTAATTATTTATACGATTTGTATAAAAAGGTTGCAAATACGTTAATGAAAAAGAAAAGTAAGAGTTTGTTAAAAGATGTTACGTTATGAAAAATTAAATCGCTTAATACAAACAAAATATACATAATATTGTTTGCTTATAAAGCGCAATCACCTGTTAGAAGGAAACATTCACATGACAAGAAGACATTGATATTTATCATGATGGGACTCGGTTGATATCAAACAGTTTAGAGAGTGAGAGAGATTATTATTATTATTATTATTATTATTATTATTATTATTATTATTATTATTATTATTATCATTATCATATATTATTATTATTATTTTTTCATAATTGTTATTATTATTATCCTTATCATAATAATTATTATCATTGTAATTCTTGTTATTGTTATAATAATAATACTAATAGAAACATTCTTAGTGGAGTCTAGTAAAGCGCTCATTTTTGGCACATTGCCACGCCTGGCTTTAGAACGGCTGCTTTTACGGCGCTCGAGCATTTGAAGGAATTAATTACCGGTTAGTACCCATTTACCTAGATGGAGTGTGACTAAGGCTGCTTAATGTTCCTCCACAGGAATTGGAACCCCGTTCGTGGGGTTTTACAGTCAGGAGACTAATCAACTGGACGACAACATCTCTAAAGTGAGCAAGGGAGAGTTTTACGATTTCTGCATCAACCAATCAAATAGATGAATTCTTCCCTCGGAGAAAATGCCCGCGTTGTTCTGAGGCGTTTTATATTCTGTTTGGGATATGTCGACGTCAACAATTTGGTGCCGATAAATTTTTGCAAAACCTGACGGTTCAAATATTATTGTCGACAACGGTACATCATTTTTTTGACGTCGACAATTTGTGCTGCTCTTTTACCCCCCAAAATCGTTAACAATTCATTTTTTGTTTGAACGAAAAGCACATCCACCCCGACGTACGTTATCACTAGCTCTTTCATTGGAACCCTCATGTCCCATTGACTTTTGAAAGTTCACCCACCGTAATTTTATCAAAATAGGTCGCTAGCTCACCATTGCCTATATAACACATGTACAACAAGTCGAACTTTGGACTCAATTTATCACGCGATTGTAAGGTTTTAAGCCAAAGATAAGAAGTATGAATTTTCATAGATCAATTCTGATTTGTTCATTATGTCCATTTCATCCAACCCCCACCGTAATTTTTTCCATTTAGTATAGGCAAGCATTTTGCCGAGGTAAGCAAAAACATGAATATTCGTGACCACCATGGACTATTCGATTATTAACAGAGGGGTGCAATTGTGCATCACATCAAACTCCCATACTTTCAGTCAAGTATTTCATTGTATTATGTAGTTTGGTAGGTTTATTTGACTAACTGTTTAATTATCAGATATCAATGATAGTTTAAAGATATGGACAAGATTCTTGTATTTTATATTTAGCAAAGCAATCTCACATACAAAATCAATATCAAGTGTCGTCTGATCCGCCGATTGCCGTCTGCTATATACGCGAATTAGCCTACGTTTGTGCTGGCGAAAATGAGACAACCGGAGCAATATGCGGTACAAATTGTTGATATGCCCTGATGTCACGCATCTCAGCAGTGTTCGGAGAGCTCTTCAGGTGCTATGCCGGGGCTGTACTCAAACGTTTTTGTTGATACTAATCATTACGTCGAATGTTCCCAAGCATGGAATTTTTATAAAATTGTCCAATCAAAGTTTCACCTTGCAATAAGAAGAAAAAAAAAATTGTTTTTAAAATCTTTGCACATGCAGCTACTTTAAAGGGGGTGTAGCATGGCAAATACTGGTTAACGCCATCTACGACTTCTTTTGGATAACTACCATTAAACGAATGGATGTGATTAACGGTCAGCGCGCTAGAGTTCGCGAAACAGACCGAAGTTCTCCTGTCACGCTTCGGTTTCGCGTGTGTTGCACGCACGTGAATACTGCGGTCGCATCGTCCGTAGTCGTATAATATCCGATTGGCCCCGAGTCAGGCCACGGAAAAGACAAGTAGCCTTGTCATGATTCACCCCCCTTAAGTTTGCTAATGCATGATTTCGCGTGCTTTTTGTAGTTTTGCAGTTGGAACAAGGTATGAAACTACAAAAGTTTGTATTTGTTTTTTAACTCATTACACATTCAACAATTGATGAAAAATCGTTGAAAGGGACAGCGAACATTTCATGAGATACCATTTTTTGATGTAGGAGTTCTTAATCCTCATATGCGCTCTTTTATCTCACAACCTGGTAAACAGTTGCGGTTTAGCGCCTAGTGCAGATTCAGTCCGTTCTTTGTTTTTATTATTCCATCACACGCATCGATCCCACACACAGCGCCATCTCCCCTCAATTTCCGTCCACACGTTTTCGGGTACAGAATGAAGAATGGTTAGGTCTATTTTCAACGCTGAGGGTTCATACGCACCTGTTTATACCAAACTATATGGCCCGAACTCCCGAATGAAGTTTGTCGACTAACCTAGGTTTATCAAACCTTGGTTTGAAACGCGTAGAAACACGTCATATGACGCACATAAATCTAGGTTTGTCTACACACCTTACAAATCCACCGCGTAGATTAACATCAATACCGCCGATGTTGATGTAACAGTTTGATGCCCTGATGATATCAACTCCTACATAACAAGAAGTATAGAGTGTTGAAGAAGTTCAATTTTATATTTTGAGCGAGAAGAGAGACGAGATAGTGGGAGTAGAGAGAGGGAGATAGGAAGGCCAATGGTAAGCAAGAAAGGAGGGGGGGGGGGGAATAGATGGGAAAGAAATAGAGAGAAAGATGGGAAAAGGAGTTGAAAGACAGAGAGACACAGAGACAGGGAGAAAAAAAGTGCCATTAAAAAGAGAGAGAGAGAGAGGAAAGAGAGAATGAGAGAGAGAGGAGGAAGAGAGAGAAAGAGAAGGAAGAGAGAGAGAGAGAGAAGGAAGAGACAGAGAGAGAGAGAAGGGAGAAGGAAGGGAGTTGAGAGACAGAGAGATACAGGGAGAGGCGGGGGGGGGGTAGAGAGAACAAAGAGTATAGAGAGATTAAATGACATACAATACAATACAATAAAGTCATTTCTATAGCGCTTACAACTAACTGTTGTTTCACAGCGCTTTAATTAATAACTATCAAAGAATATATTGTTGATCATGGTCAAAGAGGAGACTTTTGTCACAATTTCAGAAGACATCCAGCGAAGGTGCTAATCGAATAAAACGTGGAAGCTCATTCCAGAGTCGAGGAGCACATGCATGGAAAGCATTGTCGCAAGCTTTGGTGTATGTTCGAGGAACGTGTAGCAGGGTGCTGTCACTATACACGAGCGAAGGCCAGGACGAGCAGATTGGTAGGGTACGATAAGAGAATTGAGATACACTGGAGCTTTGTTTTGGATGCACTTGTAGACAACCGTCAGGATCTTGAACTCAATGCGTTGCTTGATTGGAAGCCAATGTAGTTCTTTAAGCAACGGGTGACATGATCGTGCTTACGGGCCAAGTAGTTCAACTTTGCTCCGCGATTCTGAATCTTCTGGAGATTGTGATGACTTGATCGATCCATACAATAATGAATTGGCAAAGTCAAGACGAGACAACTAGCTCGGACAGCATGCTCACATGCTTTCGCATCTACGAAAGGTCTGATACGACCTATATATTTGATAGGTGGTAGTGAAGTCCACGACAGAGGGATGACACGTGACGATCCATCTTGAGTGCTGAATCAAACTCCACACCAAGATTTTTTGCAGCAATTGTTGGATTGATCGAGTGGCCAGAAATCGACAGTTTGGCATCAGACACATACTGCCGTGCTTGTGGGGTAGATACTACAAGAAACTCAGTTTTGTCACAATTTAGCTTCAGCATATTACACGCCATCCATTTCTGTAGATACTCAAAACAGCTTGATCAAGATGAAAGAGCATGGTTCATTGATTTTGTACTCCTAGGATCAGCAAAAACATACAATGAAATATCGTCTGCATATGAGTGATAGCGCAAACCTTCATACTGTCCAATTATGTCCGATAGTGGTTGCGTGTACATGCTGAAGAGTCGCGGTCCGATTACTGATCCTGCGGTACGCCGTAATCAAGAGACTGTCGAGTAGATAGTTCACATGTTACTTTGCATCTGCTGGTGCGACCCGACAGGTAAGAAGTGAACCAGGATAAAGCACCACCTGTGATATTAAACACTTTGGATAGTCGATCAAGGAGGATTGTATGATCTACTGAGTCAAAGGCAGCTGAAAGATCTAAACAAAAGTCACATGTTTCATGTCTATAGCCTGCAGGATATCATTCTTCATTTTCAGAAGTGCTGTCTCGATCCGTGATTTCGTCAGTGTATATGCTGGATGTGAGCGAAAATTTATGAGTCCGTTTTGTGGATGGACATAGGTTATCCAGCACTGTACAGATGGCGCACTTGTAGAATAAAGCCTGTGTATCCGCAGAACCATCTATTTGAAAGTCTACAACTGCTTCAGCTATCCCAGAACGGAAGGACTCTTTATCAAGACTGCGAAAATTACGCGAAACCGAGGTCACATACTTCAACTTGGATTTTCCCACATCTAATGCACAGCTAAGAAAATGGTGATCAGAATATGACTTCTCATGAACGTGACACGATGTTACAAAAGAATCATCATTGTCCTTAGAAATAATCAGATCCAGCGTCTGCGTGTGACCATATTTGTGAGTAGGACGTATCCTGGATGTGCTATTGGAGACCTGCATTCTCAAGTGAAGAGAGAAACTGAGCTGCTTCAGGCTTGTTGGGAGTGTACACATGAATATTTAAGTCCCCAATTAGTACTACTTTGAATGAACGAGTTGTGAGCTCTCTGATCAGCTCATCAAAATCTGCAAGAAAGTCACTAGTTTTAAGGCCGTTCCGCGTAGAAGGTGGGGGCTGATAGATCACAACATAGCACACCATTCCTGCAGGATCAGTAACACAGACTCGTTCATAAGAATCATGTGTAGATTCCACATTGATGATAGACAGGTTCAGCCCAGTTCTGTAGATATCACAGCAATACCCCCATGGGCATCCTCCCTCCCTCGTGGTACATTAATGAATGTATATCCTGACGGCGTACCTTCACCAATGACCACTGGATCCTCACTCTTCAACCACGTCTCAGTCAAAAACATAATATCAACATTGTTCTCCAAGATGTAATCAGTTAAAAGATATGTTTTGTTTCTGAGCGAGTTGCAGTTCCAAAGGTGAACATTGAGCTTATCATACCTCTCTCTGAATTGGCACCAAATTAACACCGTCAAAACCCGCTTTTAGGCTATAAATTGGTTTTCTGCAGGAACTCAAAAGTACAGGAATCATACCAGAACCAGATCCACCACTGTCATTCTCAATCTCCTGAGTGAATACATACTTTTTCTGTGTATACTTCTGCATCTGTGTATTGCCAGTCCTCCTATGAATATGACATCCACCTCTTATTCCTCTCACATGATCGATACCCAACTCCTTGAAGTGAGCATAAGTATCAGGGGAAAGACACTTAGTCCCATAGCTATGGCGAAGAGAAAACAAGGCTTGCCTTGTATAACACATTCTAGATCCATCGACATGAGAACTTGACTTCACAACAATGGATGGGGTGCGGTCATCCATGATTACTCCATTCATCCACACTCCAGCCAGAAGCTCATCTATTGTTGGTGTGGGTTAACAATAGCTGTACTCTCAGCTATATGCCCTTTACTACAGTGTATCAAATACAGCAGCAAGACAGTCCAAACATGATCAGAAATCATACTCAATTACTCAAAAGTAAAATGATGGATCGATGTCAAACTTGTCTAGTAGGGCGACAACCACTAGCAAAACCACATGACACTAACTCCGATTAAACAAAAATCTCCAGATACACCAAGATCAACAATAATTTGGGAGGTTTGGCAGCAGCACAACAGCGCCCTATATCCTAAATTGTTAGTAACAAATGAAAAAGCTTATGATGACAGAAAAGTTTGTCAGACTGATCAGGACAGGTATTGATTAACTACTCCTACAAAAAGAAAACGAATACAGTGTATTGAGGAAAGAATATCACGACTGTCGTGATATTCTTTCCTCAATACTGTTTCACAGTATTTAGCCAATTATTTAGGCTATTTTCTCATGTTGTTTAATTATATAAAACTGCATCCAAAATATTTCATAATAAAGTACCTCAAAATGTTTAATAAGTTTTTACTGTAATTCTCTCTCTGTGTCCGCAGTCTCAAATTAACGGCCTGCTATCCTTTACCAATGATATCTACGTTATTCTCACAATGAAGTAATTATTTGTGGATGAAAATGCTTTAAAATGTTTTCTTATTGGTAGGAACTCACCTATCTTCAGCGTTAAAGATAAAGAGATAGATGAGGCACTCGCGTCAAAATCTCCCGAGTCCCATAATGGGAGAAGTGTACTAAGATTCAGGAGAAGAGAAAAGTAAGCGATTTGCAGAAGTCACACTTTGTCGTAGTAGTGCTATACATAATAACTAGACATATAATACTTGTTTGGAACAAGTATAGGTGGGCTGGTCAACTAAAATTTGAAAACAAAATAGAGCAAAAATAAGCGAGAAACTGCTTAAAAATTCTTAATAAACAATATCATGTAGATTCATTACGTGAACGAAATTCACCTTCAAAGTCATAACACGCAAATTGTGAAATTTCTGACATGAGGCCTTTAATCGAAATTTTCACTCTGATGACGTCATCAAAATGAAATATGGTTAGTATTGAACTTGTAGAGAATTATCTTAGCTACAACATATGGAAATTTTGAAGAAAATCAATCATTATATACAGAGATACAATCAATTTTCCATAAATATGCTGACGTCATAATATGCAAATTCCTATTTTTAGTTCGAAGGCCATTATGATGATGTAAAAATATTTTTAATAGCCAAATGAGACATTAAATCATATTTCCGACTCATTCTCTATCAAAATTAGAAAAAATATTGGGGGTCCAGTTCCATCCCAAAGAGCTATAATGGAATTTGTATAGGCATGTTTTTGCCCATATATGCTATGTATTACAAGAGCTCGCGCACATGGACATTTATCTTTAATGGACGCTCATCTTGTTATTAATGGTCATAAAGAGATAAACATGGTATCAAATTGTTTGAAAAAACATGAGAAATATCATGAAAGAAAAAGAAATGGCAATTCTATGTTGTGTAAGGGTGTACGCGCGAAAACGCGCGCGCGCGATTTTTTTTTTATAAAATGCTTTAAATAACCTGAAACGTATGCAAAATAAACTTGAGACGATTTTGAGCATTTAAATTTTTTGCGCGCGCACTGACGCGCGGACGTACGCGCACGCGCGCGTTTTTTGACCTAAAATTAACCGGACTGATATTGACCTTGATCATGATAAATATGAATGAGAAATAACTTTTGGTTATGAAGATATGATCATGAGTTGATTTTCAGAAAAATTCACAAAATGACGCCTAGATGACGTCATCAGTCAAGGTCAAGGTTGAAAACCTTACCTTCTTTTGTCCATATGCCTATACATATGTGTGCCAAATTTCAAGATATTTGGTTGAACCATTTTAAAGTTATCTTGTTAACAAAAAAGTGGTGCAAAATAAGAAAAATAAATAAATAATAAATAATAAATAATAATAATAAAGGCAATTTTAACAAAATTATAAGGTGGTCTGTATTAGATACAGCCCACCTGATAATAATAATGATATGAACAATTTATATAGCACTTGTGACATAAAAGTTTCAAAGCGCTGTACACAAATCAATATTACTAATGGAATTAAGATTACTTAAATAACCAAGATTTTTTTTAAAACTTATATACACAAATTAACATTACTTAAATACCAAGAAGATCAAAAATTACTAACAAAACTTAAAAAATTAACATTACTTAAATTACCAAGAAGATCAAACATTACTCACATTACTTAAGAAATTAACAAAAACATGTATGTTAATACGAAAATATTAATGTTAGATAATGATAGCAATAATAATGATAATGATAAAAATAGTTGTAATAATGATAACAAACTCTTCCTGTATTTCATAATCTTATACAATAATGTCAATACAATAATATTGATGTTAGATAATGATAATAACAATTGTAATAACGATAACAAACTCTTCTTATATTCTGACAATCATAATGTTATATGCACTCTACAAGAAGGGGTTCATTATCATCTCATCATTTTTATTGATATTATCATTGTTGTTACCATCATTATTATCTTTATTAATTATTATCATAATTATAGGGAACTATAACGTCCATTCGCGCTTCCAAAGGATTTTGATTACCCTGGCGTCAGGTCTAGCAGCCGTAACCAGCGCACAATGTATTTCAAGGAACAAACCCTGCCTGGTATCCATATAACAACCGGGTGAAAAATGGTAATGTGAAATCAAACTTTAGCCACAAGACGGGAGTGCCGGGCTGGGATTCGAACTTTCAACTCGTTGATTGAAAGTCAGGTGAACGAACCGCTATAGTACTATGATTCCTCTATTCATTTAACTGTTGCTCATCCAGAAATAGATAAAAAAAAAGGGGGAAAGGTTGAACCTTTGAACAAAGGGGTAATATATAATATATCACAATTCCATAAAGAATGAAAAATATACCAAAATGAAAAGACACATATGTTGTAGCGATACTGCCCATGCACCTTGAGGGAGATTCCACTCGTCTTCAGAGTCAGCCCCCGTGCTGCCGGGTTGGTAGTTAGTGAAGCGGTCGGAATGTCCAGTTTCGTAATGCTCATTCTGAACAGAAACAAGATAAAGAATAACGACCATTTTTTATCAGCGATCATGGCGATGTTGGCAATTTTGAAAGTCTGAGGACTCCTATTCTTATTTCCAGATAAATTTGTCTGAAATTTGAACAGACGACCCCCTAGTATGACATGACCTATTGCTGATGCGCATGTAAAAGTACCCCCCCCCCCTCCCTACCGCTCATACACCCCATGCCCAGCATATGCTACACAATCAGCTTGCGATCCGATTTGTCAAAGAAATGATCTTTACATTACATATGACACGATCGCAACTACTTTTCGTAATGTGACCAAATTTATGCCTACACCGTATGCCTTTGTGAAGCGCCTCGATACGAATTATTTTGTCATTCATCTGTTGCAAATAATTGTATTTCAATAATCAGGCTAACAATTACATTTGATCCGTGTTGTTAGGTAGGGAAAGTCATAATAGTCTTGTGCAGGCGGGGTTTTGTTAGTCGGTGTAAGTTAATCCCGGCAGCAGTAAATACCTCATGTATATTTCACTTGCACCAGCACCAATAGTTGTCCACATGCTAATACTCGGACCAACTTACCACGAGTAAGTTAACACGATCTTCCACCGACCAGCGTAACTCACGCAGAGACAGACACTCCCGGGTGTGTAATTCTTATTTACACGGCAGCTCGTGGGGGGGGGGGGGGGGGGGGGGGGGGGGGGGGGGGGGGGGGGGGGGGTAGTGAGCTCAATTTTTTTTTTGGTCCTCGAAAATTTTAAAATTTGCACCCCCCCCCCCCTTTGAGCGCCAGGGGGGGGGGGGGGCCCAACCCCAAAAAAGGTAAAAAATCGCGTGATTTTGCATGATTTTTTTCTCAAGGGGGGGGGGGGGACCCGGGCCCCCGGGGGCCCCCCTCCTGGATCCGCCACTGGTGCACGTTGCTTACCCGTATAGAAGGCAAGCGAAAGAAAATGGAGCAAAGTTTCCTGAAATATTAATCAAAATTCCTCCACTGAGCATGAGTGGGCAATAATCTGACATTTAACATCATAAAGAACTGTACATGAACAAATTTACTTTTATTTTCGTGAGCCGTAAGTAAGCGGAAAAGTGTCAATTGCAGGTTTTAGGATTGTGAAATGTTACTATTTTTCACAAACTGAAACTGCTATATACAATGTTAAGCTACAGTCCCATATACGTCCCGGACCGTCCCGGACCATCCCGGACCCCATCCGGGGTGATCCGGGATTCGGTCCGTGTTGACACCGTGTTGGCACCGGGGTGGTCCTGGATGGTCCTGGATGGTCCTGGATGGTCCTGGGCGGTCCGGGAGTCGACCCCGGATGTTTTTGACGGTCAAAAACTGCCGGGGTGGTCCGGGACGGTCCGGGACAATAGTTTGATCCGGGGTGATCCGTGTAGCCACCGTGCTGGGTCCGGGGTCATCCGTAGTGGCGCCGGGGCGGTCCGTGTTGATCCGTGGCAGTCCGGGAGTGAGTATTGACCGCCCAGGACCATCCAGGACCATCCAGGACCATCCAGGACCACCCCGGTGCCAACACGGTGTCAACACGGACCGAATCCCGGATCACCCCGGATGGGGTCCGGGATGGTCCGGGACGGTCCGGGACGTATATGGGACTGTAGCTTAAAAGCATCACACTTTTTTAACAAAACATCCCGGACCATCCCGGATCACCCCATACCATGGTCCGGGATGGTCCGGAGTGGTCCGTGCTCGTCCGTGCTGGTCCGGCTTTATATGGACTGGGGCTTAAAAAGCATCACACTTTTTTGAACAAAACATCCCGGACCATCCCGGATCACCCCAGACCATGGTCCGGGATGGTCCGGAGGAGTGGTCCGTGCTCGTCCGTGCTGGTCCGGCTTTATATGGGACTGGGGCTTAAGCATGTAGCTTTTCATCTGTTCGATTGTCCCCTCGTTAGTTCAAAGAAAAGTGAAATATTCACGATATTTCTTTGTGAAAATATTGGCCCGAATTCACAAAGTAGGTTTATGAGCGTTATATGGACCTATAGACCTATTTCTATTTTACCCATATTATCAAAAGTTTTAGAGAGAATGGTCTTTAATCAAATTTATGATTACTTGAATACCAATATATTGTTGAGTATTTACCAATCAGGATTTCGACCCAATCATTCTACAGCTACAGCTCTACTAAGTGTATATATATATATAGATGAAGGGCAAATTGTATGTGCGGTTATGCTATATCTGAAAAAAGTTTTGATACCGTTGACTATGTGTTACTATCGAGAAAATTATGTATGTACGGGTTGGATGAACCATCACAGATATGGTTTTCAAATTATTTACATGGTCGAGTGCAGTCTACGTATAATGTCAGATTTTTTGCCAGTTGAATGTGGAATCCCCCAAGGATCTATCTTAGGACCTCTGCTTTTTATATTACATGTTAATGATCTGCCACGTGGCCTCAGCCACTGTAAAGTTTGCATGTATGCTAATAATACGGTAATATATTGCTCGGCAAATGATACTATAGAATTAAGTCAGAATTTGAATATAAAGAAAACTGAATACATTTTATTCGGTACGAAACAACGTCTGGATAAAGTTAATGATACTGATTTAAACATTACTATAGATACTACTCGAGTTAGTAAGTGTAGATGAAAGGTTATCATGGCAGGAAGATACTAATATATACTATTTCGTTAAAAAGCAAGTAACGGATTATATATGCTCAAATCTATAATAAATATAGTAAATGAATTTGAAATGAAATTGGTTTATAGTTCACTAGTATTGTCTCACTTAAATTATTGGATGTGGAAGTACACAGAAAAATAAAGTACAAAACATCAGAATAGAGCAGCACGAAAAATTAATAAGTCTTCTTGGTATTCCTCATCAGATGAAAATTTAACAAGACTAAATTGGAAAACACTTGAAGATAACAGAACAAATAATGTAGCAATCATGATGTATAAGATTGTCTCAAAATGAGCTCCTGAATATTTAGTAGACAGGTTTATTTTTGCTGACCATACATACAACACACGTTGAAGTCTGTATAATGTGAGAACAATAAGACCGAAGACTGAGACTATGAAAAGCTCTTTTAAATATAGAGGGGCCTTAACATGGAATAACTTGCCACATGGTGTACAAGGTGCTAACTCGTTAAATATTTTTAAGTCAAAGCTGACGTAATACGAAATAAGTGTGTGTGGAGGGGGTTACTTTTAAAATTATTTATGTAATATTTAACCGATCCAAATTCATATGTTATTAAGTATTTAATATTATTCCATACTTCATTTTTACTTCTACACAATATGGAATAATTTTAAAAGTTTAATATGTGTAAATATATAATTGTGTACATGTAATATGTGTTTTCTTTTGTTTTGTGTTAAAGTTTCCACTTATTTAATATTAACATAAATACATACATATGTTCTTAACTTATTTAATACATTTTTACACTTCGTTTTTTTAAACTATATTTATATATACCAACAGATTTTGATGATCATAACTTATTTCAATTGTTTATCTTTTAGGCCTATCAATAATGTCTTAAATAACTTAAGTGTCTTTAGCTTATCTTCTATATATTGTGGTGTTATGGTTGTAAATGTGTCAGTGTTATATTACTTTTGTTTATATGTCATGATTATGTTGCTTTTTATCAACACGGCCCTGATTGAAACCAGTCTGCGAACAGTTGCGGGCTTTTACCGTGTATAAATAAAATAAACTCAACTCAAACTCATATGACGCGTTTCGATGCGTTTCGGACGACGTCAAACCTCCTTTGTGAATTCAGGCCAATCACTTCTCAAGCTTTCCAATGATATTGGCGGCTTCGAACCTCGGACATCAAATGTAACAGCACACCTGTAGATTATATTGTGCAACCTTAGAAAACGGCAGCTGCTTGAAGTAATTTGTTGCCAGTTGGGACACCAGCTCCTAAAGCTGCAACAGCTCATGTATGCAATTTGAATTTTGACTACTGAGATACGTTTACTCGTATCAGGATTTCCCGACCAAATTCGCGTGTTTGTCATTCGAATTCATTTACTTTGCATTTAAGTTAGCGCAGATCGGCTTAGCCATGCCAATTATCATTCAATTTTCCAGTTTTTGTATTTAATTTAGGATTTTGGTCGAAGGGTTTCATAGATCTGTCATTCAATTTAGAAACTGCTCAACTAGCATTCAAATTAATATTCATTGTCGAATCGTAATTTCTATCATTCAAATTAACACCTGTCATTCGTATTCGTAATATTGCTTTTCAAGTTAGGAATGTTAGGGGGAAGAATTGCAACAAACTTTTACAGTTCTTAAATAATGCAGTTAAACTGCATGATTTGCCATTGGGGTCTAAGCTGTTAATTATTCCATTTATTTATTTTCAGGACAATGCAGATGGGTGTAGTCAGACATAAAATAAAGAAGGGGCGAAATCAAGGGATATGGCATTTCTGCACGGACATGTTCATATACCCGGGAAAGGTGGGGGTACCCTCAATCGCCCCTTTTTACTACAGACTCGGAATTTTACAAAAGTAATTCACATCGTCTCTTTAATATACCCAGTACATCCCTCTGTTTTTCTTAAAGAGTTTCGTAGTTTACTTGCCCGCCAGCAGATCGATGGCTAAAGACATGGCTAAATAGTGAATCATGTTCAAATTGTTGACTCTAGTCCCTACCCCAGTCACAATATTGTATCCTTCTTCCATAATGAATTATGAGATAAATTTATGATGAAACATAAGACAAACAACTTCCTTACATGAACATTTACAAATATACTGAGACCATCAAGTCCGGAGATGCAATTCGTTTTTTTCTTCTTAACAATCAAACTTAAATGCTGATGAATATCAGATAATTCTAATAAGTATAAGTGTATAAATGCAAGAAAATGAAATATGATGAAATACACATGAAAAAACAATCTTTAAAGAAAAAGAATGAGCTATAAAAAATGTGTAATAAACGAGAAATGTATATTGACCATCAATTTAAGTGCACAAAGTGCTAATTTGAATGCTACAAAATGAATTAGAATGCTAGAAGTACACCGTTGCGTTGTCAGAAAATCGTGTTGCGCCAAATCGAATGACCAAATAGCGAAAGAAGCACATTGTTCATTAATTTGAATGAAACATACGTAGATTCTAACAAAAATTCCATAGATTTGAAAACTAGAAAAGGGAATATAAACCGGAGATATACCTGACTGCACTAAAACCGTCGAATTTGAACGCAAGACAAATTAATTTGAACGACAAACTCGCGAATTTGGCCGGGAAATCCTGTACAGTAATTCGTATCGACATGCTTTACAAAGGCATCCGCATAACTCAGATTTAGAAAATGGACTCATTTCAATTTCTTTGCGTCACTATTAATGTGCGAACTTCACACTAATATATTGGGCATTCAATAGGGTATCAATATTTGAATTTGAATTTATTAACAACAACACATCACAACAATGACAGTACATTAAATCATACAATGCAAAGAGTAATACTGATACATGTACACATAACATAAAAGTAATGATGCTTGAACAGTTATGGTTTTAAAACGATATTTAGACATAGCTCTGCATATTATCAAATGAACAAAAGGTATACACGTAAATATGTGTATTACTAATATTTAGGTGGAGTTGTTTATGAGAACTAGAAGTTAGATGCCCGTGAGTTGATTTTTGGTAAATAGACGATCGTGTTATAATGTTTGTCTGACCTAGGAACAACCAATTTAAGCGCTTTACCCCTTTTCTGTAGAGATACAATCATTCGTTTCAGGTGAATGAGATATTTCGTATCCGGCGAGGCACTTTACAAAGACGTATGCATGCATTCATTTTGATTAAATTGCGAAAATGGCTTATTCTTATGCATCATGGGCCTACTGATGGAAAAGAAATCAATAGTGCATTGGTATCAAAGTCTAAACGTAAAATGATAACTACGAACAAAAATATAAAAAAACCAGTTGATTTGTTTACCTTGTGACGTCATAATGTAGGTCACCGACATAAAAGAAGCTGGCATACATGTAAGTAGTGTCGTGTATATCGGGAAAATCGAGCAGATGCTTCTGTTTTTGTAGCATCTGAATCCCGACATCTCTTCCTGAAATAAGCAAATGTTCATGGTTTTAAAGGGATGGTTGAGTTTTGTTGCAGAGGGCGCTAAACAAAATATTATTTTGTGTGATAATGAAAAACTAATGCCAGGATTACATTTGGCCTGCGATTAGTCTACGGAGCCCGTATTCTGCTCTTATTCCCTTTTCCGTGCGGCCTCTGTGCGGTGGCAGGAGGCGGCAGTGAGATTTTCGTACGGATTCACGGGCTCCGCAGCCTTTACGATTTTGTTTCGCGAGAAGTTAAACAAATTTGAAAAAAATCGTAAGCCCGTATACATGTCGTAGGTGGCATTGCACAATCCCCGTACGGGCACCGCCCGGAGGCCTCGCACTGATTGTGCAGCAAACGTACGATTTTTCGGTGAACATGGGGGCAAAGAAAATCATATGGAGATTGTAGACTCATGGGGCATTCGCACGGCAATTGCACAGCTATCGCAAGGTTGCTGTACGGTCACCGCGCCTTCTCCGCACAACCTTTGCACGGAAGCTGCACGGGCTCCGTATGATTTCCGTGCGGAGGCTGCGGAGACTGCACGGCTACTGCATGCTAATTGCACGATTTCCGTACAATCTCCGAGCAGCCTCTGTACGGATGTGCCCCGGCCTGCCCCCAAAGGCCAATACAATAAATGGCACGATGCTCGTAGATAATGTAAACACAAACATTGTAGCCCGTAGCCTCCTACGATGTCTACGAAAAATCCTAGACTAATTTATCGTACGGCGCCCGGAGCAAATGTAATCCAGGCATTAGTGTCAAATTTGAAAGAATATACAATTTAAATGACAAAAATCATCTTTGTTTGATCAAAATCGGTTTAGAGACGGCTGAAATATCCATAAATTTCTAATATTTGTTTTGCCCTACAATAATTTTATTATCCGGTAATTTTGAACCAGTCGTTGAATAACGAGGTTTATATACCTCACTTAAGTAATCCAGCCATCTGATTGGTCGAAATTGCATTCATAAACTTCAACTGTTCCTGTAAAATTCTCGGTAACCATGCTTAAAACATTTCAATATTTTTAATAACCATGGTTATTAAAAAAATAGGTCAGTCTCCATGGTTACCCCATAGGTTTACATGTTAAAAAATGGTTTGAGCGATGGAGGATACCATATGTGTGCGAAGAAATGGTCGCTACATTTTACCAATTTTGTAATACAACTAGCAGCTAACTCGCCCCACGGGACATCTCGCCCCAGCATCAAAGACTGGGTCGAAATGTTCCGACACGATTCATCGATCGAGAGATACCAATGTGTATATGTTTGTGCTCATTGTACATTTTAGACGATATGGCTGATATTTGTTCACATTCTTTCGTCCTGGCCGTTAATTAGCAGACTACTGGTATCTCTCGATCGATAAATCATGTCGGGATATCTCGCTGGGGCGCGATGTCCCGTGGGGCGAGTTAGCCCGACTCCCTTGTGAATTTGTAGCATTGTTGTGCCAGTGATCGAGTGCAGCGCAGACGACCGACTGTACTACTAGGCCAAAATGGCGGAATTAATAGAAACGCTCCCAAGATTTCAGCTTCTTGATGATGATCAAATGAGAGACTTGATTGATTCTGCTGACAGCAAGAACACGAAAAATTCCGTTAAATGCTCCATGAAAATATTCCAAGACTTCCTGCAAGTTATCAATACAGACCTCGATAGCGTAAACAAGCTTTCAAATTCGGAGCTGGACAATGTACTGCAAAAGTTTTACGCTGGTGCCAGACGGAAGAACGGAAGTTATTACATGAAGAAGTCAATGTTAGCTATTAGATTCGGACTTCAGCGTCATTTCCTCAACTGTAATAAGATAGATATCATCAAGCATGACGATTTTTCCAACTCGACGAGAGTTTTTAAGTGTTTTTCAGCAATGCTTAAACAGGAAGGAAAGGGAGTTGTAACTCACAAACCAGCTATCTCAGCAGAAGACATGGACAAAATCCAAGGTTCGCTTGATTTGGATGATCCTGTGGGTCTTCAGGACAAGGTATTTATGGATGTAATGTAACATTAAAAAGTACAACAGTTGTACTTTTGCAATCGGGGTAGAGAGAATTTGCGTGAAATGACACTTGACAGCTTTGACATTTGTGATGAAGGGGGAAAATGCTCCATAACTCTGAAAGATACACTCACAAAAAACAACAGGGCAGATAAACTAGAGAAAAGCCAAGGTGGTGTCATGATTCCAACTAATGGTCCACGATGTCCTGTTGCCTCCTTCTTACGCTACAAAGATAAATTGAATCCACAATGTAAGAGTTTTTGGCAGAGACCGGCAAATGCACGTGCACAGGCCAAGCGTGAGTTCAAATCCAATCCATCTTCTTTTGATCAATGGTACTGTAATGCACCCCTAGGGAAAAAACAGCATCGGAGACAAGATGAAAACAATTTCATCTCGTGCAGGTACCAAGGCTTACACCAACCATTGCCTAAGGGCAACCAGCATCAGTACCCTACAAAATGCTGGGTTCAGAGACAGAGAAATAATGAGTGTCTCTGGACACAAGGCGGAGACCAGTCTGAAACACTATGCTATGACCAGCAGTACAGCCAAAGAAAACATGAGTCATGCTATCGCGGCAGCCGTTGATCCGAAATCAGTACCATCCTCATCAACAATAGGTCATGGTATCGCGGCAGCTGTTGATCCGAAATCAGTACCATCGTCATCAACATCTACTGGTGGTCAGCGTAGTGAAAGCCAGGAACTGCGGGAACTAATTGACATTTTCAATGAGATCACAAATAACCCAGAGAACTTCCCACGCACATGCAACATCACCACAAGTAGCCATGTAGCCACTAGTCAGCAGGTGCAAGCCCCCACGTATAATTTTCACAATTGTACGGTAAACATTTTGAACAAATAGAGTTATTTTCTACGGTTGAGTTATTTTCTACGGTTCTACGGTTGAGTTATTTTCTACGGTTCTACGGTTTATTTTCTACGGTTCTACGGTTGAGTTATTTTCTACGGTTCTACAGTTGAGTTATTTTCTACGGAGTTCTGAGTTCCTGTTCTGAGTACCTGTTCTACCAGTTGATTGGTAAGTTGACTCTTCAGTATATAAAAGTATTAATGACTGCTTTGATATTCGAGAAATAGTTGTTTTTATACGCTCTCGGGAAGGTTACAATTGTGCTATTGCCCTCGGCACGCCTCGGGCAATAGCACAATTGTAACCTTCCCTTCACGCCTCGGGCAATAGCACAATTGTAACCTTCCCTTGAGCGTATAAAAACAACTATTTCTCTCAAAGCAGTCATTAATACTATATTATAAGTTTTATTCCAGTCAATTGCAATATTGGCTTTTTGTTGGCTTGTTTGTGTTGGTTATAATACAGACAACCAGCCGGCCTGTGTTTATTATTACTTATCAATTAATTAGTTAACAGTCACCATTTTTTATGCAGTGGAGCTGAATTGGTATGATCGTTTTCAATCTAAATTCACACATTTTGGGGTCTAAAATGACCTCCATAGCAATTTTAGGTTCTAAAGAGGGCACTAGAATTGTCATGAATAAGATCAATAACCATGCACTTTAAAGGCATTTGCGGTCTTTAGGTACTATGTCCCATTTGCAGGCCAAAAAAATAAAAAAGTTAAATTCCAACTGCATTTGAAAGATAATACTAATTTAGAACTTCCCTAAAAAAGTTGGGGCTTGAAAATGTCTTCAAGTGGGAAAATAATGACTATTAGTTGTCAAATCGACTTTAGGGCTATAGAGCCCAAAGTAATAGTCTTGATTTTCAGACAATTGTACCGAATGGCCATACGTTTTATGCTGCGCAAAGATTCAATCAGTTTAATCTTGGCCATCACAAGAAGTGGGTTATTGATGTAGACAAATGCTCATGTACCCTTTACAACTCTCTTCATGTATGTTATTACCAAAGAAGAAAAAAGCCAGTCAGTCACTCAATAGTGTCTGACGGTGAAGTCTAGCAAGTAAACAGGTTTCCTTGAATAATTTGAATATTAGGACACTGTTTAGATTTCACAGATAGGACAAACATGACATATTCATAATTCCTGAAGAGTTCTACAGCATTTGAGGTTGGCTGCAAAAGGGACATAGTACCTTTAAAACAAGAACGAGTGAGTGGTCGCGTTCCTACTCCCAATGCACCCTTTCGGCACAACTGGAGGGGGGGGGGGGGCTTTGGTTCAAGTCAACGCGACGCTGCGCACCCTCTTGGCATAAGCCCTGTGCGTGAACATGGGAAGAAAAGTTATTAAAAAAGAAGCAAACCACATGTGTATTCCCACGATTGATAATCCCTTGTCCATTTAAAGGGGGTGTGTCATGATGAGCCAATCGGGTTTAATACGACTACGGACGACGCGACCGCACCATTCGCGTGCGTGCAACATATGCGAAACCGAAGCGTGAGGATAAATTTGGTCCGTTTCGCCAAAGCTAGCGCACACTGACCCAGTTTAGCGCGAGCTGACCCAGTTAATAAAATCCATTTGTTTACATGTTTACGTGCAGTTGTCCAACAGAAGACGAAGACGGCGTTAACCAGTATTTACCACAGGGGGTCTCAACTCCGCTTCTGCATCCGTCTAGCCATGGGGAGATTTTGGAGGGTCAAAAAGTGTACGCTGCTTCTACTTATCGTGTATTAGTCTATAAAGACGACAATTGTTTATAGTGCACTAGCGAAATGGGGATTTGGGACTGCGCACAGCGCGTAAAATATGTAAATAAAAATTTGGAATATTCATAAGCTTTTTTCCACTTATTAGCATACTATAGTAATGAAAAAAGACAATGCGCATGCATTACTATCGACAGAATCCTTGGGCCGGATACATGTAGAACAAAGGTCAGAGTTGGGTTGGGGAGGTGGGGGGGGGGGGGGGGGTAATAGACTTTTAAATGGTTGACTTAGTTAGGGCCACAAACTTCACTGTCACCAGAATGGAAAGTAAATTTTAAAAAAATTCAGTTCAGTTAAAAAGCAAAAATAATGACCCCATTTCACTGAAGTACCTCCATTCATTTTTTTACCTCTTTTTTTGTAGTTTTATTTTGTTCGTTTATTTACTCAAATATTTTTTAAATCAGACAAATTGCGCTGATCATTTAGCCTACCTAACAAGTGATATTTTCATATTTTTAGTGTCCAAATAATGAATTATTCTCGCCTCGCCTTCAATGATCTTTCATATATTGTGCACCATCCCCAATGAAATTTCAATTTTGCCTCTTTCTTTTCATTCATTCGTCGCCACTGATTTTTTGTTAATTTGCCACCCACCCCCCCCCCCCCCGACAGTAACATTTTTACTACAGGACCCCTTCCAATATTGACATTTCCATAGGCTCTATTACCCTCCCTCCTCCATCCCCACCACAATTACCCATGCTGTCATTGACTTATTCTTTATTTAACTCCCCCCTCATCTCTATTGTAAATAATTTTTATACTTAGTCTTGCCCACTCTTTGTTACATTTCCGCTTTCTCTCTCATTAGGAAAGATGGTTAAATCTATCTCGCTGATGCCAGATCTGAACAAGAATCAAAAAGTCGAACACCATACTCAATTCTACACAAGACTGCATCAGCCCCATCTCACCTCAGTCCTTCAGCATTATCATTACAGAGTGCCTACATCATCATAATCACCAGCATCATCACATATATTTCACAATATAAGAAAATGAAGGAAAAAATAGAATTAAGCATACATTATCATAATCACCAGTATCATCACATATATTTCACAAAATAAGAAAATGAAAAGAACATAATTAAGCAGTATTAACAAATTTTATTAACATTTATGAACTCATTTATCAGCATATTTTGTTTGTATAAAGATCTTTTTAAATCTAACATAACATAACATTACATCAACAAAAGTATAACAAATGGATGGGAGGGGATTGGGGGGGGGGGGGGGGTTGCTGTCTCTTGATTTCAATTTTTTTTCAGTTGTAAAAGTTTACTGTAAATTAAAAAAAATATTCAATAATATCAACATGCTATTTTCTTATGTAAAGCACAGGTATATACTAAGTTTTATGAGTACTTTATCTTACATTGGACATTACTGTTGTTGTTATTACTACTACCTATAGTATCCTTATTATTACTGCTATTATCATGATCATTGTCATTATTGTTACTATTTTTAATATTGTTATTATTATTATTGTATTAATTATACTACTACAATATTACCATTGAACTACATCATTTTATCCCCCCCCCCCCTTCAATTTACTATCCAGTTCAGCATCCCTGATATTTTTGTCAGAACTTGACTTAAGATTAAATATCAACAAACTTTGTTACATGTACAGGCATTTAAAAGAACAAATGATTACTTTCATGATCCTCGATATATCTTCTTCTTCTTCTTCTGGTAATCTTCAAAGGACTTTGTAGCCTATCACGAAGATGAACTAATACTAAAGATTACAAGTAGAGTGAGGAAGACAGATTGTTTTTAAGTGGGATAAGGGCAGTAGATGCCTCAGGAGTAGTCCCTGGCAGTTCTCTGGACTGTCAGCATGCACTATATTTGCTGGAAGTCAGTTCCATTAACTTTGGGACAGAGTGTTGGGAAAATACAAACTTGTCTATGTTGGCTCCGTCTGGCTTGGTGCAACTGGAGGGTCATGCCATGGTACTTCCTGCTCGTGATTTGTTAAAGCCCGTCTGTACTAGTTTGGCCAGGGGGGATTAGACCACCCTGCACTGTCACTGACAGGTGGTTATCTCATCAAATCAGCTCTCAATTAACATAACAAAAGGAGGATCATGGGGACCAACAGGCACCGATTAGGCATTGTTTGCTATATAGAGGGCGCAAGTAGCTATACCGGTAAGTAGTGCAGTGGGAAAATTTTCAAGGGAGATCGGAGAGACCATTGACTATACCTTGTGCACCATTCCAGGTCTTCTTGCAGAGTGCCTTGTACTTGTAGATATAGTAGGCAACTAAAACGTGCTGATCATCTCAGTCACACTGCTGGTTCTCTTGTGCTCCCCATTGTGAAGTAGCATCCTGGACATCTGAGATGTTGTAGAGATCCCAGACACCGGAACAGTTGCCAAGATGAGGGTGGACTAGGGATTTGTACAAAAGCCTGGGTATCAAACCTTCTGCATGGGACAACCTGCATAATAAAAACAAAAAGAGAGGAGAAATCAAACAAGATTAAAACTGCTGCACTATATTGGATTTTCAAAAATAGTACCTCCCCACTTTTAGGTCTTGCATTTTAATTTTGTTAAAAAATTATAAACTTATGTCTATCTGATAGGGCCTTTTCTGAAGAGAAGAGTAAAGGTTTATATGTATTTCCAAATATTTTACAAGTAACTTCCAATTTATTTGAAGTTATTATTTCCTAGAAAAAAAAGTTTGTTAGATATAATGTAATATTGAGGAAAACATGCCTTTGAGTACGTCTTTTAATATCATGAGAAAAATAACTGTAGCAACACCAAAGCTTGTCATCTAAATAAAGCTATAGACTAAATGAGAATTACAAGATATAATGCAACATAAGATTACAGTTCCCCAAATCTTTGTATATAGTCCAAGACAAGTGCGATGTTCGCATGGGCCTAGATTATACAGCCTGAATATTTTCGAACCTCATACAAACATACCTTGCCAGAGTTCAACTTAGCCTAGGTGTCCTGTTCCTGATTAGATCTACACCTGTCACCATAACATTTGATGATCAGGTCCTGGTGCTCTTCGTTGCACTTCTGTGATCATTATCTGCTTCTTTGTTCCATAGGATCTAAAATTAAAAGAAAACCGAAACTTAGCAAGGTTCGTGCTAATATCAAATGCATGCATTAGTTATCAGTTTATAACTTGATATGTTTAAAGTAACAGATATTGAAAATGAAATGATTTGGTATAATAGCAATATTAAAGATATGAATGAGTTATTGTATTTTCCAAACTGGATGAGAAACAATATTTTTAAAGTGAAACAAGTCTTAGTAAACAGTACCTGGAAAGAAGTTGATTCTATTTG
This sequence comes from Strongylocentrotus purpuratus, assembly GCF_000002235.5. NCBI lineage: Eukaryota > Metazoa > Echinodermata > Echinoidea > Camarodonta > Strongylocentrotidae > Strongylocentrotus > Strongylocentrotus purpuratus. The sequence continues at coordinate 28,102,930 of NW_022145614.1, forward strand.
TATTAATTTTCAAGAAAATAAATTACTTTCCGCCTTCAAATTGGCAAAGTTAAAAAGTGCATTTCCGAAAATTTGGTTGCAGAAATTACGTAATAGGTTACAATATGTAAATAGTCCACCGTCTGCAGTGGAATCCAGTATAATAGAAATAGTAACAGGTGACTCCATTGATGTAGCGGTCATAAAAGCCAAACACTATTATAATTTGATGTTAGAAAAAAATAGACAGGATCTGCCGTGCATTTATTTTTTGGAATGCTTATTTTACTTTATAAATGACAACAGAATTAAGCAGTTTAATTTTAAATATCTTCATAGAATATTGCCCAGTAAAGACAATTTATGTAAATGGAAGATTAAAAATAATAATCTATGTGATATATGTAAGATTCCAGATACAACTAACCACCTTCTCCTGGCTTGCAAGTAGGTTTCGCTTTTTTGGAAGATTGTATCCAAATTAATTGATACTCTGTTTAATTTTAAAATCTTTTTGAACGAAGAAATTCGTTTAATAGGTCATGAAATAGAGAGAAGAGAAATGAATCTTGTCAATCTTATTTTAAACTTCGCTCAGTTTATAATCTATTGAAACTATATTAGAGAATGTTTTGGAAGTGAAAAGCACAGGATACATGCTGTATATTTGATAACAGAATTAAAGGTGGAAATTCGCACCTATCTCCATATGAAATGTAATCAAAAGAAATTCGATACAAACGAAGTTACAAAAGTTACAAAAATGTTTTCATTATTTTAGTTAGTGATTATGTCACATTAGTTTCATGTTCTATACTATGTATGATATGTTACAACTGCATGAATTCAGTATTTAAACACTGTTGTAAATAGCTGTTATTTTATGATATGAACAAATAAAGTCCCTCGAAAGAGGATAAATAGAAGGGAAAAAAAATCAGTTTATAACTTTGTTCATGTCCTTTACGGCTTTAGAGAAAGAAATATCCATGTCATATGTAGGGTTGGATCCAGAATTCTCAACGACATGGTATAATTGCCCCTTAGTAGATCTAATAGTATTTTAGTAGGTCACGGTGACTATATCTAGGTCTAGATCTAGGCCTAGAAATATGGCACATCTGAAAAAAGGAGCATATGTCTAGAAAGTCAGAAGGATTGTGCCACCCCTCCCCCCCCCCCGCCTTCTCTTTAAAAATCAACATTGCCATTGCCTGGTTAACCAACTACCACATTGATCCTCCTAATAAACCAGACATTTATTTTGACTTTTTTAATTAGGCCTAGACTAGTCTAGATCTATAGACCTAGATCTAGGCTAGGCTAGACTCGAAATAGAATGTAGATGCCATTATAGATGCGGGGACCTAGACTTTACTAGCCTATAGACTATAGTAATAGTCTAGATCTATTAACAGTAAAACTAAAGTGTAGCCTACACTTTTATAGGCAAAATAACAGCCGTGCCAAATCTTGGTGGAGTGTTACAGACGGCTAGCATCGGCGATATGAAAATCATAATCCGCTCGACGAGATCCCATCGGCTCGGACTAGCAATGAGCCATTTGCAGTCTCTGTATGTGAGAGGTTCACATCTACCAGATTAGTATCGATAATCAAGCTATGGACTGAACTTTAAAAGTATGAGACGTGCTCAAATGAAAAAATCTACGATAAACTTCCGATTGTTTCCAAAAATATTACCGTCGACGACTTAAATTAGAGTTAATTCAATCAGTTAATATTCTTTGGTCAGACAAAAGAAAAGGGGATGGGATAGGGAGAAATACGTTGTGACAATGCAGCGAGCCCCTCACTGCATCGACGAACACATCATAATCATTTCAGAGATCTTCACACAAAATGGATCTTTACTTACTTTTTGGTATCCGTATGGAATCACTTTGATGTCGATGTTCGCCTGAAGATTTTCGGCTCAACTCAGATGTATTTGACAAACTTCTATTATAATAGAAATTCACTTACAAGAAAAATGTTTCATTGTTCGTAATTTAAAAACTTCAAAGTCGCAGTTCATACAACCGCCATTTTTCGTCATTTTCTTGCTCAAATCGTAGGGAATTCTTGGAATGCAAAAAATGTTTTATGCATGACCTAATACATAAAACATTTTGTCGATGACTAGTCAACAAACAGTAGCTGGCGTATTTTTTACGTCATTGCTCATGAATATTCATTGACCATCCAAAACCGTCGTTCAAATCGGACAAAATCCCCAAAATGCATCCAATGCAAAACCCATGGAATGTCAAAGGTCACGATTTTAGTTGGCCCTCTAGTCCTCCTACGGAAAACATACTGTGTATGATCGAATCTCTTTGATTTACCATGATACACTCCCTTTAATATAGCCAACCTGAGAGACAAATGTCGAGTAGAATTTTGATTTAAAGCAGATATGAACAAGTGTGTTTGCTCATATTTTGTCATGCGGTTTGCTTTTTTTAAAAATTGTGTTGGCAATGGATTAGTGGCCTCACAGCAACAAAGGTGTTCTACCCAGGTGTCTATATAGGCCCTATTATTGATTGATTGATTCTTTTTTTCACATGGTTACAACTATTTACAATACATAAAGCATAGGTCAATTAAACACATTTTAAGTTACACATTGGTCATTAATCAGTGAGTGGGTCATATTAATAATTTAAGCTTAACCTTTAGAAACTCAACACTAAATTTTTAGAACAATAAATCATACTTTTAAATTTTAACTATATGATCATTATGGTCTCATTGACAAATGTATATTTAATTTAAATATCCATGTATGAATAATATTAATCATTTTAAATGTTATAGTATACTTTATACCAAAATACATTAACGATATCGCCCCCCCCCCCTCCCATTACCTTCAGGAAACCTCTCATCCTATTACTTTACTATTGAACATCGGGCATTTGGGGGTTTCCACCACATTTCAACGTGTGAAGAAGGGTTCCATATGGTTATGACACAACCCGCATGCTCGGCCTCAGATAGTCTTGAAGTCCGATGCATGCATATAAATATAAGTCGTTTTTCCAACCTCACTATGTCTGCATCCCCTAACACACGCATACACGCACACACACGTTATGTATACTGTATACTGTAGACTAAGTCAAATACATGGATTCCTGAGTAGGTGTGTACACACACACCCACAATCACAAACACACCCACCTGCACTCACATACATACACTATGTACACACTACAGTCGTAGTTACGTGCATGTGGGTTGCCCTTTTTCTGTGTTTTTCTTCTCATGTTCACCCACAATGGATCGATGGCCTTCCAGCAACAAAGGGTCCTCACCCAGATGTCTATATCATCGGGTACTGTATTTTGATTTTTCCACCATTCAACTAGTTCAGAATCTGGGCTACCAGCGGAAGACGGCGTGGTCATTACATTAGGACGCCAACTCAGGCTTAGTCTAGACTAGTTCTGGTTCCTTTTTATTGATTTTTTATTCGCCGACTATACGCGTTAAGCCAATTGATGGCGAAATCCATAGTCGGCGAATAAAACTATCAATACTAGGGGTCCAGAACTAGACTAACTCGGGCTGAGCTGGTGAGCATAATTTTGAATTCGTTGATAATGCCATCTTCGGCGGATGAATCAGGTGTCACAGCAGAGATGACCTCTCCCAATGTGCACGCTCGAAGATGATCCGCGTTTTTTTGTTACTGTTGCGTTTAGAGCATATACGAATGTAGGGGCGTGTTCACACCGCAGTGAGATAGCGCGGTCTATCGTAATACCCCCTTTTTGAGAGGTCCTGTTGCCATGACGCGTGACGTCATGAGGTCAGAGCGGTCAACACTCCTAGTTCGTAATAGCGCGCGAAATCTTTGACCGCTCTGACCTCATGACGTCACGCGTCATGGCAACAGGACCTCTCAAAAAAGGGGGTGCTACGATAGACCGCTGCGTTGTGAACACGCCCTAGGATCATCAAACAGAAAATAAATTACCCATGGGGCTCAGCAGGCGCGTTCAAATCGTGTTCATATAGGGACTTTTAGATTAATTCGCACGAAGACAATGGGGATTGCTACGATCGACGTCCATTTAACCTATTGCCTACTGGAACCGTGTGATCTCTGTATTATACCTATGGGAAAGAGAGAATTCAGTAGCCAATAGGTTAACGCACTGCCTTGAATGGACGTCACACGTATCAGTCCACGCAAATCTAAAAGTCCCTAATGTCTAGGCAAACATGGCGGAGCTTGAGGGGCCTGTGCCGGGCATCAACGACTTTCAAATATATGCGCACTACCGGTACTCATAAAGAACCGGTATAAGCAAAGTTCGTGGGTTTTTCTAGTAGTGTAAATTGCAGTGAAGAAAAAAACAATCGACGATTCGTCGAAATGGTCTTTTGTATGTGTAATTGTAGACCAGTAAAATTTTTGGGGTAATTATATCACAATATTGAGAAATTTCTAGGGTGAACACTTACCATTGTCGAGGCCTTTCTGCGAAATTTTAACTTTGAATCCCGGCTCCACATTCCGGTTAGCAGACGATCCCAAAACGCAGCACATCACGAGGAATCCCGCCAAAAGGGGAGACATTAAACTTCCACTAAACATGTTGGATACACTCCGAACCATGAATTGAATACCAAATGATTACCAACGTGATTTATGGTGAGTTATGTAAAACTTGGTTATGAGGAAGTGTATTTATAGCTTCCAGGGTATTTTAGGCTGAAAATCACATCATACGACTTTTGTTAACATTCGCATGTACCACTTCGTCAGTCTCTCTCTCTCTCTCTCTCCTAATGGATGTTTACCAAATTTATTTGAGAGAAGAAAGAAATTGACGAAGTGGAACGAGCGAATGTAAAAAAGTCATATGATATGATTTTCAGCCTGAAATACGCTTGAAGCTATGAATATTATTTTGCCAATATACTTCCTCATAACCAAGCTTTACATAAGTCACTATAAGTCAGCTCACGTAATCATTTGGTATTGGTTCGGAGTGTATCCAACATGTTTAGTGGAAGTTTAATGTCACCCATTTTGGCGGGATTCCTCGTGATGTGCTGCGTTTTGGGGTCGTCTGCTGATCGGAATGTGGAGCCGGGGTTCAAAGTTAGAATTTCGCAGAAAGGCCTTGACTTTTGTGAGTTTTTACCCTAGAAATTTCTCAATATTTTGATGTGATTGCCCCTGAAAAAATTAAGCGATTGCAAAAATAAAAGTAGGTGATTGACATGATTTGTATTTGATTAACGGATTATTGCTTGCTTGATTGCGTGATAGAGAAATGAGGAAGGAAAAGAGCAAGAGAGAACGAGTGGGACAAAGAGAGAGAGAGAGAGAGAGAGAAAGAGAGAGAGAGAGATAGATATAGAGAGAGGTAAGAGATAGGGACAGAGATGACAAAGACAGAACGAGATTTAAATTGCATTTATGAAACCTACCATTTACACTACTGGAAGAACACATTAAAGGCGTTGACGTTTAGTCATACTGGTTTTGGGGTGAGTAGAGTGCGCACATTTTATTTAAAAGTCTTTGGTGCCCCCCTACACTAGCCGTAAAGGCCCGGTCACACATAGGGGACGCATGGGGGACGCACCGCCCGCGCATTGAAAATCGGAAAAAAGGTCGTGCGCCCGACTTTTATCAGGACTTGGGAGAAGCTAGCGAGCTGACACCGAATGTGAAGCGTGTTGCTAGCGCGCTGCGGGTATACAGGGCGTGTGCTCCACGTAATGGCCCGAATTCACAAAGGAGGTTTGTCGACAAACCTTGGTTCTCGTGTCTCATATGACGCGTTTTTACGCGTTTTTTTTACAAACCTGGTTTGTAAAAACGCGTCGAAACGCGTCATATGACGCACGAAATCCAAGGTTTGTCGACAAACCTTCTTTGTGAATTCGGGCCATAATGGCTGGTGTTGGTCTAGCCCGCTCTCTGCGGGTCTGGTGTCCTTTTGGCGTTTACATTCATGCGGCGAGCTCCGCGGAGGGGCGTCGCTAGACCTTTTTCAGTGGAGGAGGGGTTGTAGAGGATACCGACTACCGACAAAACTAGCACCATTTACTGACATAATTAATGTCCCAATGTCTACAAATTCAACACTATAAGTATAAACCCGGGCCGAAGGCTAAATTATTTTTACTTGCGTATGCGCACATGGTCATTTTCATCGACGACATAAATATACGTTTTATTTCATTACCTTAGTAAATATCATAGCTATATCCCATTAATTTCCCTTTTTATCCCCCAAAACTTGATTCCCCCGTACCTTCGCCCGGGTTATATGATTTGTATCATATTGCGTGCATGACATATCACAAAATATTTTATGAACTTTGAAGAATTTATACTATTTTCTGAATATTGTATATTCATAAATATTGATTTTTATATATCAAATAGTTAAATAAAATTCACATTTTCATGATTTAACTGGAAAAATACTCTATATTAGTGCATCCACATATTACTATCAATCTAACTTGGATGCTGGTGTGAAGAAATAAGAAAATAGGAAATTTGTATTATCAATATATAGAAAATAATTAGTGGATAGTGAGGACATGACGTCACAGACTGATGAGGGAGTTCCCATTTTTTCTTGTGCATTTCATTGTTCCATAGTTGTACCTACTTTTTCAAAAATTCATAACTTTCTTATTAGTTATCCGATTTTGTTCAAACTTTTTTTGATTGGTTTGTCTGATTTTTCCGCTTCTTTTAAAAGCGAGTTACTTATTTATTTATTTATTAGTCGTTTTTTAGTAGGGTGGCTCCATCAATACTGTTTTCCGTGGAGGCCCTACAAGTAGACTTGAATGCACATTATATGGAACCATTGACTTCCTCTATTAAGAACCTTAACTGTATGAACAAACAAACAACAAATTATTAATACAGCCTACCTGTCAGAAATTCAGCAGGTCAGTAATTCTCCTTCCTCCTGAATTGTTCTCAATTCTCAGGGAATTTGCCTTCATCATTTCTTTTACTGAAACAAAAGGTTCAGACATCATGTAATAATTATAGACCTACTCCAGTGGTCTTAGTTATAGTGTCAATCATAATCCACCTTTAAAACAAGCATGGGGGCTCCTTTCATGTAGGCACCCCTCTTCATTCAGTTACTAGTAATCACTGATTTACTGAATGACGAACTCTTTTTAAAATCAAGAACAAACATTAACATTCTTGCATTACTATCTCAAGTCATAAATGGGCTTGCCCCAATTTGAACTTACCATGTCACGACCTAAGAAAGCCCATGGGGATAAGTACAAACAGTCTATAGCGAAGATAGACCCATTCCTAGAATCAAGCTTAGAGGTCTACATCTTAAGTTAACCAGCTGACAGTTGCCCTAACATAGATGTCATAGAAGTCTGGAATGTAGATTTTAAAAAAGGCCCTAATAGTAATTAATAGAGCCCAACTTTTCATCTTAATACTAGTTCAATCTAACATTAGACCCAAGATTGTCTTTTAAAAGTTATTTCCCGATCATAAAATGAGGTTATGAAAGGGGAAAAAGTGAAATGACGTTAACTGCACTGTACAATAGGTCTCTAATATGTTCGAAATTGTTAAAGCTTGGTTTAAATTTTCTTTTGACCCCAATTTAGATAAGTAGTTAATTAACAGTTGGACCTAAAAAAGTGAGGTGTTCTACCAGTATCTAATTTTCAGAGAAAGTCCCGCCCGAAAGTCTGGGCCAAGCTGTCAGGAGTGACTGGGTAGCGATTGTAATCGAGCTGAAATATTTGCTCACGACGATGAAAAAATGACTCAAAAGTTCGAGTGTAGATTGCTTCTTAATTCATCAAATAAAATAATTTTAAATCACTCCATATTATGTACATACATATCAGCAGATCTATAAAAACATGATTCAATTTACATATTTGTAAGTGCTAGACAAAAAAGCTTATGGATGTCTCTATTCGTTGTAACTCTTCAATTTTGTAGTACCAATCATCTCTCTAACATAATTTGGGACAAATGTTCAGACTTTGACAATGGGCCCAATGTTGCATGAGTCAAACGTTTGCAGCATTAATTATTTTGCGCAATACGAGCGGGTTTTTCCGTGTGGGAATTCCCTTCTCTTATTCTCTTTTGTTTATCCCTGGTGAATAGAATTGTTTTGGTTTGGAGAATATGAATCCTTCCAGATACAAAAACAGCAACAACAAATATCATAAAACTGATCGAAGATTAAACTTAATACCCAGTTGGAATATACCGGTGTGTTGGCTCAGTCAGTAGAGCGTCCGCCTCACAACCGAGAGGTCGTGGGTTCGAACCGGGAGGTCGTTGGTTCGAACCCCGGCCGCGTCATACCAAAAGACGTTCAAAGACGGGAGTTACTGCTATCTTGTTTGGCGTTCAACAATAAGGGGATAGAGCAACGTCGATCTGGCGGTGCTCAGTGGCTGCCGGGCTGCTATTTTTTCTCCCAAACATACACATCTGCAGATTCATAATATCAGCAGATCTATAAAAATGTACAAAATTGAAAGTGCCAGATAAAAAAGCTTTTGGATGTCTCTATTCGTTGTAATTCTTCAATTTTGTAGTACCGATCATCTCTATAACATAATTTGGGACAAATGTTCAGACTTTGACAATGGGCCCAATGTTTCATGAGTCAAACGTTTGCGCAATACGAGCGGGTTTTTTCCGTGTGGGAATTCCCTTCTCTTATTCTCTTTTGTTTATCCCTGGTGAATAGAATTGTTGTGGTTTGGAGAATATGAATCCTTCCAGATACAAAAAACAGCAACAACAAATATCATAAAACTGATCGAAGATTAAACTTAATACCCAGTTGGAATATACCGGTGTATTGGCTCAGTCAGTAGAGCGTCCGCCTCACAACCGAGAGGTCGTAGGTTCGAACCCCGGCCGCGTCATACCAAAAGACGTTAAAAGACGGGAGTTGCTGCTATCTTGTTTGGCGTTCAACAATAAGGGGATAGAGCAACGTCGTTCTGGCGGTGCTCAGTGGCTGTCGGGCTGCTATTTTTCTCCCAAACATACACATCTGCAGATTCATAATATCAGCAGGTCTATAAAAATGTACAAATTTGAAAGTGCCAGACAAAAAAGCTTTTGGATGTCTCTAATCGTTGTAATTCTTCAATTTTGTAGTACCAATCATCTCTATAACATAATTTGGGACAAATGTTCAGACTTTGACAATGGGCCCAATGTTGCATGAGTCAAACCTTTGCGCAATACGAGCGGGTTTTTCCGTGTGGGAATTCCCTTCTCTTATTCTCTTTTGTTTATCCCTGGTGAATAGAATTGTTGGGCTGCCGGGCTGCTAATTCTCACGATCAATTGGGCAAAAAGAATTTCCATTTTCGGTTTAATAAAATTTGGAGTGGACTAAAAGATTATTATTATTATATTTAGTAGCATGTATGTCGAATATATTACTTTTGTTAATTGACCGCTTCGTATAAAGCCAGTGCATAAAATATGAGCTTAAGATATCAATAAATCTTATCATCCCCATTTTATGCATTTTAGAATAATCAGCGTCAAAGTGATGAAAGTATGTCATGAATAGCTTTTTTTATCCTCTTGAAAAAAGTACTTATACCTGTGAATGTACCGTCGGTGTATTAATGGATATCGATTATACATGTATAACTTTAATGATCATGTTTTCGTCTCGGTGAGTTTGCAAATTCAATATCCGAAATATGACCTTTATTTGCCTATCCGCAAAATATTACTAACTTCGAACTGGCTCATTGGAATCCTTCCAGATATTAAGCAGTGAAATTCTCCGTTGGTCAATTTATGGAATGATTTATTTCTAATAGATCTAGATAAAAGTATACATTCTTATATTTTATTGAATAATGATTTGTGAGTGTTTGTTTTGCGTGACTGCTAAAGCATGTGTATACTATTTTGCTAATCAACTAGGGGACCTACATCTTTAAGTCGTAACTAACAGAAATATTTGCTCACGACGATGAAAAATGACTCAAAATTCGAGTGTAGATTGCTTCTTAATTCGTCAAATAAAATAATTTTAAATCACTCCATATAATGCAGGCACGTAGCTTCGGGGGTGGGGGTGCACGTGCCCCCCCCCCCAATTTTTTTTCCCCAAGATCGGTTAAACTTTTTTAGACACCTTTTTTTTTTTTACCTCGATCGATTACATATGCCCCCCAAACGTCAAACTCTAGCTACGTGCCTGATATTATGTACATACACATCTGCAGATTCATAATATCAGCAGATCTATAAAAATAGGATTCAATGTACAAATTTGAAAGTGCCAGATAAAAAAGCTTTTGGATGTCTCTATTCGTTGTAATTCTTCAATTTTGTAGTACCAATCATCTCTATAACATAATTTGGGACAAATGTTCAGACTTTGACAATGGGCCCAATGTTGCATAAGTCAAACGTTTGCAGCATTAATTATTTTGCGCAATACGAGCGGGTTTTTCCGTATGGGAATTCCCTTCTCGTATTCTCTTTTGTTTATCCCTGGTGAATAGAATTGTTGTGGTTTGGAGAATATGAATCCTTCCAGATACAAAAACAGCAACAAAAAATATCCTAAAACTGATCATAGATTAAATTTAATACCCAGTTGGAATATACCGGTGTGTTGGCTCAGTCAGTAGAGCGTCCGACTCACAACCGAGAGGTCGTGGCTTCGAACCGGGAGGTCGTTGGTTCGAACCCCGGCCGCGTCATACCAAAAGACGTTAAAAGACGGGAGTTGCTGCTACCTTGTTTGGCGTTCAACAATAAGGGGATAGAGCAACGTCGATCTGGCGGTGCTCAGTGGCTGCCGGGCTACTATTTTTTTCTCCCAAACATACACATCTGCAGATTCATAATATCAGCAGATCTATAAAAATGTACAAATTTGAAAGTGCCAGACAAAAAAAGCTTTTGGATGTCTCTATTCGTTGTAATTCTTCAATTTTGTAGTACCGATCATCTCTATAACATAATTTGGGACAAATGTTCACACTTTGACAATGGGCCCAATGTTGCATGAGTCAAACCTTTGCGCAATACGAGCGGGTTTTTCCGTGTGGGAATTCCCTTCTCTTATTCTCTTTTGTTTATCCCTGGTGAATAGAATTGTTGGGCTGCCGGGCTGCTAATTCTCACGATCAATTGGGCAAAAAGAATTTCCATTTTCGGTTTAATAAAATTTGGAGTGGACTAAAAGATTATTATTATTATATTTAGTAGCATGTATGTCGAATATATTACTTTTGTTAATTGACCGCTTCGTATAAAGCCAGTGCATAAAATATGAGCTTAAGATATCAATAAATCTTATCATCCCCATTTTATGCATTTTAGAATAATCAGCGTCAAAGTGATGAAAGTATGTCATGAATAGCTTTTTTTATCCTCTTGAAAAAAGTACTTATACCTGTGAATGTACCGTCGGTGTATTAATGGATATCGATTATACATGTATAACTTTAATGATCATGTTTTCGTCTCGGTGAGTTTGCAAATTCAATATCCGAAATATGACCTTTATTTGCCTATCCGCAAAATATTACTAACTTCGAACTGGCTCATTGGAATCCTTCCAGATATTAAGCAGTGAAATTCTCCGTTGGTCAATTTATGGAATGATTTATTTCTAATAGATCTAGATAAAAGTATACATTCTTATATTTTATTGAATAATGATTTGTGAGTGTTTGTTTTGCGTGACTGCTAAAGCATGTGTATACTATTTTGCTAATCAACTAGGGGACCTACATCTTTAAGTCGTAACTAACAGAAATATTTGCTCACGACGATGAAAAATGACTCAAAATTCGAGTGTAGATTGCTTCTTAATTCGTCAAATAAAATAATTTTAAATCACTCCATATAATGCAGGCACGTAGCTTCGGGGGGGGGGGTGCACGTGCCCCCCCCCCAATTTTTTTCCCCAAGATCGGTTAAACTTTTTTAGACACCTTTTTTTTTTTTACCTCGATCGATTACATATGCCCCCCAAACGTCAAACTCTAGCTACGTGCCTGATATTATGTACATACACATCTGCAGATTCATAATATCAGCAGATCTATAAAAATAGGATTCAATGTACAAATTTGAAAGTGCCAGATAAAAAAGCTTTTGGATGTCTCTATTCGTTGTAATTCTTCAATTTTGTAGTACCAATCATCTCTATAACATAATTTGGGACAAATGTTCAGACTTTGACAATGGGCCCAATGTTGCATAAGTCAAACGTTTGCAGCATTAATTATTTTGCGCAATACGAGCGGGTTTTTCCGTATGGGAATTCCCTTCTCGTATTCTCTTTTGTTTATCCCTGGTGAATAGAATTGTTGTGGTTTGGAGAATATGAATCCTTCCAGATACAAAAACAGCAACAAAAAATATCCTAAAACTGATCATAGATTAAATTTAATACCCAGTTGGAATATACCGGTGTGTTGGCTCAGTCAGTAGAGCGTCCGACTCACAACCGAGAGGTCGTGGCTTCGAACCGGGAGGTCGTTGGTTCGAACCCCGGCCGCGTCATACCAAAAGACGTTAAAAGACGGGAGTTGCTGCTACCTTGTTTGGCGTTCAACAATAAGGGGATAGAGCAACGTCGATCTGGCGGTGCTCAGTGGCTGCCGGGCTACTATTTTTTTCTCCCAAACATACACATCTGCAGATTCATAATATCAGCAGATCTATAAAAATGTACAAATTTGAAAGTGCCAGACAAAAAAGCTTTTGGATGTCTCTATTCGTTGTAATTCTTCAATTTTGTAGTACCGATCATCTCTATAACATAATTTGGGACAAATGTTCACACTTTGACAATGGGCCCAATGTTGCATGAGTCAAACCTTTGCGCAATACGAGCGGGTTTTTCCGTGTGGGAATTCCCTTCTCTTATTCTCTTTTGTTTATCCCTGGTGAATAGAATTGTTGGGCTGCCGGGCTGCTAATTCTCACGATCAATTGGGCAAAAAGAATTTCCATTTTCGGTTTAATAAAATTTGGAGTGGACTAAAAGATTATTATTATTATATTTAGTAGCATGTATGTCGAATATATTACTTTTGTTAATTGACCGCTTCGTATAAAGCCAGTGCATAAAATATGAGCTTAAGATATCAATAAATCTTATCATCCCCATTTTATGCATTTTAGAATAATCAGCGTCAAAGTGATGAAAGTATGTCATGAATAGCTTTTTTTATCCTCTTGAAAAAAGTACTTATACCTGTGAATGTACCGTCGGTGTATTAATGGATATCGATTATACATGTATAACTTTAATGATCATGTTTTCGTCTCGGTGAGTTTGCAAATTCAATATCCGAAATATGACCTTTATTTGCCTATCCGCAAAATATTACTAACTTCGAACTGGCTCATTGGAATCCTTCCAGATATTAAGCAGTGAAATTCTCCGTTGGTCAATTTATGGAATGATTTATTTCTAATAGATCTAGATAAAAGTATACATTCTTATATTTTATTGAATAATGATTTGTGAGTGTTTGTTTTGCGTGACTGCTAAAGCATGTGTATACTATTTTGCTAATCAACTAGGGGACCTACATCTTTAAGTCGTAACTAACAGAAATATTTGCTCACGACGATGAAAAATGACTCAAAATTCGAGTGTAGATTGCTTCTTAATTCGTCAAATAAAATAATTTTAAATCACTCCATATAATGCAGGCACGTAGCTTCGGGGGGGGGGGGGGGTGCACGTGCCCCCCCCCCAATTTTTTTCCCCAAGATCGGTTAAACTTTTTTAGACACCTTTTTTTTTTTTACCTCGATCGATTACATATGCCCCCCAAACGTCAAACTCTAGCTACGTGCCTGATATTATGTACATACACATCTGCAGATTCATAATATCAGCAGATCTATAAAAATAGGATTCAATGTACAAATTTGAAAGTGCCAGATAAAAAAGCTTTTGGATGTCTCTATTCGTTGTAATTCTTCAATTTTGTAGTACCAATCATCTCTATAACATAATTTGGGACAAATGTTCAGACTTTGACAATGGGCCCAATGTTGCATAAGTCAAACGTTTGCAGCATTAATTATTTTGCGCAATACGAGCGGGTTTTTCCGTATGGGAATTCCCTTCTCGTATTCTCTTTTGTTTATCCCTGGTGAATAGAATTGTTGTGGTTTGGAGAATATGAATCCTTCCAGATACAAAAACAGCAACAAAAAATATCCTAAAACTGATCATAGATTAAATTTAATACCCAGTTGGAATATACCGGTGTGTTGGCTCAGTCAGTAGAGCGTCCGACTCACAACCGAGAGGTCGTGGCTTCGAACCGGGAGGTCGTTGGTTCGAACCCCGGCCGCGTCATACCAAAAGACGTTAAAAGACGGGAGTTGCTGCTACCTTGTTTGGCGTTCAACAATAAGGGGATAGAGCAACGTCGATCTGGCGGTGCTCAGTGGCTGCCGGGCTACTATTTTTTTCTCCCAAACATACACATCTGCAGATTCATAATATCAGCAGATCTATAAAAATGTACAAATTTGAAAGTGCCAGACAAAAAAAGCTTTTGGATGTCTCTATTCGTTGTAATTCTTCAATTTTGTAGTACCGATCATCTCTATAACATAATTTGGGACAAATGTTCACACTTTGACAATGGGCCCAATGTTGCATGAGTCAAACCTTTGCGCAATACGAGCGGGTTTTTCCGTGTGGGAATTCCCTTCTCTTATTCTCTTTTGTTTATCCCTGGTGAATAGAATTGTTGGGCTGCCGGGCTGCTAATTCTCACGATCAATTGGGCAAAAAGAATTTCCATTTTCGGTTTAATAAAATTTGGAGTGGACTAAAAGATTATTATTATTATATTTAGTAGCATGTATGTCGAATATATTACTTTTGTTAATTGACCGCTTCGTATAAAGCCAGTGCATAAAATATGAGCTTAAGATATCAATAAATCTTATCATCCCCATTTTATGCATTTTAGAATAATCAGCGTCAAAGTGATGAAAGTATGTCATGAATAGCTTTTTTTGTCCTCTTGAAAAAAGTACTTATACCTGTGAATGTACCGTCGGTGTATTAATGGATATCGATTATACATGTATAACTTTAATGATCATGTTTTCGTCTCGGTGAGTTTGCAAATTCAATATCCGAAATATGACCTTTATTTGCCTATCCGCAAAATATTACTAACTTCGAACTGGCTCATTGGAATCCTTCCAGATATTAAGCAGTGAAATTCTCCGTTGGTCAATTTATGGAATGATTTATTTCTAATAGATCTAGATAAAAGTATACATTCTTATATTTTATTGAATAATGATTTGTGAGTGTTTGTTTTGCGTGACTGCTAAAGCATGTGTATACTATTTTGCTAATCAACTAGGGGACCTACATCTTTAAGTCGTAACTAACACTATGAACATGACTGACAAAGAAAGCGGACAAAATATACAGTTCCTCAGGTACACACAGTGGCGGATCCAGGGGCCCCCCCCCCCCCCCATTGAGAAAAAAATCATGTAAAATCACGTGATTTTTACCTTTTTGGGGGGCCCCAACGCCTCAAAAAGGTAAAAATCACGTGATTTTACATGATTTTTTTCTCAAGGGGGTGCAAATTGAATTTTTTTTGAGGATCAAAAAAAAAAAAAAATGTGCTCTGTACCCCCCCCCCCCCCGATTTTCAAATTTTCGGGAGCAAAAAAAAAAAAGTTGGGCCCCCTCCCCTAAGAAATCCTGGATCCGCGCCTGGGTACACAAAGGAACATCCCTTCACTGCTATTATGTAAAAATGTGTAGAACAGGTGTCACATGCATATTCACCTTCTTACATAATAGCAGTGAAGGGATGTTCCTTTGTCTAACTGAGGAACTGTATATTTTGTCCGCTTTCTTTGTCCGTCATTTTCATAGTGTAACAGTAATGAGGATTAATGCCCGGCTCATAAAAGCACACTAATATAGCACATCGACACGGTTTTGTTCCTGGGGGCTCACAGTATCGAGGCCATTGCTTAGCCACTGAACCATGACGGTACGCAGCGGGGGCTAGGGTACGTCGCTGCCCCCACAAATACTATTATTTAGATTTATTCGGAATAAATCATTTTCAAAATCATTCCATAAATTGGGGTAAAAATAATTATTTCACCTTTATGACCAACAGTGTATATGCAATAATTACGTTTGTACTCCCATATAAACAATGCATAGGTATTGTAGGCAGTCGCATGCATATCAAATATATTACTGCTACTTGAAGTGTGTCTTTGAAGATTACGTCATAATGTTTGTTTGGTTGTTTCTAGACGGAGGGGTGAATCAGTTAACTCCCACCCTTCCGTAACGCTGTCACAGGTACTTTAACTTTTTTTTGTCATTTCAGTCAGAGATGTCGGGATTCAGATGCTTCAAAAACATATTCAGCGTTTCACTATTCCTGACTTCCACGGCAGTTTTAACATCGGTGTCGGTGACGTCAATTGGGATGTCACAAAGTAAGCAAATCAATCGTTTCCACTTTTTTGTTCGTAGTTCAGGTTTAATACCATTGCTTTATTCAGGGGCGGCGATCCCTAGGACGGGGGGGGGTGTACACATCCCCCTCATTTTTTTTTAAGGGGGATCGTTCCCCCGCCCCCGGAAATTTTCAAAAAATGCAACAACAAAAAAGGTATAGCATATACATACTAAAGAGTGCAACATACTTTTAGGCTCTGGAGGGCCCAAGAGTGCAGCGTTTAGACTAATAAAAATGCAATAATCTTCTCGCTCGGTCGCTATAACCTCCCTCGCATAATATCCTTCAAAATGTACCTGTAAATATTGTAGAGAACCTGTATTCCGTTGGTATAACGTAAGCACAGTTTGCTCTATTTGTTTACACTGTTTGTTTACAAGATTAAGAGTTATAGAAATAGATCAGTGCTACTAAAATGAATATATCCCGCTTGCTCTTTTAAGTAAGGAGTCACTGTAACATATATTTGCCAGGCTGATATTTGTCATTTCAACTCCCATATAGCGATATCAATATGCACGTATATATGTGACAGAGGCCTAGAGTGGGAAATATAAATCCCATCCATGTCCAAGCTCCCTACTTTCTAAAATGTACCTACTAAACAGATATTTACAACCCTTCGGACTGCACCCTCATTACCGGCAGAGTAAAAGTGAAGTGTGAAAAAGGTATATATTGCTTGGTATTATACATGTCTATAGCTTTGTTAAGGAATGTAATTTTGTTAAATACAACATATCTTCAAGAACCTGTGAGGGGGTAGTCACCTTCGCCCCTCTCGTTCATTGTGCTCCCTCATCCCTCGCACTGGGGTTCTGATAGGGGCTTGGGGGCAATTGCCCCCGCCTCAATAAAATTCAAACGCTTTTCTCACTTTTTTGTAAATATATAGAATATGCTCATTTAGAAGCCTACATGTCAGGGCCCGCGGATCGGCTGCGCTCGGGGGCTCGAGTCCCCCGGCCCCTTATTTTTTTGAAAAAGTATGTTGAAGAGAAATGGAAAGAAATAATTAATTGTGACCTGCCATAGTCATAAAAGGTATCAAAATGTGCTCAACAATCCGTAATTAAATATCTCAACCCCCGAGCTTCCGGGGGCTCTGCCCCGTGGACCCAACCAAGGGCACTAAGGCCGGCCCTTTGGTGCTCATTTGACCGTAATTTAATGCCTATAACCCCTGAGCGTAAGGCGGCTCCGCCCTCTTAACCCCATGCAAATTAGTTACCTGCCAGTCTTAAAAATAAGGTATTAAAATATATGCTCATCTGACCATAATTAAATTCCTAAAACCCCTGAGCCTCCGGGAGCTCCACTCCTGGACCCCATGCAAATTGTAACCATAAATTTGGTTACATTACGAAAATAACCTTTACCTTAAAGATACTATGTCCCTTTAGCAGCCAACATCAAATTATGTAGAACTTCGCAGGAATTTGGAATAATTATATCACGTATGTCCTATCTGTGAAATGTAAACGTTAGCAGTGTCGTTGTATTTAAATTATGCAAGGAAACCCGTTTACTTTCTAGACTTCCCTGTCAGACACTATTGAGTGACTGACTGACATCTTTTTTTCTTTCGTAATAGCATACATAAAATGAGCTGTAACAGGTACATGAGCATTTGTCTACATCAATAACCCACTACTTGTAATAGCCAAAATTAAACTGATTGACTCAATAGTGCAGCACAAAATGTACGACCATTCGGTACAAGGGTCTGAAAATCAGACTATTACTAGTTGATTTCAATCACAAATATAATGGTCGTTATTTTCGAACAAAAAGCCATTTTCAAACCCTTTCGTTTCGAGGGAAGTTCTAACTAAGTATCGTCTATCAAATGCCGTTGGAAATTAATCCTTTAGTTTGTTGCCCTTCAAATGGGACATAGTACCTTTAAATTGATTTTTCCAAAGTAGTTGCGATCGTGTTTATATAATGTAATACTCATTTCTTTAAACAAAATGGGATCGCAGGAAGATCGTGTAGCTTATGCTGGGCATGAAGTGAATGAGAGGTAGGGAGGGGGAGGGGGTACCTTTACATGCGCATCAGCAATAGGTCACATCATTCGAGATGGGGAGGGGGGGGGTCATCTGACAACATTTCAGACATTTTATCCGCAGAAAAGAATAGAGGTCCTTAGAATTTTACAATGCCAACATCACCATGATCGCAGTTAAAAATTGGTCGTTTTAATTAATCTTGTTTTGGTTTTGTTTTCAGCGTGCACATTATGAAGTTATCCATCCCGACCGCTTCACTAACTATCAACCAGGCAGCACGGGGGCTGACTCTGAAGACGAGTGGAATCTCCCTTAAGGTGCATGGGGACTGGCATTACAAAATACATGACTCGTGAGTGTGGTATATTTTTCATTCTTTGTGGAATTGTAATACATTACATATACCCCCCCCCCCCCCCTTTGTTGAGGATTCCGCCACCTCTCATGTTTCATCTGGATAAACGAAAACTATACATGGAGGAATCGAGATATTATAGCGGTTCATTCATTTGACTTTCAATCCACGGGTTGAGAGTTCGAATCCCAGCCCGGCACGTCCGTCTTTCTGCATGAGCTAAAGCCAGCCGTAATAATGTTATAAATCTTTTGCAATGAAAGCTCCTGGGGACGTTCTAATATAACATATCTTTGATAATGATATTAATTGATAATGATAATAATGGTATTTATAGCAATAATAATAATAAAACTAGAATTTAATTCGTCGCGAGGACGAATAAGGTGGTCTGTCTTCAAGTCTTATGATAGATTATAATATTTACTATCTTGAGAAAGGGAGAAGTTATATAGACATGTAAACAATGATGATCGTCATGATGATCATGATGATGATGATCTTGATAGTAATTGTGATGACGATGATGATGATGATGATCATGATGATGTTGATGATTATCATCAACAGACCAAGATGACATCAGACTGAAACAAGTGAGAGAACATTTAGATAGCATATAGTCTCAGCTACAACATACTCAAAAATCAACAAAAATCAAGCCGAAATAACGGTGATATTGCTCGCAAAAGACAAGAATGTAGAATCCAGATTTGAGACAAAGTCATCTCCTTTAAGGATTACACGCGAAAAGTAATGGATCAAGTGATAATAGGGGAATAATAAAGGAAATTTAGTTGTTTCTTACATTATTAGCGATTCTACGTGTTTTAATGAGCAAAGGAGATGGTACAGTGAAAGGTCAAAAAGAAAAAAAAGTGAAGAAAACAAATTGATGGAGACGCCCGGACTCGAACCAGGGACCTCGAGGTCGGCAGTCAAGTGCGTTACCGATATACCAAAACATTTCCCATAGAGATTACATGTAAACGGGAAATGGAATTCTCAAATCCCACTTTGGAAGTGAAATATGAGCATGATCCCGGCATCTGAATGAAAAATAAAGGTCACACTTATGATAGCTTATTGTCTCAGCTACAACATACTCAAAGCTCAGCGTAAACAAAGATAAAACGACGGAGATGTTGCTCGCGAAAGACGAGAATGTAGAATCCAGTTTTGAGAAAAAGTCATGTCTCGTAGAGAATACACGCAAAATGTGAAAAATTGACATGCTTCCTTTAATCGCAAAAATACGCCATGATACCATTGTTAAAATGAAATATCGTGGTTACTGCATTTGTAGAGAATATTTTCAGGTAGAACATATCAAAATTTGAACGAAAATTAATCAATATTTACAGAGATACAATCAATTTTCTAAAAATCTGCTGACGTCATAATATGCAAATTGAAATTTTGAGTGCGGAGGCCATTATGATGATGTCATGAGTTAATTGAGGGTCAAATGAGACATGAAATCATATCTCCAACTCATAATCTATTTAAATATGAAAGAAATTGGGGGGTATTTATCCATTCTGAAGAGTTAAAATGAATTTTGTATAGGCATGTTTTTGCCGATGTATTGTGGATACAGATAGCGCAGGTCGGCGCGTGCGTTCAACTTTGACAGCCGCTAATTGCGTTATTACTGGTCGGAAAAAGGTAAACAAGGTATCAAAATGCTTGGAAAAATGTAATTAATATGATAACAGAGAAAATTTGGCGATTCTATGTTGCAAAATGCCAGTACGCGCGGTTACGCGCGCGCATAATTACGCGCGCGCAATTTTCAAAAATTCTTACAATGGCCTGAAACGTGTGCAAAAAAAATTTGGAACGAATTTGAGCACTTTAAAATTTTGATGCGCGCGTATGTGCGCGTCGAGGTGTGCGCACAAATTTTGTTGACATTTTTAGTTGACCTTTTTGACCTGAAATTGATGTATACTAAATATGGTTCATTTTTGATTACTCGTTATTGAGATATGATAATGAACTGATTTTTACAAAATGGCGCCTGGATGACGTCACGATGACCCCATGAACTTGAAAAAGGTTTCGGGAACTTGATATTATAGGGCCTGATGACTGACAAAAATTCAAAGGAAATTGACCTTGTCGATATCGAGTAAACTTGTGCACAAAAAGTGTACGGAAGAAATAAAAATAAATAAAAATAAAAATAAAGAAAGAAAATTTTAACAAAATCAAAAGGTGATCTGTCATCGACAGACCACCTAAATATTGACAGTGACAATATTAATGATGATGATAATAATAATGAACCGTTTTTGTAAAGCGGATATAACATCATGATTATCATAATACATGAAGAGTTTGTTATCATTATTATTTTTATCATTATCATTATTTTGTTATCATTATCTAACATCAAGTCGTATTGACATGAATGGCACTACGGCAAGGGTGACTTCTGCAAATCGCTTACTTTTCTCTTCTCCCGAATCCTAGTACATATGATATCTCAACATCGGAATCGGGAGACTTCAACGCAAGTGCCTCATCTATCTATCTATCTGTAACGCTGAGGATAGGTAAGTCCTTACCACTAAGAAAATATTTTAAAGCATATTGAACAACAACAAATTGTGTTCTTGTATGTGAAGTTACGCAGATATAAACGATAATATATAGCAGACCCTTCATTTGAGATTGCGAACACAGCGAGAGCATTACAGTAAAAACTGATTCAACATTTTGAGGTACTTTATTATGGAACATTTTGGATGTAAATTCATATTCAATAACTTTAGAAAATAGCCTGAATAATTGGCTAAACATTCTGAAACAAATATCGTGATATCCTTTTCTCAATATTTGTTTTAATTTACCAGTCCGGACCAGTCTGACAAACTTTTCTGTCATCATAAGCTTTTTATTTTAATCTCTCTTCTCCCTCTTCTCTCTCCTCTTCTTTTCCCGATCTCTCTCTCTTTATCCTCTTCTCTCTCCCCTCTCTACCTGTGTCTCTCTGTCTTTCAACCCCCTTCCCTCTTTTCTCTCTCTTTCTTTCCCATCTGTTCCCCCACTCTCTCGCTCACCCTGATTGGCTATCTCTCTCCTTCCCACCTTCCCACTTTCTACCTTTATCTCTCTTGAGTTGAGTTGAGTTTATTGGTTTTACATTTCACATGCAGATTTAATACAGATAACAAAATATACATTCAAGACATATTGTTTCATAATAAATAAATGATTATAGTAATTGACAAATTAATCAGACTTCAAAGTTATATATCATAACATGTGCTTGACAACTATTATCATGTTAAAGGAAACCCATACAAGAAAAGCACAAAACTGTGATATGTGCAGGAACCTGTAGAAAAGCATAGCTTGTAAAAAAAAAAAAGGTTCCTGGGAGGCGTGGAAAAATGACCGGGACAGAAAAAGTTTACTTTAGAGAGACGTACACAATCAAATATAAGAGGGCAGTAATTTGACAAATAATTGTATACGAGTTCAATAAAAAACAGGAAAAAAGAAAAAGACAACGAAATACACTATAAAAAGGAAGAGGAGTAACGAGCCAATGCATATCAGAGCATCCACCTATTTTCCCCCCACATGTTTCCACCACCTGAACGTTTATAAAACCCTAATAGATTTTCTTCACCAAACTTTACTTCTTGTAATGCAGGCGTTGATCGGCCTACCGGTCGACCTACTATTTCATCCAAGGCATCAAACTGTTACATCAACATCGGTGGTCTTGATGTGGTCTTACACGGCGGAGCACAAAGGTGTGTACGTAGACGTTTACATATATCAGGGAGATGAGAGTTTAACTCTTATATCCCTGCATATAGCTTGGTTTCAACAGGTACAGCGTTATTAATTAGGAGGGGGTGGGGTTACCGCTATGATTTTCGAACACATCTCCCAAACAAAATAATTTATAAAACGCCTCGGATGCAAAAATCGTCCATTTCCTTTGTGGTACTGCCATGAACTCAAATCCGCGAAGCAAAATTAACACATAAAGCTCTCCCTCTCTCTGTAGAGATGTTGTTGTCCAGTGGATTAGTATCTGGACTTTGAATCCCCACGGACGGGGTTCGAATCCCTGTGGCGGTACTAATGTCCCTTGGCAAGACTACATTTGTCACACTCCATCCAGGTGAGGTAAATGGGTACCGACCGGTTATTAATTCCTTCAAATGCTCGAGCGCCGTAAAGGCAGCCGTACTATAAAAGCCAGGGTACATTATGGAAGGCAAGGAGTGGCAATGTGCAATGCATGAGCGCTATATACAAGAATCCACGTTTATTTGTTATATCATTATTGTCTTTATGAAAATAATAATATTACAAATATAAATAATAATAACAATAATAATATTTGTTTATTATTATTATTTATTTTATTGTATTATCATCATTATAATCTCTCTTTTTCCCTCTCTCTAAATCGTTTAATTTCAACCTTACTTCATAAAATATTTCAATGTCTTCTTGTCATATAAATGTTTCCTCTTAATAGTGGATTGTGTATCATGAGCAAAATATATTATATATATTTTCTTTGTATTAAGCGACGTTATTTGTCATAACGTTACATCTTTTTTACAGACTTCATTTTCCCTTTTTCATTAATGTAAACTATTTAGAAAATATTATACAAAATTACAAATCATATATATAATTGATGATCAACTAATACATACCTTTGTTGTGTGCATACTGAACATAGTAATACATAAATTGTCAATGAACAGTATATATATTTTCATGTATATTGGTGTAATCATGTTTCCTAACGTTTACTATTATATAACTTTGTTCCTTAAAACTTCATATTACCAGCAGGCTACACAGCAAGTTTGACCGCAAGATAGAAGACGACATCAAAGATGCCCTGAATGGCCAGGTATGAATATCTTCATATCTAAAATCCAGAGAGTGAGAAGGTGGATTAGGGTCTTTAGGGAAGTCCATGAAATGATAGGCAGCGGAAAAAGGATGAAGAGGGGTAAAACAATTTTAAATTTTAAGAATATAAAGCAATCAACGAGAAAAAGAATCTTCATTGTATTCTGGTATTTTTTCTGTGTGTATTTTTAAGAAAAACCCCGAACCCCCCCCCCCCTTTGGTTTTTTTTTAATAAAAAAAAAAAAAAATATGCCCTTGGCAGACCTATAAAAGGTGACCTTACCCCCCCCCCCCCCCCCCCAACGAAGAAAAAATTCAAATTTTCAATTTTCGAGACCGAAAAAAAATTAAAAAAATAAATGTCCTCTTACCCCCCCCCCCTCCCGCTTATTCAGCGGCTGGCTGAGTCGTTGCGAAATTTTGGGGACCAAAAAAAAATTGTCCTCTTCCCCCCCCCCCCCCCCCCCCCCCCCCCCCCCTCTCCGCTTATTCAGCGGCTGACAGAGTCGTTGCGAAATTTTCGGCCCGATTTCAAAATGTTAACTCCCCCCCCTTGAAAAAATCCTGCATACGCCACTGGTGCAACGGATATGAATACATAATCCAGTTAGTGGTCGGAGTCTTCTGAATTACAGCATTCTCCCAAGAGTCCAAACAAATTAAAGGGATAGTTGAGTTTTGTTGCAGAGGGTGCTACACAACATAAATTGTTGTGAGATGATGAAAAACTGTCAAATTTGAAAGAACATACAGTTTAAATGACAAAATCATCTTTTTTTGGATCAAAATCGGTTCAGAGACGGCGTAGATATCAATAAAAATAACTACTTCTAATTTCTGTGGGGCACCACAAGTATTCGATAATTTTGAACCAGCCGTTGAAAAAATGAAATAGCGCCTATTACGTTTTATTCCAGCCAATGCCAATGTTGTCTTTTTATGGCTTATTCGCTTTTGTTATAATACGCACATCAGCCGTCCCCTATTGTTAATATTAATTAATTAATTAATTAATTAACGGTCACCATATTTTTTTTGAGAGTGGAGCTGAATTGGTATGATCGTATTTATTGATTTCACACATTTTCGGGTCTAAAATTACCTACATATCAATTTTAGGTTCTTAAAGGGCACTAAAAAATGTCATAATTAAGAATAAGAGCAATAACGCCTTTGAAGGCATTTGCGGTCTTAAACAAGAACTATCCCTTTTAAATCAAGATCGTTTCTAAACATCTTGCTTTGAATTATTACCATTAAAAAAAGTGTCAGACGAGAACCGTGACACATCAAAACGTTTTGGTCATTGATGGGTGCTTGTTTTATTAGCAAAAAATGCTCTATGGAGAATGACGTCTTTTTTACATCCATCTCCATTCTGCTAATAGTACCAAATATTTTGCCTAGGTTGACTAGTACAAAACGACAAAGACAATATTATTTCTAGTAAAGCAACAAATTACAATTTCATTATGATTCACTACCGCGTTTTATTTATTAAAGTAGTCAATTTACTGTTATTTTCAGCTTGTTTTCTGTGGGTCGGGCGACAATTTGGCATACCGCCCTCTTTTAATTTTTAGTTTGAGAAAGTCATTTTTCTATGTAATTTTATCTTTCCAACCATACAAGTCTCGTTTTTATGAGACCATCACATCTATGTCGAGCGAAAGTTTTTGGTGAAATTATTCACTTTGAGAACTGTGTCGCCTATAGTCTCTGTCACCAGCATGACTGGTGCATTTTCTTTAATTCCAATAGGGTACATTCAACTTCAAACGTTTTGATAATATGTAAGACTCATGACATTTGTCATAGGCCCATGCAATATACGAACAGATTAAAACTTGTCTTTTGATTATCTAATTTCAGAAAGACCACAAGACCAAAGACCGCTTGTCCAAGATCGTAAGTAGCCCTTTTTTGTATAATCAAGAGGGTGGGCCAGCTGTTTCCATAAATATGCAGAAGGTCATAATTCGCTGACACCATACGTGGTGGAAATACTATTCATGGGTTTACAAGTCTGCACTCGTCTCTCGGAGAGCCTTCGGTGGTGCAAATTTTAGATATTAAGGACTTTACCATAATTATTGGGAAAAGACAGATTGTTGGTCATAAAACTTAAGGCTAATCCCGGTGATTGACAACACCTGTTATTGGGAAAACAACCGAACGGTGTATTTCGCATTTCGGGCAAGATCATAATAAGTAATTTAGGCCGGCCATTTCATAATAAGTATTTTCAGAAGAGTTTATATTAATATTTTACCAAGCATGCAAAACACTGAAATTGTACCTATTACATGTATATATTGACCGTTTCCAAATTCGTGAATATTTAAACAGCTAGTATGCCAGGAGCCTATCCGGAAATGGTCACTCCATTTTATCCATAAGAATTGAACCTCAAAATAGTTAGACTATCTAAACCATTTTTGAGGGTTCGAATCTTACGAAAAGAATGAGGTGAATATTTCGGGACTATTGGGGTCTGGTCATCATCGGTTATTTGGGATGCTGTATAAACTGGTATCAAATGGTTCTCCAGCTCGATTATTATCTGGTTGCTTATTCAGATCTGTGATCAACTTGAAGTTGTTATCGATGAGGTCAATGGCATGTTGAAATACATTATCTATGAGGTCAATGGCAGGTTGAAAGACGAACTGAAAAACTTGCAAGGTAGGATTTTAATATAGTCCAGAAAACCACGCTCGGACCTTCATCCCCAGACCATGACACCGTATCATAAATCATAATTAAGTTTTTTTTTTTGTAATCGTTCATTTATTTATTCATGCATTCATTCAAAATTGTATTATTCAAAC
This sequence comes from Strongylocentrotus purpuratus, assembly GCF_000002235.5. Taxonomy (NCBI): domain Eukaryota; kingdom Metazoa; phylum Echinodermata; class Echinoidea; order Camarodonta; family Strongylocentrotidae; genus Strongylocentrotus; species Strongylocentrotus purpuratus. The sequence continues at coordinate 28,129,558 of NW_022145614.1, forward strand.
AAAAATAACCATGTGTCGCAGCATTATGTTACATGATGGGATATTAAAGGTCCGAGGTGAGGAGTAAATGTCCAGGGATGTCATGGGGTAGCATTTATTCTTAAATTTAATTGTTGTAATACGAAATAAATTGTCTACATAGATTTGTGTAACCCTCAGCACAATGAACGATTTATACTGGAATGTTCTACTACACATCTGATGATGATATAATTGAAATGATTTTGTATCACTTAATTGGTGTACTTTTGTATCACTTAATTGATGTACTTTTGTTTCATTTACAAAATAACAACCATTTTAATTCAATCCCATGGCAGGTGCATATTTACAGATTATTCTATTGATTAACCTGTTCGTTCTTAATCTATATTGCAGTGATTGCTCCGGTAGCAGATGTCATCGAACTTGACTATTCCTTAGTAGAGTATCCTTCCTTCGGTGGCTACGTCAGTACTGCTCACAAGGTAATGTGCTCAGTCATATGGCCGGTGCGCACGAGGCGTTAGTTACCTGACGCATGACTGCGTCGGTGATTTGTGCAACCGTTGACGTAAGCGCTAGAGTCATATCGTACATAAAATGAATGTAACAACAACAACTTCCAAACATCGCGTAGCATTGATGGCATATACACTGCCTTCGCTGGATTGCGTATAGTGCCAGGTGAAAACCCAATGGAAATAACGCCTTGTTTGTTTGTTTTCTGTTGACTGCCATTTTTGACGCACCATATGAGAGTTGATCCACAATTTCGATTTGTGGGCGTATGTGGCATGAATTGCCTCTAACGGCTTGATTGGTGCTGGTCTTTTAAACGCAACAAACACGACACCTCGTGTGTACTATGGCTATTCATTTTCATTGTCGGCTTCTATTTATACAGAAAGGAAAGAGATGTAAAGGCGCTATTCATGAATGGTTTCCAGCACTTTCTATGCCGATTTCTCTTTCTTTTCCCTCTTACTTTCCCAGTTATTTCGTATTACATAACCCTTTCTTCATTGTCTTTCATTATCTTTTCTTGCACTTTCATGTTAAAGGTAAATACCAGTATTGGAAACGCCCCAATTTCTAAAAATGAAATGGAAGCTCTTATTACCAATCATGTGAAAGAATATGTTTTGATTAATACATGATGATCAAATTTTTGCCGGCAAACCGCCTACTAATTGATGTATTTGGTAAATTAGTATATCTATAGGTGTGTGAGAGATATAACGCATGTGTGTGTAGTCCCATATACATCTTTATGTGTACAGTGCTTGTAACTTTACGAAGACTGGGCCAAATTTCTTATCATTTTTATGATTCCAGAACCTTGCTGTACACACAAATACGGCTTGCAACGAACACTCACGTTCACGTTCACGTGATCACGTATCACGTTTTGCGCTGTTTCGTAAAATAGGTGACTCTAATTTACGAAGTGTAGGGTCTACCATTCGTTGTTTTCCACGCCGGTAAAACACGAATGATCACGTCTACCAAAACGTGACGTGAGTGTTTAATCAATATTTTTATAATTGCAAGCGCTTGTTACTAAGACTGGTCATGACGTCACCGTAATATGTATGATTTGTGTGTACGGCAGTGGCGGATCCAGGGGGGGGGGGGCCCCCCGGGGGGCCCGGGCCCCCCCCCCCCCCTTGAGAAAAAAATCATGTAAAATCACGTGATTTTTACGATTTTTGGGGGTTGGGCCCCCCCCCCCCTGGCGCTCAAGGGGGGGGGTGCAAATTGAAATTTTTTTGAGGATCAAAAAAAAAAAATTGTGCTCTGTACCCCCCCCCCCCCCCCCCCCCCCCCCCCCCCCCCCCCCCCCCCCCCCTGAGCGACTTTTCGGCCGGCGCGATTTTCAAATTTTCGGGAGCAAAAAAAAAAAAAAAAGTTGGGCCCCCTCCCCTAAGAAAACCTGGATCCGCGCCTGGTGTACGGTACGAGTATACGTATCGCCTGCGCCTAGCTAGCTGACAACAAAGTCGGAGAATGGGTGAGTAATTGATTGCAATATGAGTGAATTTAGTGAATTTAGTGATTAATTTTGAAAAATTTGTAATAGTTTTCGTGATCTTCGGTAATTTCTTTTCATTTTGAGACTGTTCTGAACAGATATTTGGGGAAAAGGCTAGGGAAATATTTCTCTTCAAATTGCACTTTGATTTTCATCGTCGTGAAGTAGTTTGACTGCGGTTTGCCGTCATGTCACCCAGTTAGGGCCCGGGGTTCCGGCAGGCCCACCCCGTGGAATTGCGGTGCTCATCTGCAAATTTGATCGTCATCATGAATCTAATTCATCAATTTATTGATTGAATTTAAATCTAGATTTAACTTACCTTGAAATAATCTATGAAGTATGATTTCTTTAATAATCCAAGTGGGTTAATTCTTGTTAAAATCTTTAGTAGACCCTTCTTCTAGACGTGGACTCTGTTGAGGTACTCAATACCCCCCCCCCCACTCCCCCCCCCCCCCCCCCCCCCCACTGAGCAAAATATTGGCCGGCACGATTTTCAAATTTCAGCACACTAAATTTCAAATTTGCAATTATACACGCAATGGCCCAACGTATAAATTTACTCTTACTCATGTATTATACATTTGTTTCTATATTTTGTATATTGTTTGCATACCTTATGTTTTATATAATTATCCATATTTGTTGAATAACTGATTTGTTTGATTGCAGAAAATAAAGTCTTTGAAATGAAATGAAATGAAAAATTGGTGGTGTCAACTTCAGACCAGAATTATCTGTGACCATGGATAATCAAACAACTCGAAACCCTATTTTATTTAGGCCTAGATCTAGATGTAAACCTGGAACTTATTAATAAAAATATTCGAAAAACATTTAATGTTTAGATTTTGTGTGGGTCCAGCATGCTTGTCTAGTTGTCATAACTCATATTCATAAGGAGTCTAAATTAAAGATTTGTTTCCAAATTGTGCAGTTCATGTTGATAAATATATTTTTGTTGGACGTTGTATAAGAAATGACCCCTAGTCCACAATTATGTTTACTTATCTGTAGTCCACCTCTTCTTGTTATAATAAACTAATTCTACTTAGTACTTCTTCGTGCTCATAGGCCATAGAAAGCACTGTGTGAGGTACACGTTAAATATTCCATTAGTTTTACTTTGTACTGTGGTTCATTAAATAGGAATGTTGATTTCCACACCATGTTAAATTTAAGGCCAACCATGACATAAAAATAGCTATTATGCTTGATCTATTTTATTGTTAAGGAGAAAGGGATGCCTTGATTATTGTATTGGCCTTTTCCTTCTTTTTGTTCCAACAGATTGAAACTAAAGAGCTGAAAGAAGTTAACAACATGAAGCAGAAAGTCCCATGCAGGTAAAATTACCAGGTTATTTAGCACACAAATATTAAACGATCACCTACATGTATTAATTCACTAACAAAGTAAATGGAACTAAGTTGACGTTGCAATTATAGCGCTTAGAGACTTCGGTGGTGAGCGCTTTATAAGTAACATTTTTATTATTATTATTATTATTATTATTATTAGCGTATATAGTGGAGGGTATATTTTATTCTAGTTCTGCACCTAGCATACAATTTCAATTTCAATTTCAAATTTATTCACATTTCCAACAAAACATTACAAATAATTATAAGCATTTAAAACAAATTTAAGAAATACATGTTGGAAACAGAGGGGTCCACTAAAAAGCAATGCTTGTACAAGTGTGAACACCTCAAATGAAACTTAGGAATAATGAGTAATTAAATTTACTATTCTGTAATGACAAAAGGAACTACAAAATAGGGGAAAGAAAAATGGGGATGCCAACAGAGACGAGAAAGGGACAAGACAATACTTTACACGACAAAGATAGAAGAACATGGTCATAATTATACAAAGAGTAGATAATGACAAAAGAAGTGAGAGATCGAGGGTACAGAAAAAAATACTAAATGATGAGCTGCATGTGGGGTTGAGAAGAAGATAAGGAAAGAGAAATATTGATGTCTTTAATTTTTTTGGTTTACAAAGGAAAATGTTTCCTTATTTAAAGGAGGTCCTGTGTGCCCGCCCCCCCCCCCCACTCAGTGTTATTTGGGGTATGCGTATGCGTGTTCCCTCCTTTTGAAAACACCCCCTAAGTCTGGTGTGTAAAGTCAATACGGGCCGGATTTTTGTGTGCTATGAGCCAGACTTTGTGAAAACTACCCCTTTACTGGACATTTTGGGAATACGCATGCGGTCCTGCCGACCCCTGAGTGGGGGGGGGGGGGGACCTGGCCTGTGTGTAGAAGAGCCATATCTAATCCACATCCAAAGCACTACATGTAGGGTATACACAGGACCCCTCATTACTTTTTTGTAAGGGCTCCTTTCACTTCTTGAGCAATGAAGATGAAGAAGAACACAAAATAAGATGAAAGTCTGTTTATAGGATGTATTATGGTTGATATGTATCCATTAGTATCAGTTTTAAATTGAAGTACCTACTTTGTTTTCTGTCATGTAGGATGATGCTTCTCTACAGTGGGTGATGAAGGCATGCTGGTTTACAAACTCAGGAGAGGAACAAAGAAGAGATATTGACGGGATCATATCTAGAGATGCAGGCCTACTACACTTCATACGAGCAAGTGTGCTAATATACATGTAGGTACCCCAATAAACTTTTGTGGAACACATGTCATGCAGAAAATTATAGATCTGACGAATAATTGACTGAATATCACAATTGTGATTTAGATTAAAAATTAAATGTCAATATAGATGAAATATAAGTCTACGTTACGTGTGTTTCAGTAGCATTATTTCCAGTATATTCTCTGGTCCAAGTTGTTTGGTCATTTTATGTCCCATACTTAAAGGTAATACACAGTTTTAGTATGGGGTCATAAATTTGGTTCAAATGAACATATTGGACGCATATGAGATCCTACAATATTCAGTGATCGTTGTCGCGGTTGTAATCGAGTCTAAAATTATGAAATTGTAAATAATAAACTCTTCATGTTGTATAGCTCCCTCTCAAGGTCAAGATATAAATTTTTCTTGACTAAAATCGACCAATTTGCTATTCTCGTTTGGAAGTTATATATCACATCTACATATTCTGAGATTTTCATGGTCGCAGCTACCATTTAAAATTTATCAAAATTTACCGGGACCACCAGTAAATATTTATATTCAATTTTTCTCGAAAGCAGAAGTGTTTTAGAGGCTAAGTTTTCTAGTGCTTATAATACATCCACAGGGGCATTCAAATATATCAAAATTGTAAAGGATCACTATCCACCCAATTTTCAAAATTTCGTAAAACTTTGTATTACCTTTAACCGAGTATTATTCAATAATGAGCACGAGTTTACATCACAAGTACATTGTATTACTTATTTCATACCTTGTCTGAACCATACTCCAGCAGTCCTATCGTCTCAATGGGATCATCAGAAATAATCTAAAATGTGGTCAGAAACTAGTCTTGTACGAAAAACAGTTTCGGTTTGCCCAATAGAACCCCAAGTGAATTTCAATCCTTCCTTTTTCTGAGCAGGTATCAGGGTGTGTGTTATTAGTCGTCATTGATTTTCTTATATCTTATTTCATTTTTCCATTCAACAGATTTGGGTTATCACTACAGCCCTTTCTTCTGAAAACTAGGCTACAACTTTAGTGATGAATGCAGAAGACATCTACACGGGACTACGTCTTAAAGATGCCACCCTCATATTATGAAAGTGTACAATATAGATGGGTTTAAACTGGAATATTTACATGATATTTATTTATTATTTGTATTATATGTTTGTAGAATACCACATTCAATAAAGCTAATGAAGTTTATTATCTTGTCAACATAGAAATAATTAAAGATAACTAATCCTCAATGAATAAACATTAAAATTCTAACAATGTAAACTACCATCTTATAAGATGAAACTGAGGACTGGGCAGAAAGATTCTCCTTGAAATTTGAGTGATAAAGATCTATCAGTCCATATCAAAGATTGAATTAATTAATGATATTTTAATTATAATTAAACTTGTTGAAATTCATTTACCTCTATGGACGGGGGGGGGGGGGCAGCTTGCTATCCTCTTCCTGGTGCTATTATTACATGGCCCATGGACTTAGAAAGTGAAAAGTTTTGAATTATAGCATTAGTGTTGGTGGAAGTAACGGCAGTGTTGATTGTTAATGGGAGGGGGGGGGGTTGTTTCCCCAGTGAAATTAACGGTATACCAATGTAAAGTTAATTAAAAAAAGAGAAAACTATTCTTAAAAATAAAAATTATACAGGACATGGCCTCCTAACAAAAACCCTGGTACCACTTTGGTGGTGGTGTTGTGTGTTTTTTTTTTTTTTTTGGGGGGGGGGGCAAACCAATTAAAAATTTCTAGTGTTGAATTCAATTGTCTTTAAAAAAAAATTATGTCAAGATATTGAAATTAAACAATGGTTCACTTTCCTTTTTTCAAGTTAGGAAACTTGAATAAAATGCTAACCCTAAATTAAAAATGTTCTACTTCTAGGAAAGATTCTGCAAAGGCTGCAAAAGGTAGAGTGAAGTGAATCCAATTGAAATGTGGACAGTAATGGAGTGAATATGGAATGGTTGATCGTAGTTGATAACGAGGGAATGCAAATGAGTGGTAACAAGTACGACTGAAAAGTGAGACAGAAAGGAATTGCAAGAGGTTGTTCAGTCAATGGAACAAACCTTGCAGAAGATAATTTTCGGAGAGAAATAGAGAAAAGGGGAATCATTAAAAAGGAAAAGGGGCACCTATCAGTAGGAAAAGGGTACTTACAAGAAAGGAAAAGGAGGCATGTGTCATAAGGACATTGATGAGAAAGGAAAGGGGCTCTTATTAAAAAGGTAAAAGGGCACATATCAAAAGGTAAAAGGGCACTTATTAAAAATTATAAGGGGACGCGTGACAAAGTAAAGAATAAAAAAGCCTTTTATCAGATATCACAAGAGGCACTTATGAAAAGGGAACAGTGGCACTTATAAAAGGTAAAAGGGGCATCTGTCAGATTTGAATAGGGAGTAATTAACGCAGGTGGTAAGGGGGCGTTTAATAAGTAGGCCTATGTGAAAGAATGTGTTTTTATCTCGAGTTTGTCTCATCATGCGTGGGATCTGTGGGTGCTGGGGTTCCTGAAGCAACCCTATACATGGATTTTCTTCAGTGGGTGCATATAACCCATGGACATTTTTGTAAACCTTCAAATGATGAATTATCATCGAGCCCCCCCCCCCCCCCTCATTTTTTTTTGTCAGCTCGTGACAAACATATAATCCAGATGAAATAATTTCTTCACAGCATATCAGTGGCGGATCCAGGGGGGGGGCGAAACGGCCGCGGCCCCCCCCCCCCTATTGGCGGCGCAAAAAAAGAGGAAGAAAAGAAGAGAAAAAAAGAAAGGAGAAGAGGAGAAAAAAAAGGAGAAGAGAAAAGAAAGGAGGAGAGAAAGGAAAAAAGGAGAGAAAAGAAAAGAGAAGAGAAGAGAAAAGAGAAGAGAAAAGAAAAGAGAAGAGAAAAGATAACGAAATTATTGAATAGAGGGGGGGGGCCCGGGCCGGCCGCATAAAATCTCGAGCCGCGGATTCAAAGTTAAACGTTAAGAACAGCCCCTGCGCTATAAAGGTCATCACTCTGAAGTGAGAAATTTGAAAGGGCACAATATTTTGGGTGTCTTTTAAATAGAAGTTATATACTCAACAGTCAAATTCTAAATTAACGGTAGGGCCGCTTCACAACTCTTATTTTGCCCTTCATTTGGATTCAGCTCATACCAACTCGCTTGTGCTTGTTTTTGAACTCATATTGGTAGTAATCATGGACAGGGGCGGCAATCCTGGGCCCGATAGGGGGACACGTCCCCCAGGAAATTTAGAAATATAGCTAGAAAGAAATATAGCGAAAAGAACGTACATATTGGGCTCAGGGATTTTCTAGAATGCATAATTTCAGCATTCAACATTGAAAAAATCTCGCTTGGTCGCTACGCCCCAGCCGGCCGCGGCCCTCGCCCGATAACACAAAACTATGACGCTCCCGGCCGTGATTTATCCATGGTTGGTGTAATAGATCTTTTTTCCATTTCATTTCTACTAACCTAATTGTGTGCCATCACAATCATGATTGTTTCATTTTCCCTTTAAAGCAGGCGCGTAGCCAAAGGCGGTAGGGGCAGTAAGATGACAACGGACGAAAAAGGAGCAGACAAAGAAACATTTTTGAAAATTCTGACACGTCGAGAACGGTACAACGAATCGTCTTCTTTCTCTAATAATTTCATTAAACTATGAAAGGCCAAAGCTTCCGTGCTTCGCGCGGGAGGGCGGGGGGGGGGGAGGTGGCTGAATACAGTCAAGTTATAAGAGTCGAGAATGGTACAACAAATCTTCTTTCTCTAATAATTAATGAAAGGTCAAAGCAGGCGCGGATCCAGGATTTCTTAGGGGAGGGGGCCCAACTTTTTTTTTTTTTTGCTCCCGAAAATTTGAAAAACGCGCCGGTCAAAAATTCGCTCAGTGGGGGAGGGGGGGGGGGTGGGGGGGGGGGGTAGTGAGCACATTTTTTTTTTTTTGATCCTCAAAAAAAATTCAATTTGCACCCCCCCCCCAAAAAAAGGTAAAAATCACGTGATTTTACATGATTTTTTTCTCAAGGGGGGGGGGGGCCGGGCCCCCCCCCCTGGATCCGCCACTGGGTCAAAGCTTCCGCGCTTTGCGCAGGCGGGAGGAACCTGAATTCAGACAAGGATTAAGAGTCGAGAATGGTACAACGAATCATCTTTCTCTAATAATTTCAATTTAAACTATAAAAAGTCAAAGCTTCCGCGCTTTGCGCGGGAGGGGGAAAACTGAATTCAGACAAGGAATACGAGTCGAGAATGGTACAACAAATCGTCTTCTTTCTCTAATAATTTAATGAAACGTCAAAGCTTCTGCGCTTCGCGCGGGAGGGGGAAAACTGAATTCAGACAAGGATTAAGAGTCTAGAACGGTACAACGAATAGTCTTCTTTCTCTAATAATTTAATAAAACGTCAAAGCTTTCTTCGCGCGGGAGGGGGAAAACTGAATTCAGACAAGGAATAGGAGTCGAGAACGGTAAAACAAATCGTCTTCTTTCTCTAATAATGAAGAAAGTTCAAAGCTTCCGCGCTTCGCGCGTAATTGGGAGGGGGGTGGCAGCGAGCTGCCCGAATATGAGTTGTTTTATATCTTTTCTCGTTTATTTTGGTGATAAATAACACTTTCACAATATTATGGTCAAATTGTTGCTCGCTCACTAGCCGAATTGTGAAACCAGAAAATTACTTTTTCGGGCAAGAGGCTATAGTCCCCCCCCCCCCCCCGATGAAAATGTCCAAAATTGTACCGGTATGGTGCTTCTAATATGACCTTGAAAAAAACGGTCTGCGCAATTTTGGAATTTCCGCCGCCGCCCCCCCCCCCCCCCCCCCCCTATTGGAAAACCCTGGATCCGCGCCTGGCATATGAGTAGGGAAACAAAAATGTGAAAAAGAAACCAAAGATAAACTTTAAGAAAAAAAATAGAGAGAAAGGAAAGAAATAGGCCTATTATCTTGCTCCTTTTCATTTCAATTTTCTTGCAATTTATTTATTTCTATAAATCTTCAGCCTTCTCCACTTGCATCTCTCTCTTTCTCTCTCTCTCTCTCATTATGGGATAAAAAAATAGCATATGAACCTACTCATGTAAGGCATAATTTTTCCTATCGGTCTGTATTAATTTGAAATTATGCGAGCCAAATATTGGTACGTAATGGTGACCAGCAGTGACGTAATAGGGGGTAGTGCAGGGAGGGGCGAGTTTCCCCCTCCATCCTCCGCGAAGCTTATGACGTTGCATTAAATTATTAGAGAAAGAAGACGATTTGTTGTACCGTTCTCGACTCTTAATCCTTGTCTAAATTTAGTTCCCCCACCCCGTTCTGCGCAAAGCGCGAAAGCTTTGACGTTTCATTAAATTAGTAGAGAAAGAAGACGAATCGTTGTACCGTTCTCGAAAATAATCTTCGTCTGAATTCAGCTCCCCCTTGATATCCCTCCTGCGCGAAGATCGAAAGCTTTTACGTTTCAGAAGACGATTCGTAGTACCGTTCTCGACTCTAATCCTTGTCTGAATTCAGTTCCCCCTCCCCTTCCGCGTTTTATGTTCCATTAAATCATTAGAGAAAGAAAACGATTCGTTGTACCGTTCTCGACTCTAATCCTCGTCTGAATTCAGTCCCCCCCCCCCCACGTTTCATTGAATCATTAGAGAAAGAAGACGATTCGTATTACCATTCTCGACTCTTATCCCTTGTCTCAATTCAGTCCCCCCCCCCCTCCCGCGCGAAGCGCAAAAGCTTTGACGTTTCATTAAAATTATTCAAGAAAGAGGACTGTAGGAATAAATGTTGTGTAGAAACTAAATGAGTATTCTTACCGTTAATAATAATCCTCAGCGTTGATATCTCGAGTATAGAAAGAAACTGGAAGGCAAATCATGAAGAGGAAGAATAGAGCGATATAGCGAAGTGAAGAATCAGCACGTGGAGCGCGACTAGCTAGCTAGCGAAATTAACGCGAATATGATGAAGGCACACAACCTTACAGTTCACACTTCCCGAAATTAAATAGAAGACAAATCTAATTTGCGATTTAGTCCTCAAATAAAATGATGATGATGAAACTCGCTATTAACGTGAAAACTAATGAGAAGAAGCTTGTTGAATAATCCGAAAACGTCCTATATAAAACACGTCCGATGATGAAAACTGAAGACAGGAGAAGTGAGTAAAATCCGTGTGTGGAGACTTATCCAAGTGCGCTAAAAGTGTGATGATTGGCTTATTAAAACAATAAGGTGCGATCCGATCGGAGTAACTAAAATAACACTCTTGTTGCTGGGTGGTTCCATGGATGAAATTAACTCAGAGAATATGTAGAATGTGCAGCTGTAAATTGTTATTGTTACTGAAGCTGGCTGAACGTAAAGTACTAACAAAAGGAATGTTTAAAATGCTGGCTATGTACAATGTTGATAAACATTTGTGACCTTTGTAAAGTTCAAGTCACTACATCTAGCACCCCCCAAGAGTGATGCGAGATAGAATGAGTAGCAATCGATAAAACGGTACTGTCCAAAATACATGTAGAAGAAATATATTTACAGCAAATACATATGAGACGATGTCGCAACAATCGCAATAAGCTTGAATCCAAGATGGCAATATAATCGTCTTCATCCATAACCAAAACATTCCACGTAGCGTGCTGGCCACCTGACATGCCGGCCGGATCGCGTCTTTCGCGGCTCGACAGGCGGGGTAGAAGACGAGCTTGGCAGTCGATCTGTGACCAACGATGACGGGGAATCTACGCGTGGAGGCCGAACCATGGTCGACGATGACGGGATATCGTCGTGTGGTGGTGCGATCTCCGGAGTTGCGCAATCCTCTAAGAATGCAGGCTTTAAACGTTCTACACTGACGTTCTCACGCTTACCATTAATGTCAATGGAGAAAAACTTGTCAGTACGGCGGAGAACTGGGAATGGACCCCTGTAGGGCGGTTCTAGGGGTTTCCTGACTGCATCTTGGCGCAAAAATACATGGCTAGCAGAATGAAGGTCAGCATGAATCTGGGTACTAGCATGTCGTTGTTTGCGAGGAGGGGTGGGGCGTAGCTTACTCATCAGCTCTTTCAGTCTATGTACATAGTTCGCCGGATCAATGTCTGTGTCTGGCTTCGTCGGTTCTACGAATTGGGCAGGCAACCTAATGCTTGTCCCAAACACCAACTCAGCTGAGGAGCATCCAATGTCGGACTTGACAGCTGTGCGTATCCCCAATAGTACAAGGGGCAACACTTCAGTCCAGCGTACAGTGTTATATGTCTTGATCGAAGCTTTGAGCTGACGATGTAGGCGTTCTACTAACCCATTCGAGGCTGGATGATATGAAGTCGTCCGAATACGAGTAGTGCCGAGTAGGTTGGTGAGGGCGAGGAAAAGGGCGGACTCGAACTGTCTCCCCCTGTCTGTAGTGATTGTTGCCGGTGTGCCAAAATTCGCCACCCATCTGGCCACAAAAGTCCGTGCTACCGTCTCGGCAGTAATGTCCGGGATCGGAATAGCTACTGGCCATCTGGTAAAGCGATCAACACAAGTCAAGAGATAGCTATTACCTTCCGAAGGAGGAAGTGGACCCACGAGGTCTATATGAACATGCGAGAATCGAGCATCTGGGGATGCGAATGTGCCCAAAGGTACTCTGGTGTGTCGATGAACTTTACACTTCTGACACTCCAGACAGGTACGCGTCCAGTTCCTGATGTCGCGCTTGATTCCCGGCCAAACGAAACGCTCTGTTATCACCTTCTGAGTTGCTCTAGCACCAGGGTGTGATAATCCGTGGAGTGAATTGAAAATTGTTCTCCTATGCGAAACTGGCACTAGAGGCCTGGCACTCCCAGTGGAAATGTCACAAAGCAAAGTGGTGAGTGTGCCTGGAAGTGGTATCGACTCAAGCTTGAGCGAAGTGTCTGACAAGTCGGCAAACTCCTCATCATCCTTCTGTGATCGAGCTAAGGCAGCAAAATCGACAATGGAAGTTGAGTCGACGGCACTGATAGGCAGGCGAGAGAGGGCGTCGGCTGTAGTGTTGTGCTTACCACTGATATGACGTATATCAGAGGTGAACTGTGAGATGAGATCTAGGTGTCGAATCTCTCTGGGTGAGTGTCTGCCCGGCTTAGCCTGCAAAGCGTAGGTGAGGGGCTTGTGATCGGTGAAGATGGTGAAAGTCCGGCCTTCGAGCATATGGCGGAAATGTCTCACGCTCTGGTAGGCAGCGAGCAGCTCGCGTCCAAACGTGCTGTACCGAGTTGCTGCCGGCTGGAGCCGCTTGGAAAAGAAAGCGAGTGGCTGCCAAGTGTTGTCCACTAACTGTTGGAGCACTCCACCTACACCATAGTCTGATGCATCGACGAGTAAACAGAGAGGAACTCCAGATCGAGGGTGCACAAGGATAGAAGCGTCAGCTAAGTCCTGTTTAGCTCGATTAAAAGCTAAGAGCTCAGCTTCATTGAGTGTGATAGACTCTTTCTTCTTCTTCCTGCCTTTAAGTAGATCTGTCAAAGGTTGGAGCACATCAGCACAGTGAGGAATAAAACGTCTGTAAAAGTTCATGAGACCAAGAAATTCTCTCAGTGTAGTGAGTGAAGTTGGAGTAGGAAACTTCCGGATGTGTTCCACCTTGTCGTTGAGAGGACAGATACCATGCTGATCCACGTGGTGGCCTAAGAAAGTCAATGAAGATACACCAAACTGACACTTGGAAGTGTTGATGACAATGCCATACTCACGAAGTCGATCAAAAAGTAGGCGGAGGTGTGTCACATGTTCGTCATCCGTAGTACTGGCAACGAGCAGGTCGTCGAGGTACACAAAGACAAAAGGGAGACCACGAACAACTTCATCCATCAGCCGTTGAAAAGACTGAGCCGCGTTCCGAAGTCCAAAGGGTATGCGAACCCACTCGAAAAGTCCGAATGGAGTGGTTATTGCAGTCTTTGGGATATCACACGGCTCGACTGGGATCTGGTGATAAGCACGAATTAAATCAATCTTAGAAAAAATCGTCTTACCACTGAGGCAGGATGAGAAATCTTGTAGGTGGGGTATCGGGTAACAATCAGGAGTTGTCCGAGAGTTGAGGGCGCGGTAATCCCCACAAGGTCGCCAGTCACCTGGGGTCTTCTTTGGGACCATATGGAGTGGAGAAGCCCAATTACTGTCCGATGGGCGAATAATGCCCAGGTCTAACATGTGGTCGAACTCGGCCTTAGCTACTCTAAGACGATCAGGAGCCAGGCGCCGAGGGCGAGCTGCAACCGGGGGACCTCTTGTCTGGATATGATGAGTAGTCCCGTGCTTCACACCGTCGGGCTTGTATACCGGGCGAGTAATGTCCTGGTAGCTGCGGAGGAGAACGTGAAAGCGGTCATCAGAAACCCCTCTCACATACATGGGACTGATAGTTCCAGTGTAGGAGCCGAATCCACACACACTAAGATTGGTTTTAGTGTCGATCAACCTGCGATGTTTCACGTCGACGAGTAAACCAAAGTTAGTAAGAAAATCCGCTCCTAATATAGGCGTCTTCAAATCCGTGACAATAAAAATCCAGCGAAACACTCGTCGCAATCCAAGATCCAAAGTAAAAGATCGCTCACCGAAAGTGTTGATCGGCGAATGATTGACTGCTTGAAGTTGGATCTTCGACGCTCCGACCGATGAAAATTGAGATTTCTCCAACAGTGACTGGGGAAAAATACTCACTTCGGCTCCTGTGTCAACCAGGAAACGCTTGCCTGAGTTCTTATCAAAAATGAAGAAAAGACGACTATGAGGTTTGTCGCCAAGGGAACTTGTCGCCGCTATTCCTTGGCTAGGTCGTTTCCCTGAGGGTATGACTGCGAGGTTGAAGGTGTCGAATGCGATGTCGAATGTCGGCGGCTGGACGAGCACGGGCTCACACACTTGCGAGCTCTGTCACCATAAGTCCAGTGATACCAGCACTCAGCTCCTTGATGATGCTGTTGTCTCCGTGGACTCTTAGATCTGGAAGGACGTCGAGGTGGATGAGATGCATCGCGATGCTGACCTCGACTACGACGATCCTCCTGGAGGGAAGAAGTCAGAGCTTGCACCTGTGCTGTGAGTTGTGTGACTTGCCTGGAAAGCTGTTGAACCTCCGCAGAAACTTGTGGCGGTGATGAGGAAACAGTAGTACTAGCAGGCGTGCACTCTACAGCAGACACAGAAAATGGGGAAGAAATCTCCAAGATTCTATCCGCCAACTCCGCCAATTGTTCGATGGAGACAGAGTCGGATGACGAAGCAAGAATAATTCTGACATTATTCGGTAGGCGTTGTAGAAAAAGCTGCTTCAAAATCCCTTCCTCTAATGTGGATTCTCCTAGTAGTTGTCGCATTCTACGAAGAAGTTGAGTAGGCTTGCGGTCACCTAACTCTTCCGCATTAAGAAGCTGGTGAATTCTCTTCTGTTCGGAAACGCCAGTTCGTTTGACGAGTTCAGATTTCAGTTTGTCATAGCGATCCTTAGCAGGGGGGGGGGGGGGGGGGCAATTATGAAGTCCCTGACCTCCTGTGCTACTTCAGGCTGTAATGAGCTGATGACATGTGCAAATTTAGTCTCTTGTCGCGTAATAGCCCGCGTCAAAAACTGCGCCTCCACCTGGGCGAACCAGAGTGCCGGATCGCCCGGCCAGTACGGCGGTAACTTGAGTCCAAAAGCAGTAACAGCTGGCCCGGTACTGCCCGGTGCCGTCGCGGCCGCGGCGGGGTCGGAGTCGGGCATTTCCGTTGACGGTAATGTCGTCGTCATCATACACACAAAAGAAAATATCGCTCGTAGAAGAACAAAAAATTCGGGGTCACCAATGTAGGAATAAATGTTGTGTAGAAACTAAATGAGTATTCTTACCATTAATAATAATCCTCAGCGTTGATATCTCGAGTATAGAAAGAAACTGGAAGGCGAATCATGAAGAGGAAGAATAGAGCGATATAGCGAAGTGAAGAATCAGCACGTGGAGCGCGACTAGCTAGCTAGCGAAATTAACGCGAATATGATGAAGGCACACAACCTTACAGTTCACACTTCCCGAAATTAAATAGAAGACAAATCTAATTTGCGATTTAGTCCTCAAATAAAATGATGATGATGAAACTCGCTATTAACGTGAAAACTAATGAGAAGAAGCTTGTTGAATAATCCGAAAACGTCCTATATAAAACACGTCCGATGATGAAAACTGAAGACAGGAGAAGTGAGTAAAATCCGTGTGTGGAGACTTATCCAAGTGCGCTAAAAGTGTGATGATTGGCTTATTAAAACAATAAGGTGCGATCCGATCGGAGTAACTAAAATAACACTCTTGTTGCTGGGTGGTTCCATGGATGAAATTAACTCAGAGAATATGTAGAATGTGCAGCTGTAAATTGTTATTGTTACTGAAGCTGGCTGAACGTAAAGTACTAACAAAAGGAATGTTTAAAATGCTGGCTATGTACAATGTTGATAAACATTTGTGACCTTTGTAAAGTTCAAGTCACTACAGGACGGTTCGCTGTAACGTTCTCGTCTCGTAATCCTTGTCTCAGTTCAGTCCCCCCTCCTGCGCGAAGGCTTTGATATTTCATTAAATTATTAGAGAAAGAAGACAATCGTTGTACCGTTTTCGCGGGCGTTTTCGACTCTTAATCTTTGTCTGAATTTCAAAAGTGTTTTTTGTCTGCTCCCTTTTCTTCCTACGTCCTCTTCCTTTACTATCCTCTCTTTTTTTTGTGGCCGGCTTTTTTTTTTGGGGGTGGCGCCCCCACCGCCCCCTAGCTACGCGCCTGCTGTCAGATGAACATATTTTGATACCTTGTAAGGCAATAAATTACGGTCAGATAAGCATTCAGGGTCCCGCCTTAGGGCCCCTGGTGGGGTTGAGGGTGTGGAAACCCCGGAAACTCTGAGGTTTTAGGCATTTGATTACGGTCAGATGAACATATTTGTATACCTTATTTGTGACACTGGCAAGACACTGATTTGCGTGAGGTCCAGCGGGCGGAGCCCCCACAAACCCAAGGGTTTTAGGCACTAAATTACGGTCGGATGAGTATCAAGGGGCTCACCTTAGGGCCCTTAGTTGGGTCCCGGGGGCAAAGCCCCCGTTTTAGGCGTTTAATTACTTTAACTACTCTGTCTTTCTTGCTCTCTTTCTTTCTATTTCTCTTTAATATGCTTTTTCAAAAAATTCGGGGGTGGGGGAGGGAGCTGGAAGCTCCTGATCCCCGCCGTTCCGCGGGCCCTGACATGTAGGCATCTCAAGAGGCATATTTCTTGCCTGGCTGTAAATTTAGGAATTTGTCATTTTACAACAAACGCATAAAAAAGTATAATTTACTAAAGAATGAGAACAAATCTCGGAAAATTATGACATTTCAGCATTATGTGTAAACCACCGTTATGGAATTAGAAATAAACCACGATTAAATTTTATTTCCCCCGAGCCCCCCCCCCCCCCTCTTGTTGGTGGAAAAATCGCAACTGATCTCCCCTACCTTTCTTCTTTCTCTTTTTTTCTTTTAAGTTTGCTGGGGAGGGGGGAGGGGGGGCAAGGTCCTTTCGGCCCCAACCTTTTACACACATTGTTGGAGGGATTAACCGCAAATGATCTATTTCCCCTTCTTTTCTTTTATTCGTCTCCAATTTCCTTCCCTTTATCTCCTCTTTTCCTTTTTTCTTTCCAGTTCTTTCCTTCTCTCTTATTTTTTTTTCCTTCTCTTTCTTTTAAGTTTAGTGGGGAGGGGGGAGGGGGAGGAGGCAAGGTCATTTTGCCCCACCATGCACACCCCGATCCACAACTTGTTGGCGGGAAAATTGCAACTATTACCCCCTTCTTTTCTTTTCCTCTTCTCCAATTTCCTTCCCTTAATCTCCTCTTTTCCTTTTTCTTTCCATTTCCTTCCTTCTCTCTTATTTTTTTTTGATTTGGGGGGGGGGGGGGAGGCAACAGCCTAGGACGCCCCCCCCCCCCCGATCTCCTTCTTCCCCCTTTTCTTTTCCCTTTCTCTCCTCTTTCCCTTTCCTTATCTCTCTCTCTCTTTTTTTCCTTCCTTTTTTTTTTCCTTCTTTTTTTCCCTTCTTTTTTTTCCAGGGGGGGGGGGGGGGGGGGGGCGGGCGGGCCCCCGGCCCCCCTGGATCCGCCTCTGGATCCTCCCCCCCCCCCAAGTCAAGAGCCTCCCCACCCCCACCGAACTACAACTTGTTGGCGGGAAACTTGTTACTGATATCCCCCTTATTTTGTTCTCTTCTTCCTCTTTTTTTCCTTCCCTTTATCTCCCATTTTCCTTTCATTTCTCTCTTTTTTTCCTTTCCTTTCCTTTCTCTTCCTTCTCTCTGTTTCAGGTTTGCAAGGGGGATGCAAGGCCCTTTCGGCCCCCGATCCACAGGTTGTTGGCGGGATTAATCGCAACTGTTCTCCCCCTCTTTTCACCCTTTTCTTTTCCTTCCCCCATTTTTGGGGGCGGGGGGCAAGAGCCCCCCCCCCCCCCCCACCGAACTACAACTTGTTGACGGGAAACTTGTAACCGATATCCCCCTTATTTTTTTCTCTTCTTCCTCTTTTTTCCTTTTTTCTTTCACTGTCCTTCCTTCTCTCTTATTTTTTTATGTGTGGGGGGGGGGGGCGGGGGTGGGGGGGTGGTAACAACTGGGAGGCAAGGCCCTTCCCCGCCCCCCCCCCGATCTCCTTTTTTTTCCCAGTTTCTTTCTCTTCTTCCATTTCCCTTTCTCTCCTCTTTCCCTTCTTTTCAATCTCTCTCTCTCTTCTCTCTTTTTCTGTTTTTTTCCTTTTTCCTTTTTTCCGGGAGGGGGGGGGGCCCCGGGGGGGGGGGCCTTGATCCGCGCCAGAGTTACACAACATATTCTGACCTGAAGCAGCTTTTTTGCTATTAGTCTCTTCTCAATGACAATTTGCATTATTTTTTTAAACGCCAGCGTCAATTTACGTGAGCTTTCGTAGATTGCATATAGCAAAATAACTATTTGTTGGGTCACGTAACCCAACACTTCGTAGATTTGGGTGACCTGTTTCACGAAAGGGCGCAATACGTGATACGTGATCACGTGATCACGTGATACGTGATACGTGAGTGTTCGTTGCAAGCCCACAAATACTTATATGCTAGATGATCAACCTTTTCTGATCGATTCCACAACGTTTCTTTCACAATGCAATCGCATGACCATTACTGGTCTTTACCTTTAATATACGAAGGTGTTAACTAATTTGATAGTGGGAATTCATAATCTTCTTGTTTAATATATGATATTCTCCCTTCCTTCATACAACCTTCCTTACTTTTCCGTTCTTTACCTCACATCAGCTCTCTTTCTCTTTCTCTCTGTACCCTTCTCCTTCTTCTGACTCATTCCATTCATTCTCCCCACCTCGATATACTGTCCTTCTTGCTCTATCACCTTGTCCTCCCTTTTACTCTTTCTTTAGTGCTCATGCTTTGTGTATGTTATTTTAATGTCGAAGATGTCAACGTCTATGTATATTTGTATTCCTCGTTAATTACTGCATTTGTTGTTAATTTATGTATTTTCATTGCTTGTAATAAAATCCCATGTAACATTTCCATGTACTTAACTTGGACGAATAAAAGTGAATTGAATTGAATTGAATTGATTTATTAGTTTGCGCTCGCGAAATGGAACACAACCACATGTACGACGGGCGGTCGTCAAAGAATGAAGGAAGGAATTTTAATTTGATTTCATATTAGGTTTCAGGTTAGGGTTAGGTCCAACGTAGAAAGCAGGCTTGAAGTTGGGAATTCGATAAGTGATTGGAATTTTACAGAGGATCATTTTGTTGCTGGTGTCGCGGTGAGATGCGTCTTCACAGAGCCGCTATCCTGTGTCAGATTTCTCCGATTGCTCTGCTGTCTCCCGCAATGTGTCCACATGTATAGCCGTTGATGAACTCAGTCGGTCATCAAGTTTTTAAGACATTACTGATTCATTTAAGTATAATAGTATTGAAAGTGATTAAAATCCACTAGTCTTATCTTGTTTCTCATTATTTTGTTGTTGTTGTTTCCAGGGTGAGGTGTACCTGAAAGGACACAAGACGGGATATCCACTACCGGTTCCACGGATTCCACCCGACTCGGATACTTCTCGCATGGTGTTCATCTGGATAACCGAATATCTGCCCAACTCAGCCGGTTATGTGCTTCAGAATATCGGTTCTCTACAGTACAACGTGACCCCCGACAATGTGAGTGATTGCTACACACGACCAATCATGACTTATCTTTACTATTAACCTCATATCAAAATGTCATGTGCATTTTTATATATATATATATATATATATATATATATATATTTTTTTTTTTAGGGGGGAGGTATATTTGGGGGTATTTCCATTTCCTAATCGCACATCACCATCCCCTCCCCATCTCTCTCAATCTATCTCTCTATCTCCCTCCTTCTTTACTCTCTTTCGTACGTTCATATGTTGTTCATTTTGTCTTTATTTTACAGCCGTCACTTCCTCTTCTTCTATTGCACTTTTATCCGCACCAATCTTCTGAATCCAGGTGAAACAGAGGGTATACCATTGAAAGTATCTAGTCGAATATCAGTGTCGTCTGATCTTCATATCTTTTGTTAATACCTTGGTTTCCTTTTCTTCATTCAGGTCCCTGCTGGAGAAAAGAACCGTTTGAACACATCCTACGCTGCTTTCGATTTTCTTACCCCACAGGTACGGCATTTATAATGAGGCAGGGGTGTATCAGTGTGGTGTAGCCTTTTAATCTGATTATTTGGGGGCGCCTTAATGGCGCATTTCTTTTTAAAATGTTGTGATATTCTTTCCTCTCTAAATCATAACCATGAAGAGCTTGAACTTGGATAGCAGCCGGAGAAAATTTGAGAGTGGGTGGGGTCGCGAGGGGGGTGGATGGTGAGAAGGATATAAGGGAGAAAAGGAAGAAGAGGACGACTGTAGAAGAAGAAGAAGAAGAAGAAGAAGAAGAAGAAGAAGAAGAAGAAGAAGAAGAAGAAGAAGAAGAAAAGAAATAAAGGAAGGAAGAAGAAGAAGAAGACGAAAAAGGGGGAAGTGAGAGAGAAAGAGAGAGAGAGGATGAAAAATAGCCTACTGCCAACTATTTTGTAGTAGTTTTTGAGTTGATGATGTACAGGACAGACACTACCAAACTCTGAAAGATATATCATCGCTGTCGTATCATCGTTACTTGTTTTGTTTTGTTTCTAGGTCAACAAGATGTACCCGAACATGGAAATGCAGATCAATATTAAAAGCACCAAGGCTCCCGTTGTCAAAATAGCGTCTACCGGGGTACAGGCCGACTTGGTCGGGGACTTCATCACGTACGCAATCTTACCCAACAAGACCCTGGCCTACCTGTCCACACTCAGTATGGTAATATCTTTCTCTCATTATTTTCCGAGTTTTTTTTCTTTTTTTCTAAATCGTTGCACATGCCTTAAAATGTACAGCAGTAGAATCCCACGTTAACACCCACATTAATTCATAGTGGATTAAACTCGAAGCTAAATGAAGTGATCCCCGATATGACTCCTGAAAGATTGAATTCCACCTTCCTGCCGAAAATGAATTCCCTTACACAATGCAAATTAAAACCCTCACTTGAGTGGTTACAGATTTATATATTAATTTTGAATGTCAAAGTCGAGTAATTGACGTTTTGGCCAGAGATAGAAGGATATCGCTCGTAGGAGGTGGAAGAGGGGGAGGGTAATTAGGTAGAGGCGCAGGCACGGCACCCATCCCACTTTTTTTTAATCTCCCGAGTTTTGGCACTGTGTTGATATATTTGTCTTTAATCAGAATATTTTTTACCATGTATATAACTTTGTAAGATGTGACTTAAATATCTTTGAATAATACGAATAAGCCTATAATATGCATGATTCTGAATAGATTAATCAAGGAGAAATTGCACCATTTAGCGAAGCAATTTTCTTTCCTGTAATATTCTCCCTTATGTTTCCTGCAGAGCATATCTGCCAAGGTGTCTATGAACTTCACCGGGAACAACATAACATGGAACATAGCGTCATGCAGGTAACCGGGTCATCCCAGTGGACAAGAAGATGTACAAGAAAAAATTCCAAGAGGTCGCACTCGAGACCGACAGCACACGAAAGGGGAGTAACAAAAAACAATCTAGTGAGCTGTCGGTCTAATGGACCTACTAAAAGGTTTTCAGAAGGCCAACGAGACCGAATGTTTGGTCTAGTACATACATATATGTCTGTTAATGTATTCAAATATATTACATATAAATTATGTAAATATTATTATAACCCCCCCCCCCCCCCTCCTTTCCTGAGGGGCTTTCACCCCATATTCTCAATGCGCCACTCTCATGTATAATATAGACACAATTGCTCATGGTTATACATTTTCCCCAAAGTGACGCGCTTAACCAGATGATAGCTAAGAAATGTAAAATGTTTACATTTATTTTTACAGCGCCACCTTGAAAGGAGTTCGCTCAGCAGAGGTGCCATTTCTTGTAAGTAAAATATTAAGATAACTCGTCATGATATTGATTCATATCATTTTCTTCATTTTGTGTTATATACTTTTCATTTAAACTATTGTTAGCATTCACTTTGAGATAATAATTGATGAGAACAAGCTTTATAAAGTAACTACAAATTTGATATTCAATAAACATTCGCAAAGTCCTGTCATAGTATAGGAAAGTTACTGATGTAGACTATATATGGGGCGTTAATGTGAGGTTTCAAATGGCAAACACTAAAACAAGGGACTTTTTTCTCTTTTCAATCATTCATATCGATTGCCTTTCAGACATCTAGCCTTCAGGTTGAATTAGGCAACACATTCTATCTTAACCGTGAGTAGCACTTTTCAAATGTTGATGGTGATCTTAACTTGACGCGGTCTCTTCTCGAGGTAACAGATACAAGATAATAAAACAGTGTAAATTTAAGACACATGTTATGGTACGTACATTGCACATAATAAAACTGATACATAGATATTGTTCATGGAATATTTGTGTGCACTGCCCATATTATTAGGAGGGGATTAAACTTTCAAATACTAAGATAATTTTTTGTTTACTTATAAGTGCCCTTGCACACTGTTGAATGGGCCCTACCAACGATGCTTGACCGATGGGACGGGTTCAGTATTGGTGCCCTACTTAATGGAACGCAATCTCAATGACTTATTGACTAGACCCCATTGGATATCCTACACAAATCTTGCTCGGATGACGTCCGATTAGAATGTTTGCACATGTCGAATGGCGGTGGACATGCCAGGCGATTGACATTTTACTGAAGTTGATTTTTCGAAATTCTTTGCGCTCGTGTCATGGTGCGTCTGGTACATGTTTAATGTTCCTCTTTTATAGGATAAAACAATTGTAATTTTGGTTTATAAAATATTTTATTTCTCCAAACAGAGGTAATACATATAGATACAAATTACACCATTCAGAATTTAAATCAGTCCAAACTACGTCCGTATATGTTCTTTTTCATCCAAAACAGTATGCAGAAGACCGATTTATTTCAAAATACACATACTTGGTCTTTTTTAACAATACGTTTAAAATTAAACAATACATTGTACTTAAAATAACGACACTCTTTAAATGAAGGAAGAGAATTAACCAAAAGTAAAAAGTATCAAATATTCATTTCGATTTCATTCATCACCTTCATCCTATAGAGCTCGGTGCTGTGGGAATTCCCATTCATCAGCTTATCAATTTGCCTGATGGATTTGTGTTCACCAACCCTGTCATCTACCTAGGAGAGGTAAGGAATAACCATCCATCGAGCACGATTATCATAAATAGGGCAGTGACGTATCAAAAGACAAGGGCGTATCCATAATAGTTTAAAGCTGGCGTACCCACACACCCTCACGTTAACCCTCCCCCCCCCCCCCCAAAAAAAAAAAAAAAAAAAAGAAAAAAAAAGGTGAACAAAACTTAACCGAATGCTATCTCAATCTTCATTTGTTTTTGTTGTCGTTGTTGTTGTTGTTTTGTTTTGTTTTGTGTTTTGTGTTTTTGTTTTTGTGTTTTTGTGTTTTTGTGTTGTTGTTGTTGTTTTTTTGGAGGGGAGGGGGGATTTACAAAACAAAAGGCTCAGCTAGCTGGTTCCTTTCAAATCATGACATATTAACTTCTAATAATGGCGACAAATAATTTGTTAATATTTGCTAAAGCCACTTTAAAGGCCGATTGCCGCATAAATACCTCTGACTTAAAAAAAATCATATGAAACAACAAACAATTTACTATCAAACAATCTTATACAAATCATATATATCTTCTACAATTATATTTGAATTTTCTCCAGATAAAAAATGCAACTAACATTTTAACAATCTTTAATATAGAACTAAATTTCATGCAGAATTCACTCACAAGACACGATCATTTCACATAAAACATGCATAATGGTCGATGGTGATATTTTAACGTTTTAGTTTGTGCAAACTTTTTTTCTTCTTTCATTTTGATGTTTCACAGGGATTTTTGAAGATCGGGACGGACCTTACCTATACACCATAACGTCCAACTGTCCTTACCTGCACCATCTGAAAGCCGTACATATTTAGTGTACCTATGGCTTCTAGTAACAAAGGGGTTAAAGCTTATCTGCCATAGTTAACAGGAGGGATTAGACCGCCCTGCAAGGACACTGAACAGGTGGTTATCTCATCAACTCGGCTCTCAGTTAACATAAGAAAAAGAGGATCATGCATGGGGGACCAATGGTCACCGATTAGGCATTGTTTGTTGTATAGAGGGCGCAAGTAGCTACAAGTAGTGCAGTGGGCCTTTCAAATACGACAACCAAGAGTCGATCGACGAAATACATTTCACATCGTCACAACCAAAGAATAGAACCTTAAATCATCACAGTCATCACACAGTTAAAAATCTTCTAATTAATGCATTTAGTTCCTATATCAAGAAAATGTCTTTTAAAAAAGTCGACGTCCCAGATTTATTTTCAGCCAAAGGCTAGTTAAGGTTAATTATACTTTTCAAATTTTAATTCTCACAATACTTTTTGTAATTTTCAACTTTGATTACAGAACCAAATACAGATAAATGCATTTAAACAACTTTATAATTTCTTACTTTATTTGTATTAGTCTTTTTGTTCGCCAATTTTACTCATTTTATCATAAATAATATTTTGTATTATCTTGTATGATCATGCCATTGTATTGTGTAGGGTATAATTTGTTTGAATTATTATATTAAAAAAATATTATTAAGAGCGTGTAAAAAAATAAGGCAGAGCAGATCAAAACATCTTGGATTTTTAAACTACAAGCAGAATGTAGTATATTTGTGTATCACTATGTTTATAATAAACAAATATTGACGCAGAAGAGTATGTTTTTTTCATTGTTTAGTGCTTGGACTATGGAAAAGTGCTCAGACAAGGGAACTCATGAACATAATAACTTATGATACAGTGTAACTGCTATGATCAGTTTTTACCTAAATCTTTATGAGACCAACTCAATTAAGCGACTCAATGATAATAGAATAATGTTCATTCACATCACATGTAAAATGTAGTTCAGCTGTACTACATAACGGGTACATCTACCCTTTTACTTTACTGGGATGTAGAGTGGCAAATGTAGATTAACCTTAACTGTAGTGGAGGAGCCCCCCCCCCCCCCCCCAGTACAGTAATATGTAGAATTTTCTGTAAAATGCATAACATTAGCAGTTAGCATATTAACTAGGCTATGACGACAAAAATGTGCATATTAGGAAAAAAACTGTAAAATATACCATTTTGTTCCTTTATACGTGAATATCCACAAACAAGCAATTGTTCGTGTTCATCGGAATCCGACGGCCGAGATCATAAGGGGGTGGGGGGGGGGGGGGGCTGGTAGGGAGGTGCTCAAAATAGCCCAGTTCAGTTAGGGTTAATCTTTCCGAAGGACATCAGTGCCAGTGGCGGATCCAGAGGGGGGGGGGGGCACAGGGGGCACGTGCCCCCCGGCCCCAAAAAATATGTTAAAATCAGCCCTAAATTCGCCCAAAATGTACTTAAAAATAGGGGCGTGCCCCCCCCCCCCCGGCCCCAAAAAATGTATTACAAATGTTATTTTTTAAAAATTAAAAAAAAAAAAAATGCCAATGGCTGACATGAAAAGGAGACCTTACCCCCCCCCCCCCCCCCCCACGGAACAAAATGTCAAATTCAAAAATTTCACACTTCACATTTACTTTGCCGGTAATAAGGGTGCAGTCCGAAGGGTTGTAAATATTTAGTCGGTAAATTTAAGTAAGTAGGGAGCTCGGGCACACATAAAGTGTAAACTGTGCTTACGTAAATGTGAAGTGTGAAGAAAAAAAATTGGGGGCTAGTTTTCATACTATAGTTTTGCTAAGGAATGTAATTTTTGTTATACAACTAAACATCGTAAACCTTTGAGGGGTAATCACTTTCGCCCCTCTCGTTCCCTATGCTCCTTCATCCCTCGCATATCATCCCCCGGGCATGAAAAGAATCGCCGTCCCTGGTACATGGACCCCAAGGAAGAACAGTAGTGTTCTATAAACACTGCTGAATTGGGCTTTCCACCGATTTTAGTCTATTTACATGTATAAATATTTCATTTTGTATATTTTACTATGTATAATATTTTGATCTGATTTCGGAAATAAAAGCAACAACAAACAACAACAATACCAACGGAATACAGATTTTTTACAATATTTACGTGTACATTTTGAAGGATATTATGCAAAGGAGCATAGCGACCGAGCGAGAAGACTTTTGCATTAATTTGTATAAGTCTAAACGTTGCACTATTGGGTCCTCCAGAGCCTAAAAGAGTGTGGCAGTCTTTGGTCAGTATTTGCTATACATTTTTTGTTCGCACTTCTCAAATTGTCCGGGGGATGAGGTGGGGTAGTACAAGCTAGGAGGCGCTGGTTGTCCTTGGAAGAGAGGGGAATGCTGAGCGTGACTGTTTGGAATGCGATCCTGGTGGAGGGGGATTTGTAGGTACCTTGGTAGCCTTTAGACAAGGCCTCATGTCTGATAGACGCCGAGCGACTAAAAAAAGAGCTTTTACTACTCCGCATGAATTATTCATAATTTTGGATTATTTGACCAATCAGAAAAGAAAAGGTAAAAGAAGTAAATAAGTTTTGCTTAAATGAGATGAACATATAAATGATAAATACAAAATATCACATTCAAATCTATTTTACATGTAAAATAGATTTGAAAACCAAAGATTTGAAAACCAAATTCATGACCCCATACCAAAACTTTGGAAAACCTTAATTAAACAAACACCCCCTTTATACGCGTTTTTGGGTCACGCACGCTTAGAGCATTTATATTTGACTGAGACCCCCGGGAACAGAGTCTTATATCGTGATTCGAAATGGTACCAGGTTTCAAGGACCTACTACATGGTTTCACGTACAATCAGGGGCGGATCCAGCCGGCTGCAGGGGAGGGGGCCCAATTCGTGAGAAAATATTTAGAGGCGAAACAGCCGTCCGATAATTCGCTCCTGGTGGGGTGGGGTGGGGTAGTGAGCACTAATTTTTTTGTTTGGCCCTCGAAAATTTGAAAAATCGCACCCCCGTTAATTTTACTTTTTTTGGAGATGGGCTACGCTCCTTTGAACGCTTGGGGGGGGGGATCTAAAAAAAAAGGGTAAATTTAACGTGGATCCGTCACTGCGTATTATACATGTTATACGCGATCTTATCAAGATGTAAAAGAAGCCAGAACTACGCTAATGAAGTGTATAAAGCAAGCTAGACCTTTACATAAATATCTTTCAAGCTGTATAGGACGTGTACTGGTAAACATCATTTTTTTTTCTATTAAGTGTTTTGATTTGATAATAATTTGTGACGCTAATGGCAATGTGATTTTGACTTTTTATTGCAAACATAATGCGCGTTCATGATTCTGGCCCCAAATTAATCTGCTCCTGCCGGGGCGGTTTGGCATTGTATCCGCTATGTGAAGGCAGTGTGGGGCTGTGATATATTAGGCGGTAGTCTATTTAAAGATTAAGTTAGTTGAGGTGAAAACACCATAATATTAATAATCAGCAGCATTCTGGGAAAATATTGAGTAGATCTAGAGTCTACTTATGTTCATACAGTTTAGGATTATTAAGTCAGTTTACCTTAGGTTCAGATGATGGGAGACTTATTGCTATCATTGGCAGTAAAGAATGCTGCTAAATTCGAGGGCGTCCGGAAGGGCTCACAGAGCACTTTGCGCACACGTTGCCATATAATATAAGCCCACCCCCTCCCCACCTTTGGAAAATCCAATATATATATATAGCGCAAAACACTTTTCTGTTTATGATAATAATTAAAGTATTATTATGAGGTCTGTAAGGCGCCGAATACACTTAAAATCAAATGCTAAAAGCACACTTATGAAAAACAATTGTATTTGCCGTTGTGATGTTCGGAAAAGAATATTGAAATTGCCTTGAGTGTATTTTACAAATAGTGATAATGTTAGGTATAAGTTTAATTCCTCTTTTTTTTCTTCTTTTTTTTTCTTTTTTTTTTTTTTTGGGGGGGGGGCTAAGTCCAACTCTAGAACCACTACCCATGTAATGCTCAGAAAACTATTTTTGCTAAACTATTTTACCACACCAAGAACACGAATTAACCAGTTCATATCACCTCCATCACTATACGTTTACGTTCGAGATTGGATTTTCTAGCGCAACCGGAAGAAAAAGAAACAAACTATTTGATGAGCATGAATAAAACCTTGTATGGTATTCGATCATTTCAATATATCTCTTTAAGTTGATTAATTCTCTGTAACATGTGGTGCAATCTTGACAGAGTTTTTTTTTTTTCAAGATGTCGGTAATAAACTTCGAGCATCTTCTATAAAGTATTTTTTTAATCGAGGCGTTGTGGTCTAGTGGATACGTCTACGGACTGTTGATTGCAGGGTTTGCGGTTCGAGTCCCGCTGCGGTACTATTGTCCTTCATAAATACATTAATCTACATGTGCCACTCTCCACCCTGGTAAAGTAAAATGGTATGTCTACCCGGTAAGGAAAGAAATCCATAATGCCTTATCATGGTAACTCTGCTATAAACGGGTTGATAATATGATTCTTTGTATTAAGCGCAGTAGAGTTTATAAAGTAGTAGCTGAACTACATGACTGTATATATATATATATATATATATATATATGATATGAATAAACATTATTCTGTTATCATTAAAATAGAGACGCTTTATTGAGTTGGTTTCTTAAAGATACTATGTCCCTTTTGCAGCCAACATCAAATTATGTAGAACTTTGCAGGAATTATGAATATGTCATGTATGTCCTATATGTGAAATTTGTCCTAATATTCAAACTATGCAAGGAAACTCTTTTACTTGCTAGACTTCACTGTCAGACACTATTGAGTGACTGACTGGCTTTTTCTTCTTTGGTAATAACATAAATAAAATGAGTTGTAAAGGGTTCGTGAGCATTTGTCTACATCAATAACCCGGGACCTACGTAATACAAGCTTTGCTTTTTAGTAGATCCCCCACTTTATTGATTGATTTATATGATTGTATTCTCTGATATAACTATTATCATGTACATTATGTTTTCTATATTGTATGTTTAGCTATAATAATTACCATTGTTCATTATGTTCAATTGTTATTTTCGATAAAGTGAAATAAATAAACTTTAACTTTAACTTGAACTTGAATTTCTTGTATTGGCCAAAATTAAACTGATTGAATCTTTGCGCAGCATAAAAATGTACGATCATTCGGTACAATGGTCTGAAAATCAGACTATTACTTACTGGCTTTATACATTTACCTCTCAAGTCGATTTGACAACTGATAGTCGTTATTTCCCCATTTAAAGACATTTTCAAGCCCCCCCCCCCCTTTTTTTTAAGGGAAGTTCTAAATTAGTATTATCTTTCAAATGCCGTTGGAATTAAATTTGGCCTGCAAATGGGACATAATACCTTTAAAGGGACTTGGTAACATTGTTTAGATGAGATAAAGTTGTGCTAAGGTTGTGACTTCAATGCTAGATGTAAAATTAAAGATAATCTGAACATTTGAGTGAAAACGGACCATTATTAATGATACAAAGTGGGAAAACTGATCTGATCGATTCCTCAATTCTTCCAACTATATTATTACAATTTAATTTCATTTTAGGTGAATGTAGATCGTCACAAGGCAATGAATTGGCTCTATATAGCATTCCAGACATTTTAGTGCTCAAAAGTTTTTTATAGCCTGTTTTATGTCTTTTTTACATGGAAAAACTGTTGGGAAAATTTTAAAATGGTTGAGAGAATTTACTGTTAATTGCTGTTAGAGGGTTTGCACAGTGACGCCTTCAAAGAAAACCATAGATATCCTCGTGGTTTGAGAATTTTTCAGGATTGTTTGCATGTTCAAAGACTTCAGCGTATTCAAAACCGTGCTGCTCGTGTTGTTCTTCGAGCTAGGACACAGGACCATGCATCACCCCCTACTTAAACAACTTCATTGGCTACCGGTCGAAAAAAGAATAATATACAAAACCGCACTGTTTGTTTATAAATGTGCACATAATTTTGCACCTGAATATTTGTCTTCCTTGTTACAATCTTCTCGTCACTCCACATAATATAATCTTCGCTCAACTACAGACACAACGGCTCTTCATGTGCCTAGAATAAAATCGAAGATAGGTGAGCGAAGTTTTTTACTACAGTGGTCCGGTTACATGGAATAGTTTACCTTGTGAATTACGTTGTAGTATGCCAATTGAAGTATTTAAGAAACATCTCAAAAACACACCTATTTACACTGTAATTAACTGCATTACATTTTCGATCATTTTTTGTTGAGTTTTAATTCATTGATGTATTTGTTTTATAAAGCGCTTTGATCAGTTGTAAATTGGATATAGCGCTATAAAAGAAACAATTTATTATTATTTATTAGAGGGTAAGTAGGCCTACATTAGAATATACCTTGAATATACCTTGAAGGCCACACCTCGCCATCGTGGTGATGAAGATCCCGTAGATAGTGTGGTGTGGCAGGGTTAAGGGGGTCCCATGGGATAGTTCAATAGAAGGGAAATAATAAGTAACATTTCATACAAACATTACGCAATTTTTCCATCAACCTTCAACAATTTTACTGAGTCACTTTAAACTGATCATAGCAGTTACACTGTATAATAAGTTATTCTGTACATGATCTCAATCCTCTGACGCACTTGTTCATAGTCCAAACACCAAACAATGAACAAAACACACACTTCTGTGTCAATATTGTTTATTATAAACATAACGATACATAAATATACTACATCCTGCTTGTAATTTGAAAGTCAAAATTTGTATCTGCTTTGCCTTATTTTCTTTAAACGATGCCAATAATTTTGTTTTTAAATCTCAAAATTCAAACAAAATAAAGTGGCACGATCAAACATGATAAACAATGTTATTTCTGATGAAATAAGTAAAATTGGCAAAACATTTTTTTACAACATAAGTAAAGTGAGAAATGAAGAAGTTGTTTAAATGCATTTACCTGTATTCAGTTCAATAATCAAAGAGAAAAAAGACAAAACTACTTTGAGAATTCAAACTTGAAAGACATAATAAAGTTTGATAATATATATAAATAATATATATCTGTAAAGCGCATTGAGAGGGCCTGCGGTCCTGAAATGCGCTATATAAGGACGAACTATTATTATTATTAATATTGTTATTAATTAGCCTGCGGGTGAGAATAAATCTGCGTCGTCGACTTATAGTTTAAAGCAAATTTCTTGAAACCGGAACTAAATGCACTACTTAGAAGGTGATTAACTGTGTGATAATTGTGAGGATTGAATGTTCTGGTCTTTGGTGCGTGCAACTGTCTGTTACGATGTAAAGTTTCATTCGTCGATCGACTCTCGTTTGCCGTGTTTAACCCGCCTGTTACCAGAAGCCATAAGTACACTATACATGTACGACTTTTAGATGCAAGTTGCACGGGTCGGGAAAATGGAACGTTATGGTGTATAGGTCAGGTCCGTCCCGATCTTCAAAAACCCCTGTGAAATACCAAAATAAAATCAAAAGATTTTGAAAGGTTTACACAAACTAAAACGTTGAAAATATCAACATGACCATAATGCATGTTGAGTGAAATAAGTGAATGATTCCGCATAAAATGAAGATCTATAATTAAGAATGAGAAGAAAAAAGTGCTAGTTGCATTGTGTATCAAAAGAAGATTTAAATACAATTCCGTAGATTCCACTATTTTCAGCATGCATTTCACACCAAAATAAAGTGTTAGCTCTTACAAATATTTATTAAAACAAAACCAAGGTTACACATTTTAAACATGAATCCCAAAAGAGTGCATTTCCACTCCTATAAATTGAGATAGCACTCGGGCGAAAAATTTCGTTCACTTTTTTTTAGGGGGGGAGGGGTTAGGGGCTTCAAACGTGAGAGGATGGGGGTACGCCAGCTTTAAACTATACTGGATACACCCCTGTCTTGTGGATACACCCCTGACGCTGGATACGCAACTGCCCTATTCATATTTTTCGTGTCCCACGGATGGTTATGTCTTACCTCTCCCAGGGATACGACAGGTTTGGTGAAGTTGAAACCATCAAGCTGCGGCAGGGGAGCTCCTACAGCACCGAGCTCTAAAGATGAGGATAATGAATGAAATCGAAATTAATATTCATTACATTTTTTTTTAATCCGATAAAAGAGGAAGGTTAAACTCAGTATCATAAACGTGTACCAGACCCACCATGATACGAGCGCAAAGACTTTCGAAAAATGAACTTCAGTACAAAATTTCAATCGCCTGTGGCATGGACACCGCCATTCGACATGTGCAAACATTTGGATGACGTCATCCGAACATGATTTGTGTAGGATATCCAATGGGGTCTATTCAATAAGTCTTTGAGATTGCGTTTCATTAGGTAGGGCACCAATACTGAGCCCGTCCCTCGGAGAGGACTTAAAGTCGCTGGTCCCCATGCTTGCTTACTTACAAGCAAACACATGTTTTCTCAGCAGTCAGGTAAACAAACATAACAACCAACCAAACAATCACAAAAAAATTAAAAGTGCTACTCACTGTTAAGATCGGGGATCAGGTCAACTTTGATCGCTGTGTTGACTGCAAGCTGAAGGGCAGATGTCTGAAAGGCAATATTTATTATTGAAAAGAAAGAAAATTATTTAAAGAATATGTTTGCCATTTAAAATGTTACTTACCCTCACATTCACGCTCAACTATATATCAGTAACTTTACTGTAGTTCAATGACAGGATTATGAGTATGTTTGTTGAATATCAAATTTGTAGTTCCTTTATTATAGAGCATGTTCACATCAATTATCTCAAAGTGAATGCACACAAAAGTTTAAAGCCCCTCTGCACTAGTTTGGCATGGAGGGATTAAACCTCCCTGCAAGGTCACTGGCAGATGGATCTCACCAAATCAGCTCTCAATAATTCAACATAAGAAAAAGGGCACCATGGGTATTAACGGGTGCCGCTTAGGCATTGTTGACTATATAGAGGGCGCAAGTAGCTATAAGTAGTACAGTGGAGCGAAATATAAGGTATACAAAAAAGGTATGACCCCCCCAATAAAGAAATTGATATGAATGAATATCATAACGAAGTGTCATAATATTTTACTTACAAAAATGGTCCCACTGCTGAGCGAACTGCTTTCATGGTGGTGCTGTAGAAATAAATGTAAACATTTTACATTTCTTAGCTATCATCTGGTTAAGCGCGTCACTTTGGGGAAAAAGTATAACCATGAGGAATTGGGTCTATATTACATTACAGTGGCGTATTGAGAAATTGATAAATATGGGGTGGAACCCCTTCCGGAAGTAGGAGGGGGGTGTAATAATATTTATATCACTTATATGTTATATATTTAAATATATTTAAATACATAAGCATACATATTTCTTTTTTGTAGCTCCCCCTTTTCCTCATTTTGGCGATTATGTGTGGTCTCGCGTGCGACCTCTTGGAATTCTCTTTAAAACAACAAAAAAATTATATTCTCTTTGTTGGTCGGTCTCATGGGCTATTTGTCTACTAGGATGACTCTGTTACCTGAATGACGATATGTTCCATGTTATGTTGTTCCCGGTGAAGTTCACAGACACCTTGGCCGATATGGTCTGCAGGAAACATAGGAGAGGTAAAACAGGAATGAAAATGTGCTTCGTTGAAGGTCGCACTTCATAACAATGACATAACACATGATGGAAAAGATATTCTGATTCAAGAAAAATATTACCACACAGTGACAAAACTCTATATAGGTAGCAAAGATTGGAATAGTGCACTGCGCCTCTGCCTGCACCCCCCCCCCCCTTCAGCCTCCTGCGACCAATACCCTTCAAGTCTCTGGCCAAACCGCCAATATTATACTCGACTTTGATATTTCTGAATGTAATACATGTATATAAATCTTTACCCAGTCATATGAGGGTTTAATTTTTTACTATGTAAGGCAACATATTTTCCTTTTTAATGCAAGGTGGTAGAAACCTATCTTTCAGGAGTCACTTCCTTTAGTCTAGCGTTTAATTCACTATACATTATTGTGGATGCCATTCCAAAAGTAGTGGTTGAATTCCTGTTTTGTTAGTATATTCCACTATACTTTTAGCATGGACTTCCAGTGCTTTACATTTTAGAGAATGTGAAACGATTATGTTTAGAAGAAGAAAATCATATCAGACAAAAATTACCACGCTGAGTGTGAACAGGTAGGCTAGGGTCTTGTTGGGTAAGATTGCGTACGGGATGAAGTCCCCGACCAAGACGGCCTGAACCCCGGTAGACGCTACTTTGACAACGGGAGCCTTAGTGCTGTTCACATTGATCTGCATTGCCATGTTCGGGTACATCTTGTTGATCTAAAATCGAAACAAAAACGAAAACAAAACAAAACAACGAACGATGATACGGCAGCGATGATATATCTTTAAACTTTGGTAGGGTCTGTCAAAGCCTATACATCTTCAACTCAACAACCATTACAGAAGAGATGATGATGGGTTAGTTTTGTTCCCCCTTTCTCTCTTTCTCCCCCTCTCTCCCTCCCCCCTCTCTCTCTCTCTCTCTCTCTCTCCCTCCCTCCCCCTCTCTCTCTGTCTCCTCTTCTCTTTATTCTTCTTCTTCTGTACTCTTCTTCTTTTTCTACCTTTTCTTCTACTTCTTCTTTTTTCTACTTTTTCTTCTCCTTCTCCTCCTCCTCCTCCTCCTTCTTCTTCTTCATTATTCTTCTTCTTCTACTTCTTCTTTTGAACTCAACTCTCCGTCGCTAGCCCCCTCATTTGGTATGGCCTCGTTACCTTCCTCTCTTTCTCCCTTCCTCTTCCTTCTCCCTTTCCGATTTTCACCTCCCTGACCCCCTCCCCTTTCCGCCTCTCTCCCCGACCCCCTCTCACCCAATAAATGATGTCCACATTTTCTTCGACTGTCTATCTAAGGTCATGTCACATCAATGGATCTTGGAATCATTATTTAGCGAGAAAAAAAAATTCGATAAAAATTAAATGCACTATGGAGACGCCCCCAGAATAATCAGATTAAAAAGCCCCCACCCCTCCTCTCCCATGGAAACGCCCCTGTGTATAGCTTTATACCTGTGGGATGAGGAGGTCCAAGGCAAAGTTGGATGTGTTCAAGTAATTCTTCTCTTCAGCAGGGACCTGGATGACGATAAGAAAAACAAAGTTTTTGAAAGTGAAATGGAAGCCAGTTTACATCTACGCCTAAATCGCTTGTTACAGAGCATTAATATCAAGTAAAGTCCCACAAGTTCCATTGTACATGTATAATTATGTTGAAGTCCTTTTGTGTATACAAGTATTCAGAAAATATTATTGGTCCGCAGAAAGTACTAAAGAGGAAGAGAGGTTAGATTACTGTACGATAAAGACAAATTGACAAAACGTGTATGTGAAAAAGAGAGAGTGATTGGGGCGGGGGGGGGGGGGTATTCAATTTAATTAAATTCATTTATTTTTCCTCTTTCAATTGTTCATATTTACAATGATGGTATATTTTAACATATTCACATATTCATATATATCATATAGATCAGTTTGCACAATACAATACATAAAACGCAAAACATTGATAAATATACACATGTTTATAAAAAAGAAACAATCAAAGTTGCATAAAGTCACACTACAAATCATATTTGATTGGGGAATGCAATAGCCTAGTAACTATTCAGGCGGAGGGATGTGGAGAGAGAGAAAGGTGGAGAGAGAGAGAGAGAGAGAGAGAAAGAAAGAGGGAGGGAGAGAGAGAGAGAGAGAAAGGAAGAGGGAGAGAGATATAGATGGAGAGAAATGGGAGGGAGGGAGAGAGGGAGCGGAGCAGGGAGGGAGGAACGAGTGAGCAGGGAGGCAGGGAAAGAGGGAGAGAAGTTTAAGGGGAAAAGAGGGGGTAACGGGATGGAAACATGATGACGATGAGGAAAGGGAAATAACCCAAATATGTGATTCACACGACATAATGATAACGATGACGTCAATAGTCAAGATAAACAAGCCATAGAGTTCACTCACATTTTCAGGGGTCACGTTGTACTGTAGGAAACCGACGTTCTGAAGCGCATAACCGGCCGAGTTGGGCAGATATTCGGTTATCCAGATGAACACCATTCGAGAAATATCCGAGTCGGGTGGAATCTGTGGAACCGGCAGTGGACATTCGGTCGTGTTTCCTATCGGGTACACCTCACCCTGGAAACATCAACAAGAACAAAAATAATGAGGAACAAGATCAGACCAGGGTGTTGACTCTCATCTAGCGCTTACGTCAACGGCCGCACAAGTCACTGACGCAATCGTACGTCAGGAAACTAACGCCTCGTGCGTAACCGGCATATGAATGAGCATACCTTGTGAGCAGTACTGATGGAACCATTGAAGGAAGGGCTCTCTACCAAAGAGTAGTCAATTTCGACGACATCTCCTACCGGGGCAATCACTACAATAAAGATAAAGAGTAAGAACAAAATCCATTATGTTATTTGTTGCCACCAAACTGTCAATTACCTTTCCAAAGTAATACATTTCTATCTAAACTTTTATGAATCTCATCAGTTCATTAAATCATTTTTTTAAATAAATCTCATGTTTAGCTTGTTCTTCTCTCTAATACATTTGTAAATATAATTTTACCTCAATGAGTTGTCCATCAGAGTATTAAACTTCCCCCTTCTAATTAACCCCCACTCCCCCTCATTACAATATTAGTTTCTGTCTGTTCCTTTTTGTAGTATTGTGAAAATATGATGTTATTGTGTTAAGAACTTTTTCTTCGCAATGCATTTTTCTTTCGTTTCTACATTACATCATGGTACCCTGTTTAATATTATTTTCAACCATCACTCATGCAAGTTATCTTCTAAACGTGTAAGTTTGTTTCTTGTTTATTTTTACCATTTTGATTCAACAATATTTGCGACGCATGGTTCTTCTTTTTAAAATACATGTAGTACCATTTTGAATGAATTAATTAAAAAAATGCATCAAAGATGAGTAATGGTCTAGCTGGGAAGGACAGTTTGGAAGTGGTTGTCTGGACCTAGTAAAATCCTACCTTGCAAGTCCTTTAGTTCGTCTTCCAAACTGCCATTGACTTCATCGATAACTGTATCACAGATCTGAGTAAGCAACCAAATAATATCCGAGTTGGATAACCATTTAACACCGTTTTGTACGATATCCCAAATAACCGATGGTGTTACAAACCCCATCATAGTCGTAGCCTATCCCGAAATAGTCAACTTATTCGATTCGTAAAATTTGACCCCTCAAAAAAAATAGTGAGATAGTCTTTGAGGGTAAAATCTGTTGGATAAAATGGGGGTGACTATTTCGGGACAGGCTTCTGACCTACTAGCTGTTTTTATATTCACGAACTTGGCGGGAATGGTGAAAATAGAAGGTGCCATTCCCAGTATATCGCATGCTTGGTAAAATAAGGCAGAACTGAAAACTCTTCTGATAATTAAAAGAAAATATTGCTGAGAACAGTTTTGGTATAGGTCGATCCTACCATTCTTTTAGAAGAATGTATATAGTGGCAACCACAAAACATTAAAAAGTAAATATTTATTGCTGTCAAGTCAAGTGTACTTATTAACCGATGAATAGAAAACAGAGCGTGCTGCTGCAACCCAGTAGCTTCCAGTTACACACCATACGATTTAACCTGGCTTTAAATGCTTTAATGTCATATTGTGGATTCCTTCTTTTTTCTCGTTGATTTTTTTATCTCTTACAATTCTACAATTTTTCTACCCCTCCATATTCTTTCCACTTCCTATAATTTCATGGGCATCCCCAATCCACCTTTTCACTCTCTGGAGTTTAGATATAAAGATGTCTATACCTGGCCATTGAGAGAATCTTTGATGGCGTCTCCTATTTTGTCGTCAAACAGGTTGTATAGCCAGCTGTAATAATATGAATGTACAAAGTAAATGTTATTTGAAATTATAATATGCATTTATACAGTGCGTCCCAGAAAAAAGAAAACCGAGAATTAACGATGTTTCATCATAACTTAGTCACATTTATAAGTAATAATTGACACATATTTGTAAAGCTTAGATCCTCCTCTTTCCTGTGATACTCATATGATGCATATATCATGCATGAGTGATTAAACACAATTTGAAGAGAGGAAACCAAAAAGTCATTTGGCGGGCGGTATCTGAATTTCAAAGAGAAAATCACATTGCTAGAAAGTTCATTTTCCGCCCTTTCGTATGACACCTCAATCAGGAAAAATGAGCCATGAATAACAAAGTTCTGTTAGATTCAAGTAATGCTTGCATTTCCATAATTTGATTTTAAAAACGAATTCGTTTTCACTGGCTGCCTACCGTAGCAACAAAGAGTTGACAAAAGACTTAACTCCGTTTCGTTAATGATCAGCCATGCACAAAGAAGACGAAAGACTTGATGCAATTGTCAACTCTGTCTGTTGCAACGGCAGGCAGCCAGTGAAAACGAATTCTCGGTTTCGTTTTTTCTGGGACGTACTGTATTATCATTGTTGGCTCATCCTTCATATTCGTCTGATATACGGAGGAGAAAATATTCATATGATGGGAAGAGGTGATATGTATTGTAGGGGGGGGGGGGCAAAGAGAGTGGGAGCATTATGAGTTCATTTTGCTTCGCGAAGATTTTTGCATCAGCCAATCAATTAGACAAGCGCCCCCCCCCCCCCCCCCCCCCCCGACGTAAGAAGAGATTCTCATATTTTTCTGAGGCGTATTATGTTTTTTTGGAGAGAGAGCATGTTTGAAATCGACCACCCCTTCCCCACCTCCCTCCATAACGCCCTCCCCCCACCTACCTCCATAACGCCGCCCCTTCCCCACCTCCCTCCATAACGCCGCCCCTTCCACCACCTCCCTCCATAACGCCGCCCCTTCCCCCACCTCCCTCCATAACGCCGCCCCTTCCCCCACCTCCCTCCATAACGCCGCCCATACCTTGCTCCACCGTGTAGATCAACATCAAGACCGCCGATGTTGAAGGAACAGTCCGAAGCCTTGGACGAGATGTTAGGTCGACCAGTAGCATCAACTCCTGCAATGGCAAGAAGTAAAGAGTGGTGAATTTGAGCAAGAAGAGAGATAGAGAAAGAGAGTGGGAGGGCTGAAGGGATGGAGGGACGGGGGATGAGGGATCGATCGATCTATGAGGGAGGAAGGAAGAGGGCGGGAGAGAAAGAGGGGAAAAAAAGAGAGAGGAGGAGGAGAGAAAAGGAGAGTGTACGAAGAGAGAGAGAGAGAGAGAGAAAGGAAGAGGAAGTGAAGGGAAAGGAGTTAGGGGGTAAGGAAAGTAGAGAGAGAATGAAAGAGAGAGAGAGAGAGAAAGAGAGAGAGAGAGATGAAATGAAAAAGGATATGGTGACAAAAAATGTTGTCGAGGCAGGACCAGCTCTAGTTCTACCTCTTAAAAAATTGTACAACTCTGCAGTAAATATACATTTTATTGATAAAGAAATATCACGGCCCTTTTATTTCAGACCGTTTGGACAATAATTAATCAAGCTACTTTTCCAAGTTGACTGAATTTGCATTTAAATCCAAAATGTTCCGTAATAAAGTACCTCAAAATATTGAATCAGTTTTCATTGTAATGCTCTCGCTCAGATCGCCATCTCAAAAATGAACGGCCTGATATCCTTTACCCTTGATATCTGTGATTTTTTTTTCACATAAAAGTAAGCTGTTTTATGTATAAAAATACTTTTTTAAAATGTTAATATTGGTAAGAACTCGCCCAGTAGCGTACGCAGGATTTGTTCAAGGGAGGGGGGGGGGGTTAACATTTTTTAATCGGGCCGAAAATTTCGCAACGACTCAGCCAGCCGCTGAACTTAAGCAGGGAGGGGGGAGGGGTAAGAGGACACTTTTTTTAGGTCAGCCATGGGGGGGGGGGTTGCTCAAAAATACATATATATTAAAAAAAACTGAAGGGGGTTCACCCCCCCCCCCCTCCCTGCGTACGCGCCTGGACTCACCTATCCTTAGTGTTACAGCGAGGGAGATAGATGAGGCACTCGCGTCAAAGTCACCAGAGTCAGATACTGGGATACTAAAAGTTGGGAGAAGAGAAAAGGAACCAGATTGAAAAAATCACCCTTTGCTGTAAAGGTCCATAATAATGTATCGATATTATTTTCTGTATCTTTACTATTCTTTCGATATAATCTGTACTGATGATGAAAATAATAATACATGTTTAAAGTGTATCAATGATAATAATAATTCTGATGTCAATAATGATGATGAAAATAACGATGATGATAGTAGTATTAATATCAATAATACTACTACTAATCATACTACTACTACTACTAATGATAATGATAATAATGATAATAATGAAAATTATAGAAAAAAATGATAAAAATAATAATAAACAGTTCTTGTATAACACATATCACAGTATGATACAACGTCCCTATATGCGCTTCCAAAGAAGGTTTGATAGTATTACCGTGGCTTTATAGCTCTGGCAGCATTTCAAGGAATAAATCCTGCCCTGCAAATGTGGATTTCAATTTTTGCCAAAAGACGCGAGTGCCAGGCTCGGATTCGAACCCTCAATCTTTGGATAATGGAGAGTCAAATGAATGAACCACTATACCACGATTCCTCCATGTATAGCTCTCACTTATCCATAAATGGATGAAAAATGTGAGAAGGCGGAATCATCAACAACTAAAAAGAACAAAAGGGGGGGGGTATACATTGTATGTAATGTATCACAAGTCCATAAATATTGAAATATATACCACACTCACAAGCCACCTATTTTGTAATGCCAGTCCCCATGCACCTTGAGGTTTATCCCACTCGTCTTGAGAGTCAGGCCCCCAGCTGCCGGGTCGGGAGTCAGTGAAGCGGTCGGGATGGAGAACGTCGTTATGCGAATACTGAAAACAAAACAAGATCAAGAATTACGACCAGTTTTTATCCTTGATCATGGTTTGGCTTGGTTTGGTTTTATTTTTTTATCATTAAGTATAAAATACCAAGGATAACTCCTTGGAAATACAAACATAATAACACATTATAAAAACAAAACAATTAAATATTTACATAGACTATTGTAGAGAGAAAAAAATGAAAATGTCGATCGAGGGACCTCCCGCTCATATGATGTTGGCAGTTTTGAAAATTTGAAGACTCCTGGGATATCTTTTGGATAAATTGTCACACATTCCCCCCCCCCCCCCCCCCTCCTTCTCTCCCGCTCATCCAACTTATGCCCATACAGCACACACTACACGATCCACATGCGTTCTGATTTTCGAAGAAGTTCTATTACATTAGATAAAACATGATCGCAAGCAACTACTTTGGAATTATCAACTAAAGCGATTTCAATAGCCTTGTGAGTCACCTATCGAAATATGCGAACAATATTGCAATGATGTATTACGTAGTTCAAACATGATTTCTATGGGACATACAATAGGGTATTGAAATTGCCGTTAATTGAGTTGATTTTTTCCCGAAATGGACGCGCTCGTGTTTATATATGGAAATCAAACCAACAAACATAATCTTCCCGATTTAGTTTCTGAATGACAATAAGAGTATCAACAACCAGAACATTATTGCATTTAAAGGTAAAGACTAGTATTGGAAACGCCCCAATTTCAAAAAATTAAATGGAAGCTCTCATTACCAATCATGTGAAAGAATATGTTTTGACTAATACATGATGATAAAAGAATTGCCGGGAAACCGTCTACTAATTCATATATTTGGTAAATTTGTTTCTCTCATGGTCTGTGAGAGATATAGGGTAGTCCCATATACATCTTTCTGTGTATAGTGCTTGTAACTTTACGAAGAATGGGCCAAATTTCTTATCATTTTGATGATTCCAGAACCTTGCAGATGCTAGATGCTAGATGATCAACCTTTTCTGATCGATTCCACGACGTTTCTTTCACAATGCAATCGCATGACCATAACTGGTCTTTTACCTCTAAGCTTTCGAGGCAGAATTTAAGCAGAATCGGCTTCAAATCGTAGACAATCGCTAGAATGGTCGGACGTCACAACGGTTCTGAGCCGATTTACCTTTTCCTTCTCCAGAGAAATTTAGGTCTCATGTTCTTCTGAAATCGAATCGTAGTCAAATCGTAGTCAGATCGTAGAGTCCGCGGCGTCCTTGCTACATTCAAGTTAAATTGCTCATTGAAAGGAATAGCGATGTTGTAGGCCTATGAATACTGCACTTTCGTAATGTAACCTAATTGAATGCATACGCTCTTGTAAAGTGCCTCGTTTTTTAAAAATTCAATTTCACCTGTATTTTAAAGTATTTCAATAGTCAGAATGCAAAGTGCATAGTTTTTACTTGTTGTAAGATAATGCAAGCCATGTTTGTCTGACCTAAGAACAACTATTATGTGCTTTGCATCCTTTAAGATATAGACCCATAGTGGTAAAATTGCGGTTCAATAGTTTTGGATGCAAAATATCCATTCAATATTGTTAAAATATTGCCTTCAGAGGTTTAGAATTAGATGGCAATGCTTCACCTAGATTCGCAAAAAAACAAAAATATATGCCTAAATGTTCAATGTTGAAGTGCATTCGCGATATCTATCAATGCCGGATCAACCAAATATATCAATTAGTAGGCGGTTTCCCGCCGGCAAAATCTGTATAATTACGTATTAGTCATAACATATTCTTTCACATGATTGGTAATAAGAGCTTCCATTCCATTTGTTGAGAGGAGGGCGTTTCCAACACTGGTCTATACCTTTAATATTGAGATACACTCATTCAAAGCAGGTGCATGAGTTAATTCGTATTGAGGCACTTCACAAAGACGTATGCATGCATTCAATTTGATTAAATTACCAAAATGGCTTATTCTCATTCATCATGGGCCTACTGATGCATAGGATGCCAAAGAGCATTGGTACCAAAACCTAAACGTGGTAAATGCAAACTACGAAAACAAGGTAAAAATGGTTGATTTGCTTACTTCGTGACGTCATATTTGACGTCACCGATACCAATGTCAGCACTGCCGTGGATGTCAGGAATAGTGAGCTGCTGAATCTGTTGTTGTAGCATCTGAATCCCGACATCTCTCACTGTAATAAATGAAATGTTAAAGGTCACCTTTATTATAGTAACAGGGGCGGCGTTACGGGAGGGGTGGGGGTAGCTGCGATTTCCCCCTCCCGCTAGAAAAGATTCTCAAAATTGACCGTAGGTAGGATCGATTGACACAAATGCTGCAGGAAGAGAAGTAAAATCTATTGAAATGTAAATACAACAAGATAAGCACCCCAATAAATAAACAACAACAACCAAAAAACAAATGGATGCCGTAGACTTAAAAGACACATAAAATTATCAAGCAACAGTAATAATCAATATGCATGCGACTGAATACAAGACAGTATATACGTGTTTTTTTTTATGGGGTAAAAAATGTTTTAAAAATAATTAAATCTATTGAAAGATTTAGTGATATCAGTTTTATGATATCTTTTCTCCTGTTATATATTTGGAAGAATTCCAATAAGCCAATTCGTAGTTAGTATTTGCGGATAGGGAAATAAAGATCATATTTCGTATACCGAAATTGCAATACCCACTGAGACGAAAACATGATCATTAAAGTTATGTACTCAATATCCATTAATGCACCGAAGGTACATTCACAGGTATGAGTATTCTTTCCAAGAGAGCTAACAAAAGGTATTCATGATACACGCAGTGGGTCGAACTGTGGCTCATTTTGTACATAATGTGCTATGTACGAAGCGGTTTATATAGACAGGGAGTTGGATCTGATCCTTATACAGACTCTCTTCAAACAAAAGTATTATATTCGACATACATGCTACTAAATATATTATATTTGTGTATTGATGTAATCTATGGAATATCAGTTTTATGATATCTATTGTTGCTGTTTTTATATCTGAAAGGATTCCCCCAAACCATTCAAACATTCTATTCATAGGGATATGCCCCCGAGGAAGTCAAACAAAAGAAAATAAGAAAAGGGGATTCCCA
Source organism: Strongylocentrotus purpuratus (assembly GCF_000002235.5). Taxonomy (NCBI): domain Eukaryota; kingdom Metazoa; phylum Echinodermata; class Echinoidea; order Camarodonta; family Strongylocentrotidae; genus Strongylocentrotus; species Strongylocentrotus purpuratus. The sequence goes on from NW_022145614.1 coordinate 28,173,903, forward strand.
CACAGAAAAACCCGCACGTATTGCGCAAAATAATAAATCCTGCAGACGTTTGACTCATGCAACATTGGGCCTATTGTCAAACTCTGAACATTTGTCCCAAATTACGTAAGAGAGATGATTGGTACTACAAAATCAAAGAATAACCACGAGTACAGACATGCTAAAGCATTTCGTCTTGCACCCATTGGAGTTTAGTCAATCACAGATAGGAACAGAAAGCCAAATCAGAAAATGTAGAGTAATTATGTTGTTTGAAGCAATTGCACAATAAATCTGTTTTGCATTGAAAATATATCTCGGAATCAGTTTAGACCCGTAGCCTGCAGTATTTTGAAACACCGAGACATGAATGCAGGCCTCCCAGGTCCCCCCCCCCCCCCTCTCACATGGTGCAACCGTAAGCCTTCTGTATAAAAATAGAAATATGCATTCATTTTTTTTCTTTTTTTGGATAAGAAGGAAAGTAAAGATATGGTAAATGTAATCAATGCATCTCATATCTAAGTTCTAATTGGTTGAGAAGTGCAATTATAATGAACAAGGGGGAGATTCAGCGGGAGGGTGGGGGCGCACGTCACCCCCCCCCCCTTTCCCCCAAAAAATATTCACATAAATGTTCAGTTTACTCACTGTTCAGATATGCCTCAGAATGTACATAAAACATCTTTAGGTTCAGAATTTTCCCGGGCCCTATTGAAGTGAGTACCGGACCTTAAGCCGTATAGGCTTTGCGCCTCGCGCTTGCAATTTTGTACTTTTCACGCCCCCCCCCCCCCTCCCCCCCCCCCCCCACCCCTTGAAAAGACCTGGATCCGCCCTTAATAAAGGTTGTTTTTGGATCAGCTTAGAAGCAGGCACGTATTGATAAGTCTAGACAAAGATATAAATCCAACTAGTTAATCCTATTAGTCCATGTAGGCTCTTTCTGGTTTCATAATTATATAACCTGTGATGTTTGTTCTTTGAATCGTAAATACAAAGGGTTCCAAAGTTCAAACCAAATGCATGAGAGAATGGAGAGAAAATGTAGGATTCAGTTCCTGTTACTGTTTTCTCCTTCCCTCTTTCTTATAAACATGCATAAAAAACATGTTCTACATGAACATTGCATCCTGTTCTGTCTATCTGTCTGTCTGTCTCTGTCCCCTTCTCTTTCGTTCTCTCGCTCTTTTCCTTCTTAATTCCTCTATCACGCAATAAATCAAGCAAACAATACATTTTTTCAATAAATAAAAAAAATATAATCGGTGAATCAAATACGAAACGTGTCAATCAACTATTTGAAAAAAGTCGCTTGATTATAGACTAGTAAAATATTGGGGGGGGGGGAATTATATCAAAATGTTGAGAAATATTTTAGGTAAAAACTCACAAAAGTCGAGGCCTTTCTGCGAAATTCTAGCTTTGAACCCCGGCTCCTTGTTCCATCCGTTCAGCTTCCACTTGTAAGGCCCTACCTTGCGGTACACATTCCGATTAGCAGACGACCCCAAAACGCAGCACACGACGAGAAATCCCGCCAAAATGGGAGACATTGAACTTCCACTGAACATGTCGGATCCGACTCCGCTCCGAACCATGAATAGAATACCAAATGGTTACAGACGTGAGTTAACTTCGTGACTTATGCAAAAATAGCTTTTGAGGAAGTATTGGCAAGAAAAAGAAAATATTGATAGTTTCATGTGTCTTGTGTCTTTCAGGCTGAAAATCGTATCACGCGAGTTTGTTTACATTTACATCCGTAAGTTCCACTTCCTTGATCTCTTTCTTCTTTTCAATAATTTCTCTCTCTCTCTCTCTCTCTCTCTCTCTCTCCTCTCCCTCTCTGTCTATTTCTCTCATTTGTGCTCCCACTCTCATTCCCACTCCCATTCTTTCTTTCTCTCTCTCTCTCTCTCTCTTTCTTTACCCCCTCTCTTCCTGCGTCGGGATATGAACTCAATCACACAAAATACGATAATTTTGATATAGAAGAGAGAGAGGGGGAGAGAGAGAGAGAGAGAGATAGAGAGAGAAAGAGAGAAAGGGAGAGAGGGGTGATTTCAGCTGAATAATGTGATTTTTAATGATCATCAAACATCAAAGAAATCAAGACCTTTTTTCAAGAGGGGGAGGCCCGGGGGAGGGGGCGTGTACTACTAATTACTAGAATAATATTGTTCAATTCTTATATAGCGCATAATTATTACATCATTGTATCTATACACTTAGATAAGAGAGAGAGAGGGGGCAGGGGAGGGAGAGAGAGAGAGAGAGAGAGAGAGAGAGAGAGAGAGAGAGAGAGAGGAAAGACATGGAAAATATTGAGCTTTCACCGTCAATCCCTTACAATTATCAATTCAATTACAAAATTTACATGTTTACTTTTTGAATTAATACTGGCATGATCGAAACAGATATATTTTCGATAGACAGGGAGTTTAATATTATTAGCTCTATCGAAACTCGATAAGAAATGTATTTGTTTTCCAACGAAACTTAAAGGGTAAACACCATCGATTACAAATTATTGATTAATCTTGTGACTTCCCTTTTGAAACCTAGTGTGATGGAGAAACAATCGACCAGACGAGATATTTATCATTCAAATATAAACATAAATTATCTTCCTTTTTATATTCTTTGGTCACTGACTTCATGTCTCTTCAAAGCTACTCGCGTTATTACTATTGTTAATCAAAAGTGAAACAGATTTTGTACTAAAATGTAATCTTGAATGTGTCTAAGTTTGGTCAGTTTTGATGTAACCACATTGGTTTCAGGTCGTTATCAAAGTGTCACGTATCATGACTTTGTAAGCGCCTAATTTCTATAAAATAAAACAATCATAAAACAACTCACCCCGCCCCCCCCCCTCTCTCTCTCTTTTCTCTCTCTTCTCTTCTCTCTCTCTCTCTTTCTCTCTCTCTCTCCCTGAGGAGGCGCGATAACTCAGTCGGTAGAGCAGTTGTCTCGTAATCCGGTGACCCGGGTTCGAACCAAGTCGATGCGCTAGTGGTCTTTGGTAAGGCATTAATCCTCATTACCAGGTCCCTCGGAGAGGACCTAAAGCCGTCGGCTGTCTGGTTGCTTACAAGCATTTATGCTTTCTTAGCAGTCAGGTAGAAAATAACCACCATCTCTCTCTTTCTCTCTCTCCTTTCCTTCTCTGTCACCACACATTGCTTCCACTTTTTAAACGCAAGAATAAAAACAAACAGTAACAAGCGCTGATTAAATTATGTATATTCTTATTTAATTATAATATGTACAATATTTACAGCATATATGTTTTTAATTTTTGTTTCTATTAAAATGCGTATTCAAATGCACCTGTGGAGTACATCACAAAATATTATGTACATGTCTAAGAAACATGTATTTCGGTATTTTTCAATAAATAATATTTTCTTCTTTCTTTTCGGAGAGATATTATGTTGATACTGAAAAAACCTTTGCTCATATGGCATTGGGCCAAAAATTCTGTAGCATTTTTGTTCGTGGGTGATTTAACTTGTTCCACCTTGATATCAAATAACAATCATACACTTGTCGATTCAATTCGTTGTTCAGATTCGACATTTTAGGATTGAAATGTTACCATTATCAGATTATGTAATATTAATGTGAAACGCATTGGAATTTGCTTTGGTCATGAAATGCGCTCTACAAGATCGAATAACTCTGTGTCTAGTGCCCAGAAACCTTAGTTATATAATGGTGCAATACATTACACAGTGACTACTTTCTAAAGCAGATTGTTCATGGCAAATCAGCAGTAGTATATATACGTTAACAATTACAGTTGTATCGGTTTGCCCCGATTTAAATCACCCCACTGTTGTTCTTTCTACTGATCTGTTAACCCTCGGCCTGCAGCTGTTCTTCGGCCTGCTCCACTGTCATCTCATCCTCCTCCACATTCATCTCCTCCTTTCCCTCCAACATCTTCTCTGCTCCGAAACAGTCTTCATTGATGTTATCAAACTTTCCATCTTAATCGTCTTATCCACTAGTCCTTCTCCTCCTTTTGCAGTTCTATAAGATCTACATTCAAGTTAAATATGCTACAGTATTTTGCTATATATGGTTTTGCCCTTCCCCCATTCCCCTTCCGATGAATTAAACTAACAAGAGGATGACTCAGGGTCATCTTCACCTCCTTCTACCAGCTGCATATTGTAAAGCTGGTCGATGATTTCTTGCACAGTTGGCCTCTGGCCTTCATCAGTCAGGTAGATTTGCGTACCAAAACACTCGAAATCATCATACCTCATGGCGTGACCAACGATCGCTAGAAATCTACCTAAGGAGTAGACATCGCTGGATGTTGAGCAGGGACTGGCGTCCAACACGCATTCAGGAGCAATATGGCCACACCCTTGGCCGCTACGGTAAAAATCAATTTGCTCTTCATCCAGAGGCATTACAAAAGGAGTGGCGATTTCAGAAGCCCATCCCAGATCGATGATCTTGGCTCGCCAGCGTCCAGACTCCTCGACAACCGGTACGTTGTCTTCTTTGAGATCATTACACAGGAATCCATTGGAATGGAGCGCTTTCAGTCCTTCTGCAACATCATTGAGGACACCAAACCACTCATCTCTGGTGAGATCCGGTCCTGTCTTTAACATGGACTTCTCGAGACAGTCGGTGATGGTGTAGCTACGATCCTCAGACTCACTCCCAATGAACTCCATGGCCAAAACTGCCTGGTCACCTTCGATGTCAAAACTTCCATAGAAAGTAGGAAACCATGGAAGGCCACTGATTGCTTGATGAATCCTGACCTCGTTCCTGAAGCACTCTCCTGGGTATTCCACGAGCTTGGCAGCGACGGGGATCTTCGAGACTGCGTGACGGAAGAGGAAGACAGTTCCTGCGACACCTCTTCCAAGTTCAATGCTGCACCTCGTCTCGGCCCAAGGGATGAGGTCGGACATCTTGGAGACCATCATGCTGCTGTTACATGGTGGCTCCAAACAGCTGATCGTACTGGCGATTGCAGAAACACCTCGGAGCAGAGATGTCCTACTTGGTGGTCTGAAGGCATCCCCTGCCCTAAGTGTCTTCAGGCTTCTGCAGCGAGGACCAAGATGGATGAGATCGCGAGATGCAGATAAAGTGAAGCTATGGCTTCGGTAGGAGATGCTCAGAGAAAGGTGTTCTTTGATCTGCTGTAGCTCCTGCTCGGCCTTACCGAAGATCAAGGGATCTCTGTTTGAAATGAAAATTTAGAAGAAAATAACAGTATAATAATCACTCCTTTTATCTCAATCAAGAGTACTCTAACTGAATCACAATTTTGACCGAAAAAGGGCAGACACCACATGCAAATATGGACAGCCTGCAAAGTTTTTGTTTTAACCATTTCTCTCTTTTTGGCAAGAGTCTACATTTTTATTTGACAAAGAGACCAGAAAAATTAAAATCATAAGCTTATTCACCTTTTAAATGATGAAATTACGACTTTGTACATTCGATGATATAAAACATATTCCCCTACCGATCTGTTTGGACTGACTTGTGACAAAGTTGGCCTTCCGATTGGGCTTGGTGGCCATCGGTCTGAGTGGCTACTGAGGCAAGCACTGGACCAGGACGGGATAGATGATCCTGTAAAAAATAAGGGTGGTGTGGAAAAACAACAAGACTGAATAGGGGCGTTTATTTTATTATTGACAATCAAAGGTTATTCCCCTTCCTCTCTACTCTACAAGACAAAAAGAAGGGTACGGAGACAAGAAAACAGAGAGAAAGAGAGAGAGAGAGAGAGATTTTTTTTAAAAGATAGAGGGAGGGGGAGATGCTGACTTTACTTTTTGTATCAATATACTGTTTGCCATTCGTTATACTTCATTAGTAATTCAATATAAACCAAAGTTAATATTTTTCTAAGTCGCTCTTTTTCTTTTTCTTTGTTTCTTTTCTTTTTCTTATTATTTTGGCTGTATCTTTTCGTTTGCTTCTCGATTTTTAGCATCAAAATTACCATGAGAGCTTCTTGAGCCTGCTTGGTCTTCTCTCTCTCTTCCATCAAGGCTCTTTGAAGTTCATTGACCTCTCTTCTGTTCTCCGTCCATCTGTCCCTCATACCGCCAACAATGGTAGAGCCACAACCAGATGTTTCTACACCCATGAAACTTGCCACGCCCTATACCAAAAAAAAAAATCACATAAATGAGTAGATGAATAATTAATGAAAATATGAATGAATAAAATTGTTCACCTTATATGGTGTATAATTGCATAAAGGAGAGTATATTATCTTTAAAAAGGTTTTATAAACATTATCATTCACTCTCAAGGGTGATCGAATTGCATATAATTTGCATATTGTTACGTTTCATTATTAGATATTATCAAAAATGATATTATTGATCTCTTTAGAAAACTTTGTACCTGTAAGGTTTCATAAGCTTTGCTGTTCTGATCTTTCTCAACAAGTAGCGAGGATCTGAGTTGAGAGGTGAGAGATTTCATCTCCTCCCATTTTACTGAGATAGCATCCAGAATGTTCGTTCCATCTACAGAGGTTGGTGCCACTCCAAAGATCCCGGCCAAGTTCTGTTTGCAAGAGAAAAACAATGATTATTCATTGGAAATTTAATCCACCTCTGGCCCTATATATATTGATTTATTTTGTTTCATTAACTTTTTTATTATTTTACTATGTATTATTTTTTACTGATATAGTTCGGATAAAGTTATCGCAGAAAGAGAGATGTATCAATACCCTTGGATTTTCGGCTAGTCTACAAGTTATTGCAGGTACTTCCTTCGCTGGAACATGTAAAAGACAAAACTCAATTTTGGGTCATATCTATAGATTTTCCAAACCATCTAGATTGTAACGTTTGAACCTTTCCCGGTGTTACAAGAGTGCTATGTGACTCTGGCATTCATGTGCATATCATTTAAAGACGACAAACCTTCGAAACAAATAACTATGAAAGAAGTTGACTTATTGGTGTGTGCGTTTGTTTACTGTTTTTTTTCTCCAAAAGAAATTATTGTGTGGTTGTACCTGAAGCTGTTCTCCAGATCGCTGGATCTGCTCCTTCTGTTGGAAGAGCTCCTGCTGGAGGTCAGTGATCTTATTCTGGCTCCTGGTCCAGATCCCCCCAATACTGTCTGAGAGGGCGTCCGTCTTCTCAGGGCGGACCACGCCCATCAGCTTTGCGATGTTCTGATTGGTTGAAGAAAACAAAATTAAATATCAGAATAGTTTTTGTTTTCACGGCATGATTTGAAAGAATATCACATTTCCGAATTAAGCATATTTGATCAAAGACATTGTATAACTTATAGAGCAAAGACAAAGGGCCAGTCCTAAATAATGTCGTGAATGCACTTCGGTAACAAAGAAAAGGAAAAACAAAATCACATGTTGCCACAGACAAGCAGTATAATCAATTTTATTAAATGTCATACTTATGCCTTTTCACCATGTTTACAACAATGAAAACAATTCAATTTCACCTAAATAGAAGAATTAATGACACTAAGTACTTTTAAATTGTTATTAGTAATTTTGTTTTTATTTCATCACCTGCAAAGCTTGGGATGCCTCTCGACTATCCTCCTGCTTCTCCTGCAACGCCTTCTGAAGGTCATTGAACTTTGACTGCTGGTCTGTCCATCTGACCATGATGTCATCGAATTCGCTAGACTCGGTGACAGGCGTTTTCACACCGAGAAAGGCTGCCAGCTCCTGTTTAATAATATCACAGAATTAAAGTTATGTATTAGGTTATTCATCGATCTACTCTGAGATTTAATTGACTTGTAGTGACCCGCACACTGGACGAGCCATTTTTTCTCAATCATCGCGGTTAGAAAATAACAAACTGGCCTTAATTTACGAATTGGCTTCAAATAAGTAAGCTAGAGCAGGGCTCTTGGAAATTGATTGAACATTTGGTGCGTATCCTTTGGGTACGAATTGAAACCCTATAGTTTCTAAAGTTTTTGTAGTTGCTGATAATAATGATGCATACATTGCACATGAACGGACTTAAAGATCCCTAGTGTTAGCAGGAATACTAACAACAAGCAAATAGTTATGATGATAATGACATACAGACCCACTAATATAATTTAGATTCTGTTATGAAACCGACCAGCTAATCTCACCTTGACTTGTGTGTTCTTTAAGTCCAGAGCTCCAGTCACCTCCCTCAGTTGATTCTGTCTCTGGCGCCATCGTTGATCAAGGTTCGTAATGATCATCAGGATATCGTCGGATGAGGCGATGTCGATATCGAGCCCGATGTCGCGAGCGAAGGTCTGGAATTTTGTTTAGGATGGTAAAAATTAGGATTGAGAAAATTGATAGTAGCAGTAAAAACCCGAGAAGGAAGATAAGGTAGTGATGAATGGATATCATACGAAAGTCAGGAAAAAAAGGTAGGAGGCAAAATTGAAGAATTGTACTAACAAAAAGGGGCATCGAATGTTACGGAGAGGGCGGGGGTGTGTCGCGCTCCCTGTAATCGTCATAAGCAATATATTGAAGAAGAAAAAGAGGTCAGTATACATTATATGGAGAAGAAGAATATGAAAGGAAAAGGAAAAGGAAAAGTAGAAGAAGGATAAGACTAAGACGAAAGAAATTATGAAAATAAAAAGAAGAGAAGAACAGATGAACTGAGAAGAGAAGAATGAGGGTCGAGACATACCCTGAGTTTGTTGACAAGTGTGTCGTATTGGTTGGCCAGATCATGATGGGATTCTTGCTGAAGATGCCACGCCCCTTCCAGGCGTGTCATCATGACGTCAGCATTAGTTAAGGCACGGTGATCACCCATCTCGATAACAAGTGCCTGTACCATACCGCAATAAGAAAAATCAAAATTATGATGACGTTTATCTTTAAGAGTTGTGTTTATTTCCTCTCTTCTTAGTATCTCTTCAAGTTCTCGTGCAGGTCTTCGTTCCTCCAATTCAACAAATTTAATACAATTAAGAACAAAGAGGAGTTGGGGTGACAGAGCTTTTATAGCTGCTGCACCCCGGTTATGGAACTCCCTACCCCATTCAATCAAAATGTCAGCTAATCAAAATTTGTTCAAAAAAAACTTGAAAACTTATAAGACGTAGTGTATTTCACAATCTGATGTAATTAACGTTGTTTAATTATATTTAATTATGTTAAATTATTTTTGTTCTCTGTAACTTCTCATGTACTTTCTTAAGTTTAATGTATTTACTAGGCGCATTGAGCATCTCGTGGGGTGGATATGTGCGCATTATAAATGATGTTGATATTGTTATTATTATTATTATTATTATTATTATTATTATTATTATTATTATAACTTTGTAAATGTTTTAAAGAATTTGAAAACGCTTCACATTCTTCTTATCTTTCGATCTCTCTCCCTCTCTCCCATCTCTTACGAATGTTATCATTCAAGCTTCCCACCTCCGTCTCCCCCACCCCCTCAGAACTCTCGTTGCAACCATTTATAACCAGTTACATATTGGTAGAAATATTTTCAAATACATCAAGCAAACTGAAATTGTAGAGAGAGTCCCAAGATACCTTGATTCGATGTTCGATACTGTATGCTTGATCCACATCCTCTACCTTCTCTGGAACGGGTCGAGATTTCAGGGGGTCGTTCACAACCGTCTTGAGAATGATGTGATCAAGTGTCTTCTGTAAAGCAATAGGAGTCAATGATATATTTCTCATTATGAGCTGTGTTTTGGAGGCTTTAAGATTAATTTGTTTTAATGGTAATTATGCAAAAGGCAATCTTCTAAACTTTCATGACATTTTAGAAATACTAATTACCAAGATAGAATACAAAGTGAGAGAAACATTAATCTTAATAATTGAAATGTATAAACCTGATAAATTAAACTTACCTTTGTTCCATTCTTGGATTCGTTGATGTTGTTTCGACTGAGAATGGGACGGTTAGAAGAGTTTCTAAACCTCCCACGGACGAAGCGAAGAAATCCACACATTCTATAAAATTAAAAACAAGGTTTATCTAATTATGTATTGATTAATAATAACAATTAATCTATTACATTAGTTATTCAAATATCTATATTATTTATGTATTTATTAATTGATTGATTTGCTTATTCAGTCATTTGATTAATGATTTATGGACTCATTCTTCATGCATTCATTTATTAATAAATTGATTCATTTATTATTCCGGTATTTCCTTACTTTTGCATTTCTTTTTTAACTGTTATTTCTGTATAGGCCTATCTATCTATATATCCATTTATTTATTCATCTATCTATCGACTTATCTATCTATCTATCTATCTCTTTAGTCCTTCATCTATTTCATCTATTATTGATTGACTAATGTATCTATTAAGCCAATTAGTTTTTTCTTTGTTTATACAAATAGAATAAAAGTGATCTTCGTGTTAAGTTTCAATGTAAGAAAATGACACCTTTTTGTACACTTTTCTCAAGATGGTTGTTTTCCCAGGTCTCGTTGATGTCTTTCTCTCTCTCTCTCTCATTATCTTTTGGGTATATTTTTTGTTATAATCATTTCTTAATTTCCCTTCTGTGGCTGTTTTTTTTCTACCTTTCTACTCATTTTATACATATCAACCTACTATACCCAAGTTTTCACCTTCTTCTTTATCACATTAATACTCTCTGTAATGCAGTAATTCCGTTCTTCTTTTTCTCCTGAGTTTTATTAACATTTCTAGTCTTTATTCTCCTTCTTCTTCTTCTTCCTCTTCTTCTTATTCTCCTTCTTCTCCTTCATCATCATCATCATCATCATCATCATCATCTTCATCACCATCGCCATCATCATCTTCTTCTTCTTTTTTTCTGTCTTCTTCTTCATCGTTCGTTCGTGTCTCCTTAGATCAAGATTGTCATAAACTTCATAAACTCTTGTTATCCTTTTCTTGGCTTACACAGTATGCATTTAAACCTACGAAGTTGCTTGTTTCATTAAATCTTGTAACTTTTATCTCTCTCTCTCTCTCTCTCTCTCTCTCTCTAAAACTGGTTAAAAAGATCAATATAGAATGTTCTTACCTGATTAAGTTTTATTTTCGTCAGAAGTGTTTAAAAATACTCTAAAAGTTGAGAAAATTCAGAAGAATTTCTGCGCACCTTTGTCTAGTTCGGCATATGAACAGAGTATGTTGATAAATGTAACTCGTCTCCATGCCACACAGCGTCTGTACGCGAATGAGCTGGTGATGACGTAAATTATCTTGGAAAGAATAACTTTCAACCAATCAGCAGGCAGGGTTTACTCTCATTTCGTGCGCAATCACTTGAGACGCCATCAAGTCTGATGAATATTCAGTAGGTTCGTTAATGCGCACGCGCACTTTAAACGCGTGTCTCCTTACGTAATAATAGGGCATTTCTCATGCGCGACCTCCCTCTTCTGTCAGCCCCCTCCCCCAATCCCATCCTGTATGGAAGCAGGAGACCGTCAAAAACATGGATATACGTCGTGTCGTAATTCGAATTGCCACACTACCTAAATAATTACGTCGTGTCGTAATTCGAATTGCCACACTACCTAAATAATTACGTCGTGTGGTAATTCGAATTGCCACACTACCTAAATAATTACGTCGTGTGGCAATTCGAATTACCACACGACGTATATCTATGTTTTTGACGGTCTCCTGCTTCCATAATCCTGATCTCTCTCTCTGCTTCTCTCTCCTCTTTTGCTTCATCCCAACTCTCCTCCTCCCGCGGCAAGTTTTGTTTTCTTTCATATTTAGCCTTTCACTTTTTACGTCCCCCAAAGGGCTAAACGCTATTCATATCTAGAAAATAGAACATTAAATTGTTATGGTTTTCTCTTGTTTGACAGTCCCGTGGTGACAGATTATTTGATCAGCATCCTCTCTCTTCTTTATTCTTGTCCACCATTGGTTCTCCCCCATCCTCTCTCTCTCTCTCTCTCTCTCTCTTTCTCTCCCTCTCTCTCTCCCTCTCTCTCTCCCTTTCTCTCTCCTTCACCCGCCACAAGTTTAGAAAGATAAACTAACCCTGCCTTTCCCCTCTCCCGCCCGCTCTGTATATTTCCTATCCCCCCTCTCTAAAACTAAATGATAATAAAACATCGCTCGATATACTAATAAATTGGCACAAACTCCACGAATGTACTACTGCAAGATGATGTGTATGATTGTGCATAAATTATATTCTTGTATTGAAGACAAATGAATTATTAATGAAATTTCAGTTGCCAAAAGGTTGTCAGCTTACACACGCAAACACTGTTGTGATCATAAGCCATCGCTCGTTCAGTACTTTCACTTCAGTTTTCAACCAATAACTAACCTAGCACAATGAGACAAAAGCAACAATCTTATTTTCGCCACTTTATTATATTTTTTTTGTCGGTACTACATACACACAATCAGGAAACTTGATAGAGTTATGTTTTCAATTTGGTATATATATATACAATACATGTAGCTTTCGATTTTCAAGTAAAAGTGTACTATACATCAGTTCGTTTTAAAAAGACAATAAAACAATAATGAAATGTAATTATTTGCAGCATTACCATTCTTCTGTTATAATTAGTGTATTCATCATCGCCAAGATAGAACCACGAGTGACACAAAATACATGTATTATATCGCATACAGTCTGTTGAGAGCAAGAATGGCATTCTCTCGTGTGTCACATGGTAACTCTAAGTAATTGCACCTACATGCCATTTACCATTTTAGTCCAGCAATACCCTCACTTTAATCCGAATTTAACCATACTTATACACCATTTCACTTCATTTCATTTCTTTACTTTGTCCATGTAGGATAATTGCTTATATTTACATTAACAATCTTGCTTCAACATATGAACATAGGAACAACATGTAGTATGGTTCATTATTTTGCTGACTTGGTTTACAACCCTTCTCAGCTTTTGTTTGTCACTTTGCTTTGCATTATTAAACCAGATAATGGGATCAAAATTAATGTGAAAGTACTCTGAATGATTGACATGCAGTCCAAACTGTAAATAAAGACAATAAGTTTTGATATTTCAACAAAGAAATATAATCAAGACCCACTACAATAATATGTAAATTTAATAAACAGTTCACCTTTAATATGTTTACACTTCAAATAACATCGTAATTAGATTCTCAACTAAAGACTTGCAAGTCTTGTTGTATGTCTTACTCCTTCTCTCCTTCCTTGACTTTCTTGAACTTGGTCCTGTAATTGATCTATATTAATCCCCCACACTTCTCTAGGTTTCCTTTTCATGTCTTACATAATATAACTGAATTCACTGCAGGGATTAGGCCCTAAACTGATTGAGCTATAATATCCCACAATAAATCACTCACACAGGTAATTATTTTCAACCATGGCGTATAGTTTTCTCCCAGTACCTCTTTAGCTTGGCACATTAATTATACCTCTTATGAGAAAAACAAACACACTCTCGATATTATAGTTCAATGTTATAGTTCAATAATATAGTTCAATAATATATGATATATAGTTATATATGATATATAGTTATATGGTATTATAGTTCAATGTTCATTAAGATGTTCAACCTAGTAGTTCACTTCGCATCCTATGCTCGTTTAACCTGTACAAAGCTGAAGTAGATACACATATCAATATCCAAAAATATTGTACCTTCTTTGTACAATTTCTTTTCACCCGATAGTCAGTTTTTGTTTCATTTAAAGGAAACCACAAATGTTCTACATTATTTTTGTCGTTTAAAAAAAAGAAAAAGAAAATGACAAACATCATTTTAAAAATAACATTCAAGTCTACTCTGTTCTATAGCACCTCGTAGAAAAAGCACATATGACTCTCTTGAAATATGTAACATAATTTGAATGGAACATGATAAATGTAATAATTTCATCATAATAATAATTATGCTTCTATAGCGCAATATCTAATGCAGAGAGGATACCGGTATAGTGCAACGATGGAGAAAAAATTATGTATAGATCCACACTAAATCATCGGTATCTATTTCACTGTCATATTTAATCTATTTACCTTGCTACGGACAGAGGACGAGTATTTATTTTTTATCCGTTTCGGTAACTATTTTTATATAAACATATATATACCCAATAATTCAACGCTAATCATTTAGTTGATTGTATTAGGATTTAAATGTAAACTATGAACAAATAAAATGGCACTCTTAAATCTTGTACCTTTTGTCAACAGATCCCTCGCCATTCTTTCTCTCTCTCTTCTTTGTCTTGTTCCCTCAGCTTGTCCCTTTTCATTAATCATTTTCTGTCTTCATAATTGAAAACATTTGTTTATGTTTATAATAAATTTGAGTTGCACGGTCAAACAATTCTTCTTCATTTCTAATCTTAATTTATGTTCCTTGTCAATTTGTGTGAATGTATTGCATTCTTTTATATAATTGTGAACAATGCTAATCTGTAAATTTTGAATGTATTAGTCTTTGGACTGATTAAAAAGGAATTTTCTTTCAATAAACCTAGCCGTATGAATGAATGAATAAATATGCATTAGCAAAGAGAGATAGAGGAAGTTACGGGAATCAGGGAATGTACAGAGTAAGGAACGTTTTTACGCACAGATACAGTAAACAATTATGGATAATTATATAAAAATAGACGATGTCCTATTATAAAAATGTCCTTGGAACAAACAAAAAAGAAGGAAGAAACAACCATAGAATTACGCCATCACCACTATTACCAATACGTGAATTAAGTAAACAAACTTGAACAAATTGTATCTCTATAATACCTTGCATATTTTACAACAAACGTTTTTGATTACATTGTAATATTTTGAGAACAAGAACAATAATCTGCTTACTTTGCCACTGCATGAACACATAGCATTTGAAGGAGGCAGCTGCTCATCCTCCAAAGTAGCGGGAATGCATGATGACTGTGTATTATATGTACAATGTATGCTTTCAGTCGATTAGAAGGTGTGCTACCCCTCCCCTCGTCTTTGATTTTGATTATCTACCTACATTTGTCTGTAAAATAACAGCCATTCGCAAAAATGAGCGCAACGCCTTGATACTTCATAAGCGTAAACGTTATATAATCTACTGTCGACATTTCAAATGAAATCGGTTAATAGTATGATAGCATTATAATAGAGTGGAGTCAAGGCCAGCTATTTGATTTAAATCACATTTCGGCACAGACTTACAATTAAGGCAGGGGCACTGAAAGGACTGCATCCGGGAGTTTTAAAGTTCTGACATTCGATGAACCATCATCTCATAATTAACCGGGTAAAGAGGTGCCCCATATATCCTAATTTTTGGGCAGCAAGGTACTCAAATATCCTCCTATTCAGACAACGAGGTGCCTGCATATATATTTTTTATCTGGTGTATGTTGGTGACTATTATGAGCTGTGACAACGGAGACCAGGCAAGAGTAGATAATATTTATATGGTGAATTTATTCAATTTGACCGAATCACAATCTAAAATGGTAGAGTTTTGTATCCACGTTTCATCTGCAATACTGAAATTTATTCCTATGTCTCATGGAAGATGTAAAGCATATTATTAGTGCAGAAAGCAATCTCTCCCGTCTTGAATGCTTGCAAACAGCAATTAAGTGTTACGATTATCTTGAAATCAGTGAGAATGTGTTTGACGTATTTGAGCTCTTTGGTGTACCGAACGATGCTCAGCAGACCATGACGTCGCTTAACCCATGCAATGATAACTGAATCATCCTGACACACAGCAAGGTAAGGTTCACTACCATCTTTGCTGATGCTATGAATGCTAGCACCAGACACATCGTTGATTACTTGTATATGATACTGATAGCTGATAATACATATACTCATAACAACAATCGCTTGACTGGATGACATCGCAAAAATCTGCAATGGTGCAAGTCTGTTACACGATATCTCTCTAATTGCCTCCCCCCCTTCTGGCCTAAATACCTGTATTTTACGGCATCTACCGTAACCTATGAAGATGAGCCCATCCTTGCCTACACTGAGACTGCCATGTTCACCTTTCCAAACATCCTCTGTCTCAAATGATACATCAAGCTTTTTACAAAACCGTGTATACAAGGAAATTGTGCTATTGGTGTCGCGTATGACGTATCCCAAATCAGGCATGAATTGTAAGGAACTAATTTTAACAGATTTCAGAACGGTATCTTGTATGATGCCATCAGAAGAATATATGACTATTCCTCCCTCGCGACAACCAACAGCTATCTCATTGTTTGGTGATATTACCATCTCGCGCATGCTTTTTCCAGCAGGCAGTGGAGCTTCCGTGCGCAGAACCAATTCAGACTTCTTTTGTCTTACATGTAGCTGGCCCAACTGGAGTCCATCTGATCCCTGACTCCTGAAGCCAATTCTTTCACCTTCCTCAGCAGTTTTTCTGGGTAGCTCCTCATCTGGCCCAATCTGATTTAGAAGCTCTTCCAGCTGTTGACACATCGCTTTATGTGAGGTCAGAGCCTCTGTCTGGAGAGGAAAATTAAGACCATTCTTAACCAAGTCCAGAACCTTCTTCATCTGGTCTATCTGCTTACAAATCGACTTCTCCACGTCTCCCAATGAAGTCTTAAGTTTCCCTAGCTTGTGCCCAATTTCATTTTTCAACACCGTCTTTCTTTCCTTCAATTTCTCAACTGATTCCTCAAAAGTTGCATCTATTTCATTATTGAGTTGTTCCTGTATGTCATGCATTCTTTTACGCTGGTCTTCAACAAAAGTGAAATACTTGTCAACGTTGCGTATCGTTGCATCCGCTTTAGATGCAAGTTTCTCGACGTGATTCTTTTGCTCAGTTTCATGTTCGTCTGCTTCCAGGATAGTGTGAGCATCCTTTGCATGATCTAATATGCCACACTTGAAGCAGACATACTTGTTACAGTTGAGACAAAAACATTCTTCATCGTAGTTCGGATGTTTTCGACATTTGTTCCATTTTCTTTGCAATGATTTGTTTCCTGCTTGATTACAGTTGGTAACAAAGACCTGGCGCTGGGTCTCCACATCTTCAACAAGTGATCTGACTGTTATGTTTGATTGTAGTCTACCCACGTCTCCACCAGGAAGCGAAGTCTCCTCCCTGCACGTAGGACACAACAGCTTTCCACGAGACTCCAGGAGAGTCTCAAGACAACCCTTGCAGAAGGTATGGGAGCAGGTCAGATTCTTGGGTTCCTTGAAGAAGCTCAGGCAGATAGGACACTCAAGGTTCTTATGGACAGTCTGCTTTAAGGAAGTAGCCATCATTGACAACTCTAGCACATGACCTGCGGAAGAGAAGGAAAAAAATGGTGAATTAATCGGCCAACACAATCAAAAGTGTGAAATATTTTGAAATACTTAGCCGGCTATTATTGCACTAAAAAGTGTTTAATTAACATAATGCAATATTCCATGATTAATATACGGCCTACCCGGTACAACATTATGAAATTACTTTACGCTTCTTCTTTAGCACTTACCTTACGAAGAAGCTCTATAGACGAGTATGCTTTTTAATAAGACTTTAGAGGCGAATAATTTCATTTAGCAATGCAGTTGTATGAGTGTGCTTTTTTTTAATCGAGTGGGAATTTCCATTTTCCCACTAACATTCATAACAGGACGTATTTTTTTTAACCTTTGCACTTGTGATCCTTCCGCTTCACGGTACCGTTCACCCGCGCACATCTCAGCAATCCCTCTCGTTATTACAAGTTAAGCACACTTTTTGTTCTAGTTTCACTGGTACAATGGTGGAGGAGAAAGCTAATTATTCAATTTAATCGTACTTGAATGTGCACTGGTGCACAGGTGAAGGAATGATTAAGGAGTTTTTTAAATTATTATTTCACTCACTGGCGTACTGAGGGGGGGGGGCAACAACGTCGTTTATTTCTAATTCGATACTAATTGTTTATAGTCAGGGCTGTTAGGGCTATATAGGGGTCGTTTGGTGCAGATTCTTCTAAAAGCACCAAATTTGGCCCAGAGGTAGCTTATACCATACTATTACGATTTCTGCCGGGCGCCAAGAAGGGCGCCCTCTGTGACCGCCATATTGGTCAAATCCAAAATGGCCGCCATCTGAGTTAAAGGTCAAGCGTAGTTTCAAAAGGAAAAGGGCTAGTATTATAACAATTTATATATTTCTGGGGTTTGGGGGGTCAGATAATCTGAATATAATGTTCTTTCATCAATTTGAGGTCTCCTTTAATAGGGCTTTCATACTGGTCATATTGGTCAAATCCAAAATGGCCGCCATGTTTAGTTACAAGTCAAGTGTAGTTATGGAAGGAAATGGGCTAGCATGTTAAAGGTTTATCTATTTATGGGGTTTTCGGGGTCAGAGAATCTGATTATGATGTTCTTTCATCGATTTGAGGTCTCCTCGGGGCTGCAATACTGGTCATATTGGTCAAATCCAAAATGGCCGCCATGTTTAGTTACAAGTCAAGTCTAGTTATGGAAGGAAATGGGCTAGTATGTTAAAAGTTTATCTATTTATAGGGTTTTCGGGGTCAGAGAATCTGATTATGATGTTCTTTCATCTATTTGAGGTGTCCTTGCTGCTGCTATACTGGTCATAGTGGTCAAATCTAAAATGGCCGCCATCTGATCGTTACAGGTCAAATATAGCTACGAAAGGAATTGGGCTAGTTTGATAAAAGTTTATATATTTATGGGGTTTTCGGGGTCAGAGAAACTGGTCATATTGGTCAAAACCAAAATGGCCGCCATCTGATAGTTATAGGTCAATAGTAGTTCCAAAAGGAAAAAGGCTAGAATGATAACATTTTATGTATTTGTGGGGTTTTCGGGGTCAGAGAATCTGACTATAATGTTTTTTTTATCGATTTTATATCACCAATCCTGTCCTACATGATAGGCTACAATGAAGTCCATTTTCTGGTTAAAGAAGATGAGGGAAGATGCGCCATTTCACACTTGAGTCGGTATAAATCTTGGCCTGCGCCCATACTTTTCATCACTATGTTCTACTATATGCTGTCAATGTTGTTGCTACATCCGCCCTCGCATTTGCAGAGCATCGTTTCACTGGTGACCCCGACGTGATCTAAACCCGACCAACCTACTGAGTCGCAGACATCCTTCATCAAAACTGTTTCAATTTTTGTCTCCCTTTTCTTCATATTTCTACTCACGTCTTATCTTTGAACTGTCATCATGCCTACTGACGATCACACCCATTCGTCAACTTCTGAAACTTCTGCTTGCCCTTCATCTGTCTCCAATGTTCAAATCAAACTTCCTCCTTTCTGGCACAATGATCCTACTATATGGCTTGCCCAAGTCCAGGCACAATTCATAACCCGAGGCATCACCCAACAGAAAACAAAGTTTGTCTACGTCGTCGCCTTCTTGCAGCCGGAATATGCCCAGGAAATTTGGGACTTACTGATATCTCTTCCTCAAGAACAGCCCTACGTTAAACTGAAAGCCGAATCGATACAGAGGAACTCCACCTCTAAGCAAAAACGCCTTCATCGGGTGCTGATTTATGAGAACTTTGAGAGATCACAAACCCTCCCACTTACTTCGCAAGTTAAAAAAGTGCTGGGGTGAACAAGTTGGAGGAGAACATTCTGAAACAGCTATTTCTCCAGAGGCTGCTCACAAAATTATGTTCAGCTCATTTTAGCATCAACTGGGGACTCGATGAAGATCAAGAACCTCGCTGATTTAGCCCCCCAAAAAAAAAATCGTTGTGACAAATTCCCCATCTAACTTTCATCCTATTGGTCTTCTTTCTCGTCTTCTTCTTCTTCTTCTTCTTCTTCACACCCTACTCCTTTCCTGAAAATGCAGCAAATGAAAGCGCAAATATCACATCAGAAGCAAGACCGTCAAGCGCGAAGCCCCAGCTCACAAGGGGATTGCTATTATCACTTTCGTTTTGTTAGCGAGCCAAGAAATGTACTCCTCCCTGTACTTTCAAATCAACCTCTTCAAACCAGGGATACGACCCAGCCAGCGACTAGAAGCGACAAGTTCGACTGCATGGCACCAGCCCCAAAAATTGCCTTTTCTACATTACGGATAGGAAACAGGGATTAGATTTCTCGTAGACCATTGAACTGAGGTAAGCGTTCTTCCTCCATCCATGGACCTACTAGGTCCATGCTCCATCCAAATCCGAGAAACATTATGCACCCTTCTTCGAAATTCCCCTGCAAGAAGTTAATCACTCAAGTATCACTACTTACGGAGACCTAAGCCCGACTCTCGACGTCGGCCTACGTCGAGCTTCCAGGTGGATTTTCATTATTGCCGACATATCCAATCCTATATTCGGGGCAGACTTTCTCCCTCACTTTGGTTTTCTGGTAGATGTGCGCAATCTCAAGCTCATCGATTCTACTACTAATCTATCTGTAAGAGGCATCCTTTCTTCTTCTCCTTCTATCAGCCCCATGTTTGTCAAGGCAGACAGTTAAGCTGCTTCCAAATCTCTTCTTGACCAATGTCCAGACCTCACACGCCCAGTCTACAAGGGGGCAAAAATGCTAGAATTAGGCATCGTCCGACCTTTTGGCAGCAGTTCGGCATCCCAACTTGGTGCCCAAGAAAAACCCCGGAGACTGGAGACCAAGCGATGACTACCATGGACTAAATAGGAATACAGTGCCCGATAAATGTCCTATTCCCCATCTTCAAGATTTCACCTCAGCTCTAGCAGGCGATAGAGTTTTCTCCAAACTCGATTTCATCAGAGCGTACCACCAAATTCCAGTCGATCCAGTAGACGTACACAAAACAGCCATCACCACACTCTTTGGGTTACTTGAATTTGTGCGCATGCCTTTTGGGCTATGAAATGCCGCACATATATACTTTTCAACAGTTTTTTGATGATCGAGGTAACCCATGGTCTACAAGTTGTGTACGCCTACATCGACGACCTCCTCGTCGCGAGTAAGACAGGACATAAGAGGAACATATTCAACACCTCCAACTAGCTACTGTTCTTACGACTCTTGAAATACGTTGTATTCATTAACCCACTCAAGTGTGAATTTGGCGCATCTTCCCCCATTTTCCAAAACCAGGAAATGGAATGCATTGTAGCCTGTCATGTAGGACAGGATTGGTGACATAAAATCGATAAAAGAACATCATAATCAGATTCTCTGACCCCGAAAACCCCACAAATACATAAAATGTTATCATTCTAGCCCTTTTCCTTTTGGAACTACTATTGACCTATAACTATCAGACGGCGGCCATTTTGGTTTTGACCAATATGACCAGTATGGCAGCCCCAAGGAGACCTCAAATCGATGAAAGAACATGATACTCAGCTTCTTTGACTCTGAAACCCCAAACAATATTTAAACTTTTATCATACTAGCCCATTTCCTTTTGTAACTACACTTGACTTGTAACTATCAGATGGCGGCCATTTTGGATTTGACCAATATGACCAGTATGGCAGCCCCAAGGAGACCTCAAATCAATTAAAGAACATCATAATCAGAATCTCTGACCCCGAAAACCCCATAAATATATAAACTGTTATCATTCTAGCCCTTTTCCTTTTGGAACTACTATTGACCTTTAACTATCAGACGGCGGCCATTTTGGATTTGACCAATATGACCAGTATGGCAGCCCCGAGGAGATCTCAAATCGATGAAAGAACATCACAATCAGATTCTCTGACCCCGAAAACCCCATAAATATGTAAAATGTTATCATACTAGCCCATTTCCTTCCATAACTACACTTGACCTGTAACTCAGATGGCGGCCATTTTGGATTTGACCAATATGACCAGTATGAAAGCCCCAAGGAGACCTCAAATCGATGAAATAACATCATAATCATATTCTCTGACCCCCCAAACCCCATAAATATATACATTTTTATCATATTAGTCCTTTTTCTTTTGGATCAACGCTTGACCTTTAACTCAGATGGCGGCCATTTTGGATTTGACCAATATGGCGGCCACAGAGGGCGCCCTTCTTGGCGCCCGGCAGAAATCGTAATAGTATGGTATAAGCTACCTCTGGGCCAAATTTGGTGCTTTTAGAAGAATCTGCACCAAAATATCCCTAACAGCCCCGACTATTATAAATGTTGCTGAAATAACATGATTTTTTCCGAGATTTTTTCTAACTTTTTTGTAAATTATACTTTTGTAGGCGTTTGTTGAAAAATGATAAATTCCCAAATTAACAGTCAGGCAAACAATATGCAGATTTAGATGCCTATATGTCAGGGCACGCGCAACGGCGGTGCTCGGGGGCTAAAGCCCTCCCCCACAATTTTTGGAAAAAGTATCTTAAAGAGAAATAGAAAGAAAGAAAGCAAGAACGCATAGTGACCTGCCAGATTCACAAAATAAGGAGGTATAAAAATATGCTGACCTGACCGTTAAATGCTTAAAACCCCTGGGCTTGCGGGGACTCCGCCCATGGACTCCACCGGGGGCCCAAAGGCTGTCCCCTGGATGCTGATCTGACCGTGATTAAATGCCTAAAACTCCTGATCTTCCGGGGGTTCTGCCCCCGGGATCCCAACAAAGGCCTGAAGGCGGGCACCTGGATGCTAATCTGACCGTAATTTAATGCTTAAAAACCCTGAGCTTCCGGGGTTCTGCCCCCTGAACCCTACCAAGGGCCCTAAGGTGGGCCCCTGGATGCTCATCTGACCGTAATGCTTAAAACCCCTGAGCTTCCGGGAGCTCCGCCCTCTGGATCCCAAGCCAATTAATGACTTGCCGGTGTCACAAATAAGGTATCAATTATGCTTATATGGCCGTTATTAAAATGCCTAAAACCCCTGAGCTTGCGAGGGCTCCGATCATGGGCCCCTGGATGCTAATCTGACCGAGATTTAATGCCTAAAATCCAAGAACTTCCGGGGCTCCACCCCTTGACCCCCCCCCCCCCACCGGGGCTTTGACCCTGCATGAACCCACGCCACGCCAACACTTCGAACGCTACGCTCTACCTGACCGTAACTGAACTTTAGCCCCCCCCCCCTCCCCCCTCACTTAACAAAATATTTCGCGGGGCCGGGGACTGCATGTAACATGTAAGAGTAGTGGGGATGCGGGTTTCTTTTTTCTGCCCCCCCCCCCCCCCCCCACGCCACTGAATTTCCACTTGTATCAAGTATAAGTAATGAAAATTTAAGTGCGACCGTATCGGTGTCAGGTTGTTTTAAATGTGCTTATAATGATGTAAAATAAAACATTCATATACCAGCTCCCTCCGTCCTCTCTCCACCCCCTCTCTCCCTACCCCCTCTTTCTCTCTCTCTCTCTCTCTCTCTCACTAATATTTTTCTTCCATCTTGTAAATATCAAGAATAACAATAAATACAAACAAACGCTAATTCAATATAAAAGTTTTATTCTAATATAATATGTACATATTTACAGCATAATGAATTTTACATGTTTTTAAATGGTAGGAGAGGTCTTTCTCCAGTTACATATCCCCCCCCCCCCCATTTCTTGACCTGCAGTTGTCATTAATTAGGTCTGTTCCTCTCTCTCCTCCTTCTCCTCCAAAAACTTCTCTGCTCCGATACAGTGTCCATTGTTATCAAACTTTGCATCTTCATCGTTCTCCATATGAAATGATATCTCTACTCCATTATGCTTCTTTTCCTGTATATCCATCTACTATAGATCAGTTCTGGATTCAGTTCCCCTATCCACTAGTCCTTCTCCTCCTTCTACAGTTCTACAAGATCTACATTCAAGTTAAATACATTATGATAAAGTATCTGCTATATTTGGTTTTACCCTTCCCCCATTCCCCTTCCGATAATTTAAACTAACAAGAGGATGACTCGGGCCCATCATCCCCTTCTTCTACCAGCTGCATTCCGTTAAGCTGGTCGATGATTTCTTGCACAGTTAGCCTCTGGTCTTTATCAGCCAGGTAGATTTTCGTACCAAAACACTCGAAATCATCATACCTCATGGCGTGACCTACGATCGCTAGAAATCTACCTAAGGAGTAGACATCGCTGGATGTTGAGCAGAGACTGGCGTCCAACACGCATACAGGGGCAATATGGCCACACCCTTGGCCGCTACGGTAAAAATCAATTTGCTCTTCATCCAGAGGCATTACAAAAGGAGTGGCGATTTCAGAAGCTCATCCCAGATCGATGATCTTGGCTCGCCAGCGTCCAGACTCCTCGACAACCAGTACGTTGTCTTCTTTGAGATCATTACACAGGAATCCATTGGAATGGAGCGCTTTCAGTCCTTCTGCAACATCATTGAGGACACCAAACCACTCATCTCTGGTGAGATCCGGTCCTGTCTTTAACATGGACTTCTCGAGACAGTCGGTGATGGTGTAGCTACGATCCTCAGACTCACTCCCAATGAACTCCATGGCCAAAACTGCCTGGTCACCTTCGATGTCAAAACTTCCAAAGAAGGTAGGAAACCATGGAAGGCCACTGATTGCTTGATGAATCCTGACCTCGTTCCTGAAGCACTCTCCTGGGTATTCCACGAGCTTGGCAGCGACGGGGATCTTCGAGACTGCGTGACGGAAGAGGAAGACAGTTCCTGCGACACCTCTTCCAAGTTCAATGCTGCACCTCGTCTCCGCCCAAGGGATGAGGTCGGACATCTTGGAGACCATCATGCTGCTGTTACATGGTGGCTCCAAACAGCTGATCGTACTGGCGATTGCAGAAACACCTCGGAGCAGAGATGTCCTACTTGGTGGTCTGAAGGCATCCCCTGCCCTAAGTGTCTTCAGGCTTCTGCAGCGAGGACCAAGATGGATGAGATCGCGAGATGCAGATAAAGTGAAGCTATGGCTTCGGTAGGAGATGCTCAGAGAAAGGTGTTCTTTGATCTGCTGTAGCTCCTGCTCGGCCTTACCGAAGATCAAGGGATCTCTGTTTGAAATGAAAATTTAGAAGAAAATAACAGTATAATAATCACTCCTTTTATCTCAATCAAGAGTTCTCCAACTGAATCACAATTTTGACCGAAAAAGGGCAGACACCACATGCAAATATGGACAGCCTGCAAAGTTTTTGTTCTAACCATTTCTCTCTTTTTGGCAAGATGGAGTCTACATTTTTATTTGACAAAGAGACCAGAAAAATTAAAATCATAAGCTTATTCACCTTTTAAATGATGAAATTACGACTTTGTACATTCGATGATATAAAACATATATTCTTACCGATCTGTTTGGACTGACTTGTGACAAAGTTGGGCTTCCGATTGGGCTTGGTGGTCATCGGTTTGAGTGACTACTGAGGCAAGCACTGGACCAGGACGGGAGAGATGATCCTGACATAAATAAGGGTGGTGGAGAAAAAGAACATTACTGAATAAGTGTAAAGTCAGAAGGGTGCGGAGACAGGGAGTCAGTGAGAAAGAAAGAAAGAAAGTAAGAGAGAGAAAGGGAGAGGGAGAGAGGGGAAAAGAGAAACATACAGAGAAAGAGAGAAAGAGAGAGATAGAGAGGAGGGGAAGAGAGATAGAGAGTGAGATAAAGGGAGACAGGGGGTGGTCTGAAGAGAGCAAGTATAAGGGAAGGGAGATTCTGACTTTATTGAATTTTAAGTTACTGTTGTCATGATTGTAGCACACTTGATGCCATTCATTATACTTATAAATTATAGGTTATGTTTATTTAGGACGTTCTTTTTCTTTTCTTTTCTTTTCTTTTCTTTCTGTTATCTGTTTGTTCATATTTTCGTTGTGTATTTAGATTGTTAACATTAAAATCACCATGAGAGCTTCTTGAGCCTGCTTGGTCTTCTCCCTCTCCTCCATCAAGGCTCTTTGAAGTTCAATGACCTCTCTTCTGTTCTCCGTCCATATGTCCATCATCCCGCCAACAATGGTAGACTCACAACCAGATGTTTCTACACCCATGAAACTTGCCACGCCCTATACCAAAAAAAAGCACATAAATGAGGAGATGAATAATTAATAAAAATATGAATGAATAAAATTGTTCACCTTATATGGTGTATAATTGCATAAAGAAGAGTATATTATCTTTAAAAAGATTTTATAAACATTATCACTAACTCCCAAGGGTGATCGAATTGCATATAATTTGCATATTGTTACGTTTCATTATTATATATTATCAAAAATGATATTATTGATCTCTTTAAAAAACTTTGTACCTGTAAGGTTTCATGAGCTTTGTTGTTCTGATCTTTCTCAACAAGTAGTGAGGATCTGAGATGAGAGGTGAGAGATTTCATCTCCTCCCATTTTACTGAGATAGCATCCAGAATGTTCGTTCCATCTACAGAGGTTGGTGTCACACCAACGATCCTGGCCACGTTCTGTTTGCAAAAGAAAAAAACAAGGATTATTCTTGGGAAATTTAATCAACCTCGGGCCATATATGTTTTGATTTATTTTGTTTAATTTACTCGTTTATTTATTCACTATTTTTTTTTTTACTGATATAGTTCGGATGAAGATAACGCAGAAAGAGATATTTATTTTTCATTTCATTTCAAAGACTTTATTTTCTGCAATCAAACAAATCAGTTATACAACAAATATGGATAATTATATAAAACATAAGGTATGCAAAACAATATACAAAATATAGAAACAAAATGTATAATACATGAGTAAGAGTAAACTTATACGTTGGGCCATTGCGTGTATAAAGAAAGAAAGCAGAAGGTCGCCGTTATAAGCAAAAGCTTGAGTAGACGGTCAACCGAGCTAAAATAAAAATGAGATGTGAAATATTGGCAAATTAACAAGAACAGGGGGCCATGATACTCAAATGATATATATTACAATTAAATGTGAATATAGACAGTTGTATTCAATATAAATAATTATAGAATTAGCATATGAATCTCATATTTATATGGCTACTAATTACACGTTAATGACAGAGATAAGAGAGAAACTAAACAAAAACAAGGGTGCAAGTGGTGCGTGTGTGTGCAAGTGCAAGTGTCCTCAAGCGCCAAAATGTTGAATCATCAGTATTACTATATGTAACGTCAGACCAAAATTTAATGTTGTTTCTAAAGTTTTAGAAAAAACGCTTTTTTTTTAATTGTTTTTTTTTTTTTTTTTTTTTAAATCTTTGTACATTATATTGTGAAATAATGTGTTTTTTTTTAGTGTAGCTTTAAATGAATAGAGAGATGTACACTGTTTAATATGTCTAGGGAGTGCATTCCAAATGTCTGGACCGTGATATCTTATGGACTTATGCGCTAACAAAGTTTTAGGATTGTGTAAATGAAAATCAGTACAATTACGCGTTGGATATGAGTGAACATGGGAATTAGGAATAAATACGTCATGAAAAAGAGGAAGTGAATTTTGTGTGTATTTAAACATACAGATTGCTGTTTGATATAAGTGCAAATCACTCACTTTTAAAATGTTTAATCTATAAAATAACGGATTTGTATGAGCTAAGTAATTAGAATGAGTACAAATCCTAAGTGCTCTTTTTTGCAAGAGAAAAATTATATTAATCTTAGTTATACTACAGTTCCCCCAAACTACATTACAGTATGTAAAATAAGGTAACACTAATGCATTATAATAGTATAGAGTATTTTCTCGGGTACAAGATCCCTCATTTTACCAATTACCCCCAACTGCCCTTGAAATTGATGTTGTAATATTATTTACATGATTATTCCAAGTAAGCTTTGAATCCAAAGTTATACCTAAAAATTTTGTCGATTTCCTTTTAACTAGTCTGCAAGTAATTACAGGTAGGCCTACAGCTCCTTCGCCTAAATATGTCAAAGACAAAACTTAATTTTTGGTCATATCTATAGATTTTCCAAACCATCCAGATTGTAACGTTTGTAACTTACGGTATTACAAGAGTGTTCTCTGGCATACCTGTGAATACCATTTACAGACGACAAACATTCAAAACAGGTCAAAAGAGGTTGACTTATTGGTGTGTTTGTTTTGTTTTGTATTTTTAAACAATTTTCTCCAAAAGAAAATATTGTGTCACTGTACCTGGAGCTGTTCTCCAGATCGATGGATCTGCTCCTTCTGTTGGAAGAGCTCCTGCTGGAGGTCAGTGATCTTCTTCTGGCTCCTGGTCCAGATCCCTCCGATGCTGTCCAAGTGGGCGTCCTTCTTCTCAGGACGGACCACGCCCATCAGCTTTGCGATGTTTTGGTTGGTTGAAAATTATTTTCAAAAAAGTTAAAACTTGAAAAATATCAGAAGTACTTTCCTATTGTTATTATTTTGCAATGCTTCTAAATCGTTATTATTAATTTTGTTTATATATTTTCATCACCTGCAAAGCTTGGGATGTCTCTCGACTTTCCTCCTGCTTCTCCTGCAACGCCTTCTGAAGGTCATTGAACTTTGACTGCTGGTTTGTCCATCTGACCATGGCGTCATCGAATACGCTAGACTCGGTGACAGGCGCTTTCACACCGAGAAAGGCTGCCAGCTCCTATTTATTTGATGTCTTTTCCCTCTATCGTCATCTTTTGGGTGTACTTTGTTTTGTCTTGACAGGTCTTCCACACTTTTTTAAAAATTATTATTTCTTCATTTTCTTCCTGTGGCTGTCTTTGTTCTACCTTTCTACCCATGTCATGTATCAACCTACTATATTCAACTTTTCACCATCTTCTTTTTCACATGAATACTTTGATTGCAGTAATTCCGTTCTTCTTTATCTCTTGATTTGTATTAACATTATTAGTCTTAATTCTTCTTCTTATTATTATAATTTTCCATCTTCATCATCATCATCATCATCATAATCATCTTCTTTTTCTCCTTCTTCTTTTTCTTCTGCTCCTTCTTCTTCTTCATAAACTCTTTTGATCCGTTTCTTGGCTTTGTATAGTATCTCTTGTGGACCTCCGAAGTTGCGTGTTTCATTGAATCTTGTTCCTTTTTTTTCTCTCTCTTTCTCTCTCTCCCTCTCCCTAACTCTCTCTAAAACTGGCTAAATATATCAATATAAATGTTCTTACCTGATTTAGTTATATATTTCGTCAGAAGTGTCTAAAAGTACTCTAAAAGTTAAGAAAATTCAGAAGAATTTCTGCGCACCTTTGTCTTGTTCGGCATACAAACAGAGTATGTTGATAAAACTTAACTCGTCTCCATGCCGCACAGCGACTCTATGCAAATGAGCTGGTGACGTAAATTTCTTGGGAAGAATAACTTTCAACCAATCAGCGGGCGGGGTTTACGTGCGCAAAACTTGAAACGTCATCAAGCTTGATGAATATTCAGTAGTTTCGTTAATGCGCACGCGCACTTTAAATGCGTGCCTACAAACGTAATAATGAGGCAATGCTCATGCGCCGCCTCCCTTGCATGCTCCCCTTCTCTCCTCTTCTTTCTCTTTCTCTCTCTCTTTACTTTCTTCCACCTTCTCCCCTGGTAACGATTTCTTTCCTTTTAGTATATCGCTTCTTTAGTCCCACAGCCAAAGGTTGTCTTTATCCAAACATTAATAGGTTATTTATCATCCAAAATATATTATATCAGTGCTTTTCTCTCGTTTTACAGTCTTCTTCTTCTTTCTCTCCCCTTCGCTAACAGCAGGTTGAGGTAGATAAACAAGCTCCGCCTTCTCGACTTTCCCGTTCTCTCTCCATACTTCCTACCTTCCCTCTCAGCACAACGACCCCTCTTTAACTAATCAGATTAAAAATGTTAATATTAAAACATTGCTAAATAGACTAATAATAAATTAACGCAGATTACACGACTGCACTAGATGAAACATGTGTGATTGTGCATACAATGATTTATTACTTATTGCAAAATATCACTTGAAAAAATTGTTGTAGACTTACAAACCCCAACATTGTTTTATAGCTAGGTCAACCACTCGTTAAGTACTTCAATGCATTAATCATTTTATTGTTAACCTAGCACAATGAGACAAAATCATACATTTTATGAATGCCACTCTTAGTAAATATTGGTCGGTACTACATACAAACAATCATAAAACTTGATAGAATAATTTGTACTTGGTATATATATACAACAGTTTATAAAATCTTATGTGCAAAGTAATCAAGCAATTAAGTAAAAGGGTACTATGCATTGTTTCGTGTTTTTCTAAAGGCAACAAAACATTGATAAAAAAATTATTTGTAGCATTACCATTCTTCTATCATGATTAGTGTATTCATCATCACCAAGATAGAACCACAAGTGACAAGATACACATTATATTGCATACAAACTGTTGAGAGGAAGAAGGACATGAACTCTGTATTACTAATATGAGTTAATGCTCTTCTGGCTCCCAACAGACGACACCAGCAGCATGAAGAAAAAATCTTTCATCATCCGTATTATTCAACATAAAAAGTTAAAACCGATTATCAAAAAGTACAGGAACACACATGAAACAATTTAAGAATGACAGATTAGCAGAAAAATGCATATTTACATGTAGGCCTATATAGAACTCTAATAAATGACTATATTAATATATGTAATGATGACGTAGATACTTATGATAGATTGAGAGTAGACATGTGATGAGGTATTCATTTTTTCTTAACATGTGACTCGTCATAGAAAGTATTATATAACATCTAAGTAGATCATTGTCATTTGATTGGAGGATTGTCGGTGTTCATGACGTTCAATGAATAATCTATTGAACGACTATGTCAATGAGCGTGCATTTTTGGTTATATTCGCGGTGCATTTTTGTTCTATTTAGTGTGCATTTTTTGTTATATGCGATCCGTCATCATTCTATAAAGTCGGACACATAATACACATCTAACTGAACTATATATCTAATTGTATGATAAATTTGAAAATGTACCCGTTTGAGACCAAGTCATGTCTTTCAGATGGTGATGTTAAATGTTGGTCATCAGATGTAAATAGTCCTATCTGATTGATACACGTCTTTTAAAACCTAAATAACACCCACACACACAATTCAGTTGTATAATGACACAACCTGATACATACCAAAATGCCATTCCTGAAACCAACACCATAATTATAATGGAATATCATGACATCCGAGTAGTGTGAAGAATACAAGTTGAAAATGATGTCATACAAGTTTAAAACGTCATACAAATTCTTTCTAAAATCAAAGGTTACATACATGTATGCACACATAATTCAAAATATAACATTAAGTCATTTTGTCGAGAATCAGAAGGGCATTAATTGTGTGTAAAATGACACGAGTTAACACCCTTCTGGCTCTCAGCAGACGATATCCTTGTAGAGGTTCAGCTTATTGCTATAAATCTTCCTGATCACACAATCAAATTTATTATCTTTTCTAAATACTTGAATATATTGAATATTGGAAATAGTTTAACAAAATTATCTCCAGGGCAATATCAATATCCTATCGTACATCCCCAGTCGAGTGGATATGTCACTGGACTGCGGATCACAAGGTCCGTGGTTCGAGTCCCGCCACGGCACTAATGTCCTTCGACGAGACATTGATTTACATTTGCCACACTCGACCCAGGTGAGTTTAATGGGTACCTGGCAGGAATTAATTCCTTGATATGCTAGAGCGCCATAATGGCAGCACGGCTAAAGCTGGGGTAATAATTTCCAAATTTATTAATGTGCCTTGAGCATCCCTTGGGTTGGATATGTGCGCATTATTATTGTTGCTATTGTTATTATTATCATCACATTCAGAATTTCAAATTATACAATATGTGATTTCAAATTTTGCACATTTCAAATGGTGATATATAAGACTACTGAATTTGCCCTCAATTGAATTTTTATTAATAATTGTAATAACAGAATTAATTAATTTTGAAACATGATATATACATGGCATATATAAAATACCAGATAAAAATAAGTACATTTGTGACGATACAATACTAAATATAGATGGAAACTGACTCAAATAAAAAGAATAATATCACATGCTCTAATATGGTTTATGACAGCATAAGTGATGGACGCACTTCATGAATACCTTTAGTTTGCCCTCTTGAGAAGAATACTTCCACCTGTGTATTAGATAATGTGCCATTGGTGAATAAATGAATAATGATTGCATAACTTTCATGAGCACAAATCCAGTTTTCTTCTAGATGGGTTTTTTAACTTTTGGTATAAATGACCTCCATTTGCCCATGCGCAGATTGTATCTATGAGCTGGCTTATTATCATGCACATGAAAGGTGAAGGAGATCTGGTAGTATCCTCTTTAAAAAAACTGAAGAACAAATAGAACAAAAAGGGGGGGGGGGCACTGATTACTGCATATATGTGGCTTTAACACACATCCATGTGAATACGTGTAGGACCATTATTGCGTACAGCTACTTTTTTTCATTCTTGCTAGCTATTCATTTAATACTCACACACAACAATAATACTCTGTTGTTTATTGTGGCAAATCGAAACAAACCTGAACACACAATTACAAAAGTGTCTATGTATTAGAAGATCTTAAATTGTGTAGCAGTGCATTTATCAGTCAAAATAGGATAACAATATCATTATTACTCAAATAATCATAGTCACTATTTGAATTAAAAAATAAACATACCTCTGTTGCACTTTGGCATGTGGGCTTATATACTAGCAATATCTCAATTAAAAACATTAAAAATTTGTAAAAAATATAGATTTGAATAGACAAATTGGCAACAACATCCTAGCCCCGTCTGGCTGGGACAAATAATTTCTCTAGGTTGGCAAATGGGAACTCAATGAAGAGAGCCATGACGACCGCCGCTCCGTAGGACATCACAAAGTATCCCACAAAGTAGGTAGGCTGCAGAAGAGATAGATCAGAGAGGAATTTGGGAAGGAATTGACAAGATGAAAGAAACGTAAACATATGGTAAAATATTGAATTTGGATTTGAATTTGAATTTATTATTAAGTCATCAACCAACATAAAAAATCAATGTATGCTTCATCGTTTTTCACATAACATAATTTGATTAAATTTATGTATGAAGGTAAAAAGTATAAAGAACTGTTTATATATTTTGCAAGATTACTCCCTGACTTCAAAAGGCCATAGATTGGTAACTAGCAAATAAAAGTTGTGACATCAAAATGGCCAATTTGAAGAGTGATCAAAATTAATATATAAAAATGCTTCAAAAAGTTAAGAAAATCATCATGGAGACTGAAATTAAATATAGATATAATATATGACAAACAAGGCTTTTTTGAAGCCACATTTAGAATATTCTACTAATAAAAATTTATGATAAAAATGAAATGATTGTATTGGATGGGCTTGATTCACTAAAGCTGAAGGTGGAATTAAACAATTAAAAAACGTTATTTCTTCTTTGACAGCTATTCAGGGAAAATGAATATGCATACGATGAGAAGACAGAAAGAAAGTATCCCCAAACGGAAACAGTGAATTCAGGTCACAAAATGCCAGTGCGCTGCTCTTTCTTGGTATAGTAGATTTGCTTCATCAGGAGGAGAAAGAGGAGAAACTTACCATCAATGGTAACTTTGCCATCAATGGTAACTACCATGGAAACCTTGATTTTGATTGGCTGTTGAGCCCTGTTACCATGGTAGTTACCATTGATGACAAAGTTACCATCAATGGTAAGTTTTATGCAACGGGGCCCAGGAGGAGGAAGAGGAGAAACTTGGGAAAGAAGAATGAAGTAGAATACTTACTTGAAGCCACAGGGATGCCATCTGGGTATTCTTGACGTTTCCTAAGAATATATAGATGATGATCGGATGGAGAAGATAGGCGGAGTACGTCACTCTACTCAGAGGCAGCCAGAAACTCCAAGATAGGATATCATCAACCCAGCCTAGATTGTCAAACAAAATTGACAAGAAATAACAACATAATATCAATGTACATAATTATAATTTGAATAAAGGATTTTGAGCCAATCAAAAATCCTTTTTACACTATGCTTTGCATAAAATGACCATGATGACCATGTGATTCTATTTTTTATATCTTATGGTTTGTGGGAAGTAACCGCACAACTGTGCAGTGTTCAGTCATTGCATCTCATGGTTTGCTATTAAAGCTTAGACAATAGATGTACATGTGGACAGCCCTTGCAATTTAAAAATAAAAATAACAAATTGTGGGGGGGGGGGGGGGGGGAGTAAAGACACGATAAACTATTTTACACTGAACTTAATGTCCAAGATAATACATAAACATGCAGATGTGATGGTAGCCTATAATCTAGGCGGAGTGCCGAGCTTTTTTCTTTGCTGCTAGACTAACCTTAAGCAGAACGTCTGATACGGCGAGACTACGAACCGTGAGTCGCGAAGCGGCTGACCGCCTATAATCTCTGGTCTAGCTTTAGTCGTTGTTTTTTTATTATCGACCATGAATCCGTGGCAGTTTTTCGTACGAAAAAACCTCATGAATACGAAATGAACTCAACCAATCAGAAACACGTATGGAGAAGAGTCTATGCATATGCATATTATAAATCACGTGACATTACGTCATTTTCTTCATCCAAGATGGCGGGTAGTTAATGCGAAGACGATCTTCTGCGAGAAAGTTTATCATATGCGGCCAACAAACTAGGCATTCCTAATGGAAAATTCAGAGAACTGCAGGAATCCGCTATTCGTAGCGTTATTGAAGCCGGCAGGGATATTTTTGTTGCATTACCTACTGGTTTCGAAAGAGTGCAATATACCAAGCAATCCCCTTGTGCTGTGATTTTGGTAGGGCTGTTGAATGATTCATAGATCCGCCATTTTGAATATATATGAATATTGATTAGCTAGACCAGTGATTATAGGAGGTCAGCCGCTTCGCGGCTCACGGTTCGTAGTCTCGCCGTATCAGACGTTCTGCTTAAGGTTAGTCTAGCAGCAAAGAAAAAAGCTCGGCACTCCGCCTAGATTATAGGCTAATGTGATGGTGATAATGTACATGCAGCACCTAAGTTTCAAACAATGAATGATAATAATAATTATAAAATTGAACAGTATTCCATTGTGGGACACAAGGGCTTATCCAATAGCTTAGACTATTTTATTCCTTTTCATGATGATTCATGAAACGAGCTAGTTAGCTTGTGTGATATACATATTTACCTTTGTATCCCACTCAGAGCCATTCAATATTTATATAATATTGACTGGCCTTGAGGGGTATATCAGAAATATTGACCAAGCTCAGATCATATTGCCCCGAGTCGAAAGACGAGGGCAATATGGTCTTAGCGCGGTCAATATTTCTGATATCCCCCGAAAGTAAAGCCAGTCAATATTTTTATTGTTTTCCAAATCAGACATCTAGAGCAAATACAGAAATCCACCATGACAATCTCAAAGAACTGAACAAACTTTGTCAAATCAGCACTGTGCATCCAGTGCTTGACGAATATGTTTGATACACTGCAAACAGTGTGCATTTGGTGTGATTATTACGTCACAATAGAGTGCGCGCAAAGTGTGCAGGTTCTCGTACGCATAATAGATGCGCAATGAAAATGACAAAATACGGCGCGGTCAATACAATATGCCCGGATGCGAGACCGTGGAAAATACAAAGGTATATTTTCACTCATCTCTACACACAAAGTCTATATGAGCAAGGAGACCAAGGAAAATACAAAGAATATACCCCCCCGTTCCCATTGCTAGTGAAAACTAGGGCAATACGGTTTTGTAAATGACCAGCTCAGATGTCTGATACGGGTAATCATACAGTATATATCTATTTCAGGCATTTTGACAGTGAAATATGAATGCATGCTTTACTTGTTATACTGATACTGGGTCACTTTGAGGTCCATAATCATCATCATGGTATACTATTTCTTCCATGAACAATCATTTTTTTCAAAATGCAGCTGTACTTTAACATGCCATTATTCCTTATTAGAGGATACTTGTTAATTTTAGGACGATATATAGCTTGTCCTCAGAATCTTCCCCCTATACCCCTAAAATAGAAAAACTGGGGAAAGTTTGCTTACCTCCGTAACCCTCTCTGCAGGCAAACACGAGCCAGGAAAGGGAGACCGCCCATGCGAAACGACTCAGCATCTCATAGAGGATCGACCCTGCCAGGGTCAGATCACCTTTGTACGCTCCAAGAAGCCCATAGACACACGACATACCGATCACCGTCGCTACAGTCCAACCCAGTGATACTAAGGCCTGGAGAGAAGCAAAAACAAATAAAGACAATATAGAAATAAATATATTGCTTCGGAGGGCATTAATATACAAACAATTCATGTTTGGGAGTTCATTAGTGCATATGCAATGCACGCAGGCTAATGTCACAATTGGATGATGAACGAGACTTGTTGACTTTATTATTAGGTTCGCTGTAATGATATTAAAGGTAAAGACCAGTTCTGGTCATTCGATTGCATTGTGAAAGAAACGTTGTGGAATCGATCAGAAAAGGTTGATCATCTAGTATATAGGTATTGGTGTGTACTGCAAGGTTCTGGAATCATCAAAATGATAAGAAATTTGGCCCAGTCTTGGTAAAGTTACAAGCACTGCACACAGAAAGATACATATGGGACTACGCGACACGTGCACAATATCTATCTGGTCCGGTTTCCCGGCAAAATTTGTATCATCACGTAGTAGTCAAAACATATTCTTTCACATGATTGGTAATAAGAGCTTCCATTTCATTTTTTGAGAGGGGGGCATTTCCAAAACTGGTCTATACCTTTATTAAAAGCAATGATGATGATGACACGCAAAATGACAGACTGCCTTAGCCCTGCCCAAGTACTTACAGGATTAAGACGAATCCTCCTGTCCCCTTGTTTATACATGAGATAACCCAGAATCATTCCTACGAGGTATGGTGGGATCCGACAGTAAGGCTTGCCGTAGATCACCGAGCTGAAGTCCGCTCCGGTGGCTTCCACACCCGGTATTGCTCTGGAGGGAGAGAGTGAGATAGAGAGAGAAAGAGAGAGAGAGAGAGAGATAGATAGAGAGGGAGAGAGAGAGATAGATAGAGAGAGAACCAGAGAGCAAGAGAGGGGGGGGGGGAGAAAGAGAGGAGAGAGAGAGAGAAAGAGAGAGAAAGAGAAGGAGATAGAGAGAGAAAGAGAGGGAGAGAGGGAAAGGGAAAGAGAAATATAAAGAGAAAGAAAAAGAGAGAGAGAAAGAGAAAGAGAGATAAAGAGAGAGAGTGAGAGAAAGAGAGAGCAAAAGAGAGGGAAAGAGAGGGAGAAAGAGAGAGAGAGGGAGATAGAGAAAGAGAAAGAGATAGATGGAGAGAAAGAGAACAGAAAGAGATATAAAGAGAGAGAGAGAAAGAGAGAGAGGAATTAGTTTGAAAATATTTATATTTTAATATTCCTATCTTTCAGACTATTCACTAAAGTCTCGTTCTGATATGACGCAGTGACAACAACAACAACAACAACACAATTCCCATCATCATGAATACAAAGCCGCTATTAAAGATCAGAGAGGATTGGGTTCAAGAGAGCAATGCTCTCCCACATGTTGGTGCAGGCCTTTTGTAGTCTTTGGGTGATAAATCATACAAGACCTGTCAGCATACCTGCCAACCTGAGACAAGAGAAATTAGGAGTAAATTTTTCTGGATGGACTACGAGGTCGCGAACCACCGAAGGATTGGGGTAGTAGCCCGTAGATTTTTTTTTGGGGGGGGGGGGGGGGGGCTACACAGGACTTTAGGGTCTATTTTTTTTCTCTCCATTTTAATGGTGCAAATGGGCCTTTTCCTTCAACCTTTACGCCCCACACATAAACAATTTTTGAAATGTGAACACTCACAAAACTACATGTTTCACTACCCACCTCAGTTAGGAGCCCTATTTTGCAAAGGTATATATACAGTAGTAGTAATCCAAAATAAATCTGAGGAAGTCCGGTAAATAACAAGCTTCCACGATCGCAGTCATCGCACAAGCATTGAAGAAAACACGCCAATGTATACAGTGTTTATGCACGGCGTATCAACTGCACATGTAATATAAATACACGTGGGCTATACGCAGGTATGAATAAACATCCCCAAATTGCTGATGTGAGATGCTTGTAGGATACTTTACAGGACAGAATGGACATTTTGCCATTGAAAATGGCGGACGCACACACAAAATATTAATTTTAAAAAAATTATTTAAAAAAAAAAATAAAAATAAAAAAAAAAAAAAAATAAAATAAAATTAAAAAAATCGGAGTTTTGAGGTATGCACTCGGAATTCGGAGTTGGTATGAAAAATGCGGAGAAACTCCGCCTAAATGGGGGTGGTTGGCAGGTATGTGTCAGTCATGAAGCAATCAAAACACTTTCACTGATCTTTAAAACCATCCGTTATCGTGTGAATACCTGAGAAGCAACAAATTCTGGATAAAAACTCAAGAATATCTTTAATCTCCACACCGTGTGGATTTATACATTGATTGTTTTGATACATCGAAGAAAAAAATGGTTATACTTACATTCCATTTGCCCCGAGTTTGTTTATTCCTACCAGGGCACCGGTGACGGCAAAGCTGCCCGCGAGAAGAACTCCAATTAGGGAGAGGCCTAGCCATGGGAGACTGAAAGAGATAAACATCAGACATGCTAGTCTTTATTGGCAGGTTGGGTTTAGTGCAGGTTTCAATAATAAAGTATTTGAAAGGGAAACAAAACAAGAAGTCTATGAAATAGACAGGTGGTTTGCCCTAGTGCAGGTTTCAATAATAATAATAATAATAATAATAATAATAATAATAATAATATGTTTTGCATGAGAAATAAAATCATTTGAATTTGAAAGTATTTGAAAGGGAAACAAAACAATGAAAAGTCTATGAAATAGGCAGGTGGTTTTTCAATGCAAGAGGTCACTAAAACATGTTTCACTGTATATATGACATTTTGTTTTGACATATCACGACCCTTGACATATTTGCAGTTTTGTGACTAATGGTGTCTCTCAGGGTTGTCAAATATTTCATTTTAGGCAAAGAGCATCATGCCTTTGTCCATAGGGTTTGTATTTTTGGGCTGTTTCTTAAAGTATCAGAATCAATGGGAATTATTTGGGGTCATTTTGGGCATGAATTAAAATAACTATTAAAAACATCTTGCACAAACTGGAAGAATCAAGGGGAGGAGGAGTAGGGATAGAAGATGGATGAGTAGCTTAAGGAGTGGGATTTCTGAAAGTTGAATTGATCACGGGAGAATGAATTACTTCATAGAATATGGGACAGAGAGTTGTGGCACTCCATGATGATGGTCACCAATGTCTCCGGATATGGCACATAAAGAGAGATCAAAATAGGCTAACCTGAGAAGAGTATACAGGCCCGGCAGTTAATTGGGTATGTATAAATTTATTTTAAAGCAAAATAATAAATATTTTTAAAGAGAGTTAAAATGAATACTCACAAGTAGAGAGGAACCAGGATGAAGGGACTGATAATGAAGAATTGCATGTCGTTTGCAAGGTACCATACCCATCCTATACACTGCATTGGGGAAAAAATAGATTACATGAGCTTAAAGAAATAGTTGAGTTCTGGGGAGAGGTGAACAATAATTTGTGAGCGTTATCATTGTTATTATGCAAGTGTGGAAGAACACCAGATAAAACATGTTCCCTGAAAAGCATGGCTCTTCAAATGCCTTAATATTCTAAATATGGCATGTAACAGCACACAAATCAGGACAGATTTTTATGCTACATGTTTGTGAAGTCCCAAATACATCCTTCTGTGTACAGTGATGGAAACTTCATTTACCAAGAAAGGGCCAAAGTTTTTTCATTTTGATGATACCAGAACCTTGCAGTACACACCAATACTTACACCAATCCGCCAAATGACTTTTTGTTTTCCTCTCTTCAAATTCATTTTAATCACTCATGCATGAAATGTGGATTATACGAGTTGCATCAAATGTAGGAGGAGGATCTAAGCTTTCAAAATATGTGTCATTTATTAATTATAAATGTGACTAAGTTATGATAAAACATCGATAATTCTTGGTTTCGTTTTTTCTGGGATGCACTGTATGATCAACCCTTTCTGATTGATTCCACACCTTTTCTTCCACAATGCAATTGCATGACCAGAACTCAACTTTATCTTTAAATTGTTTCCAGGACTATACGCATTACCTCCTGGGACCCGTTTCACAAGGCCTTTTTTCAATGACAAATGACAAAAAATCAGTGACAAATCTGCTGATAGCCATCCAGAAGCTAGGATTTCACTAGCTTATAAATTTGTGAAATGGGGCCCTGGACATGTATGTACTAACAAGCGTCATCTAAATTGTAAGAATGTGAATAACATAAGCCGTTGCTAGGTAGGACAAACATTATGGCTTGCCTTACATAACAACATATAATAGATGCAAATTTACATTAGCTGTTGCTAGACCACTAAGCCAACACAACCAGTCCTTTAAAACAAAATTCCTGCATCGAAAAGTCATTTGAAGTCAAGCACATGAATCACTCGACTCTAAATTTTCAATCCTATTTGGTTTCACTGCCAGAACGGAACGATAGGTACATACAATCTAATGGTAACTCTTTCTGAGCGAGCACATTTTTGGGACAATTTTTATAAATGAACTGTCAAGTGAATGTTTTTTTTAATCATAATTCAATCACAATGATCACCAATCAAATTCATAGATGCCAAGGGTTAATACAAAATAATAAAGATGGATGGCTGTATACCTCATGCATGAAGCTCTGTGGATAGAAGTTGTTGATGTAAAGGATGTTGGTCCACCAATACTTGATGCAGCTGTCGGTGTTCTGGAACGACCTCCAGAGGGGGCCGTCACCCACCCATGGCTTGATGTACATCCAGATGAGCGTCGTGATCAGAATGGCCGGTGTCAGACTGTTTAATTGTGGAGAAAATCGAGACAAGAATCATGATTTGATTAGCGAAATTTAGTGGCCCCCAAAATGCAAAATCCTGTACTGGTCAATACTGAACACTTACAGCATACTTAACTTCAACACTGCACTGCACACTACACCAAAACCCAATATCGAAACTCTAAAGCTACCCCCAAAATTGAAGTGTGACCTATTTTTTGTAATCTTCGATAAAAACGAGAGCCTGGGGCAATTATTGCTGGAGCATCACCTACTTAGATTTTCCACATAGAAACTGACTATTAACGTTTTCGTATTCACTGCTGAAGAGAATTGAGTTTGGACTTAGCCCGAATCGATAGCTAATCACTTGTTCCGCGCCAAAAATCATGTTACCCTTTGTATTTCCAATAACGAGAATGCATCACATCTGCTCTGCGCATTTGATTCCGTCGTTGCGCATAAAGCATGCCTAAATATCCCAGACTTGACTGATTTTGTCCCGCTACTTTGACTGAAAACTTCAAGCAAGTCTATGAAGAGATATTTCCATTAACATTGAGTACCGGTAGTGCAGATAGCGTTCATATTATGAAGAATCCACTTCTTGTCCAATATACCAATTCAATTGCAGTCTCAAAGCGGATCGAGAAGTCAGCATTTGGTGCGGAAAGAGAGATGCTGATAGCATTAGAATTAGCTTTAGGGTCCGGACCGGCCAGACTTCATCCGGATTTTCTCCTCTCCTTCCCCAAATATGAAGAAGGTTTAAGATACGTCTTTATCAAATAGATCTGTAACATACAGACACTACCATAGTTCACTGTCTCCATTCACGAGACTTACCGCCAGTATCTATGGAAATAGAACCACGCCCACGGGATCTTCCCGCTCGTCTTGGCCATCTTCTTCAACGTGATATAGGTCAGCAGAAGACCACTGTGGAGGTCAAA
Source organism: Strongylocentrotus purpuratus (assembly GCF_000002235.5). NCBI lineage: Eukaryota > Metazoa > Echinodermata > Echinoidea > Camarodonta > Strongylocentrotidae > Strongylocentrotus > Strongylocentrotus purpuratus. The sequence goes on from NW_022145614.1 coordinate 28,215,629, forward strand.
GGTCAAGAGTAAATTCATTTAAAGTGACTATATGTTGAAATTGGAAATGTGACAAACCATACCTCTATGGAAAGCTAGGAACATTTGGAAGATGGATCAATAACATGCGAGACCGTCATTTAACTCAGAAAATAGTTGGAGCTATGTGAAACACCCCTCCCATAATATACGTATCAAGCTATGAAGCGCTAAGAATATCAGAAATACTTTGATGACATCATGCAGTGTGTGAACATAAACGTGAATGCACCGGTATACTGCATAAAACCTGCATGTTTACAGAAAACATCCAATAACAGAGGAAGCATCTATTGTCTGGAGCTTGCATCTAGCTATGTACAGTAAATTAGTATATTGTATAACCTTTGACATCATATGACCTTTGCATGACCTTTACATTTACATCTCATATACATCAGTTAATCATACTACAATTTGATATCTTTTTGTGGCACTACCATTTGCTACACAACCAAACTAGTGCATTTCAGGTTGTGAACAGGGGGGTGTTTCACAAAGATCCTAAGTTGAACTTATCTCTATTAAGATGGACTTAACAATTATGGAAAGCCGTAAGCATCTTTGAAAATATATTGTAAAAGTTATTTAAAAGGCAAAAATGTTGATACAAATCATTCATATTTTCTATTTTCATGGGAGATTTCATGTTCTTGATGTGGAATTTATGAAAGGTCTAAAATGCTTCAATTTTTGCTTTTGAATATATTTAATTATAACGCTACAACTGGCTCTCCATAATTTTAAAGTCCAACTTTGAGTTAATTTTGACGTAGAATCTTTGTGAAACACCCCCCAGTTTCTATTACCTCATAAAGAAGAAGCTGTCCACGGAGAAAAAGGCATTTCCTACAACTTGGAAACCAAATGTTTGATACCAGCCAACTGCAGTGGGAAGGTTGCCTGTAGGAATAGAACAATGAAAAGAAAACAAAATCAAAATAAAGCGTTAAAGTGTACCAATCATCAAAAATTATTTAGTTTTGTATGTTAGTAGTTCCATGTATGGTGGCCCTGAAGGGACATCGCGAATAGACTAAATCGTGAAAAATATGCGATAAAATTCACGATATCGTCAATTTTATCGCATATTTTTCACGAAGAAATTCACGAAATTGACGATATCGTGAACTTTATCGTGAACTTTTCACGATGAAATTGACGATATCGTGAATTTTATCGTGAAAAGTTCACGATATAAAGTTCACGATATCGTCAATTTTATCGTGTACTCTATCGTGTACTCTATCGTGTACTCTCCTGACGGGCGCTTCGTAAACAAAACCAGCCCTAGCTGGGGGAGACAGAGAGAAGGAAAAAAGGGAAAGGGAAAGAGAAGATAAAAGGAAAGAAAGAATACTAAGAAGAAAAGAGGGAAACGGGGGGGGGGGGGGGGGGGGGCGAAGGGCTCTTGCCTCCTCCTCACTCCCCCCCCCCCGCCAAAAAATAAATAAGGAGAGAGAGAAGGGAAAGGGAAAGGGAAAGAAAATATAAAAGGAAAGAAAGAAGAGGAAGAAGGAAAGAGGGAAACGGGGGAAGGGCGAAAGGCTCTTACCTCCCCCCCCCCCCGCCAAAAAAATAAATAAGAGAGAGAGAGAGAGAAGGGAAAGGGAAAGAAAGAAGAGGAATAAGAGGGAAACAGGGGAAGGGCGGAGGGCTCTTGCCTCCCCCCCCCCGCCAAAAATAAATAAGAGAGAGAAGGGAAAGGGAAAGAAAATATAAAAGGAAAGAAAGAAGAGGAATAAGAAGGAAAGAGGGAAACGGGGGAAGGGCGAAGGGCTCTTGCCCCCTCCCTCCCCACCCCCCGCCAAAAAAATAAATAAGAGATAGAGAGAGAAGGGAAAGGGAAAGGGAAAGAGAAGATAAAAGGAAAGAAAGAAGAGGAAGAAGAAGAAGAAAAGAGGGAAACGGGGGCGAAGGGCTCTTGCATCCCCCCGCCCAAAAAATAAATAAGAGAGAGAGAGAGAGAAGGGAAAGGGAAAGAGAATAAAAAAGGAAAGGAAGAAGAATAAGAAGAAAAGAGGGGCTCTTGCCTCCTTCCCCCCCCCTCCCGCGCCAACAAATAAAAATAAATAAGAGAGAGAGAGATAGAGAGAAGGGAAAGGGAAAGGGAAAGAAAATATAAAAGGAAAGAAAGAAGAAGAAGACGGAAAGAGGGAAACGGGGGAAGGGCGAAAGGCTCTTACCTCCCACTCCCCCCTCCCGCCATAAAGGGAAAGAGAAGGGAGAGGGAAAGAAAATATAAAAGGAAAGAAAGAAGAGGATTAAAGAATAAGAAAAGAGGGAAACAGGGGCGAAGGGCTCTTGCCTCCTTTCTTTTCTTTCCTTTCCTTTCTTTCCTATTCTCCCTCTTTTTCGTTTTTCTCTTTCTTTCTTCTCTTTCCCTTTTCTTCTCTCTCTCTCTCTTATTTATTTTTTGGCGGGGGGTGGGGGGACGAGGCAAAAGCCCTTTGCCCCCGTTTTCCTCTTTTCTTCTTCTTCCTCTTCTTTCTTTCCTTTTATCTTCTCTTTCCCTTTCACTTTCCCTTCTCTCTCTCTCTCTCTGATTTATTTTTTGGCGGGGGGAGGGGGGGGGGCAAGAGTCCTTCGCCCTTCCCCTGTTTTCCTCTTTTCTTCTTCTTCCTCTTCTTTCTTTCCTTTTATCTTCTCTTTCCCTTTCCCTTTCCCTTCTCTCTCTCTCTCTGATTTATTTTTTGGCGGGGAGGGGGGGGGGGGGGAGTGAGGAGGAGGCAAGAGCCCTTCGCCCCCCCCCCCCCGTTTCCCTCTTTTCTTATTATTCTTTCTTTCCTTTTATCTTCTCTTTCCCTTTCCCTTTTTTCCTTCTCTCTGTCACCCCCAGCTAGGGCTGGTTTTGTTTACGAAGCGCCCGTCAGGAGAGTACACGATAGAGTACACGATGAGAGTACACGATAAAATTGACGATATCGTGAACTTTATATCGTGAACTTTTCACGATAAAATTCACGATATCGTCAATTTTATCGTGAAAAGTTCACGATAAAGTTCACGATATCGTCAATTTCGTGAATTTCTTCGTGAAAAATATGCGATAAAATTGACGATATCGTGAATTTTATCGCATATTTTTCACGATTTAGTCTATTCGCGATGTCCCTTCAGGGCCACCATATCCATGCAATAAATATTATAGTTAATAATAATAATACTAATTTGTCTTGTTTACCCAGGGTAGCCTCATCAGTATTCATACTCCCTGGACTTCATATACTACTTTTGTAAAGGCATTTTTCAAGTTTAAATACTTTCTCAATCAACACAAAAGCGACTTGTGAGCAGACTACTTGACGCACCAATACTCTCTGGCATAAAATGGTGCCCGCACAGAATCTAGGTCCCACTTAGCTTCCATGTGTGCGGTTTTTTGTTATTCTCTATTTTCTGAATCATACTCTTTATCTGTTAGCCCATAGAAAGCCAGGTGAAGTTTACTAAGGTATATTTTATATATTTTAGTTGTAAAACAATTATTTCTTAGGTGTTGGATATCCTTTAAAGCTCATTATCACCTCCATGTACATGCTGATTCTGTCTTTCTGTATTAAAGACATGATTCAATTATCCCTTCTTGTGATCCAAAAATTAAAAGTAAAAACTTTTCAAATGATCATTGAATGTTTCTCTCTGAAGTCCCCATAATCACACACTTCTTCATCAGTTGTTTTTAAAGCCACACTGTCCTACTTGTAGCTTCTTCCTCCCTCTATATAGAAAACAATGCCTAATCGGTGACCATAGGTCCCTCATGATCCTCTTTTTCTTATGTTAATTGAGAGCTGAGTTGATGAGATAACCACCTGTCCAGTGACCTTGCAGGTTGGCTCAGTCAGTAGAGCGTCCGCCTCACAACCGGGAGGTCATGGGTTCGAACCCCGGCCGCGTCATACCAAAAGACGTTAAAAGATGGGAGTTGCTTCTACCTTGTGTGGCATTCAACTTTATCTTTAAGTTGTTAAATAGGTCAGAGTCTATACATGTGATAGGCTTTTCATCGTGATAATCTATTTGTAGATTGCATAATTTTGCACTTTGTATTTCAAGCACAGAAACCAAAACAAACTTGAGTATCAATTTGTCACTCATTTGAATAAAGGTACATGTAAAATGTAATTGAATCCCGATACCGGTAGTTTGATCATAAACTTCTATAGTTCTGTAAAGAAGGTTCTCAATATTTTCTACACATGTCCATATCAAAGTTAATGTAATCAAGGTTGCAAGGTGTATGTCGAAAGTCAGTCGAGCAGTTTTTTGGGAATAATTGCAGTAAACACCTATAATATTGATTTTAAAATGTTGGCTGAATTTCAAGATATGAAGAAAATAACAACAACCTCCAAATCTAAACATGAAGGTGAAAATATATTCATAAACATGAACTTGAACATACCCGGTAAGCAAACATGTAGGGTAAATGTTACAATGACAATGATAGGATTCCAAAGTAGCTCTTGATTATAATAACCTAATGCAGGATCTGTCCTTTTAAGTATAATCAGGTGATCATCTATCTTGGGTGGTATCGGAGTGGACTGGCCTCAAGGCTCATATCCAACATATAAAATGATAAGCCACGATACAATCTATCTATAACTTTCTACTGACAATGAAAGCGGTTTAAACTGTCCATTAATCTTTCTGGAAATCAATTTAAAAACGATAGAAAGTTTTAATCTAGATTACATTATCTTACAAGGAAGGAAGATTAGTATGTCTCTTTTGCCTTTCTTGTGCTTTTGTCCAATGCCAACTTATACAAGTATAATGTGCCATTTGTTCATCCCATTCTCTTTAATTCAGATGATATTATGATCAAGCTTCGACCTGGATTTTTTCATAAATGTGATAATGCAAGGACTTCCTCTTTCAGTGTTTGGTTCAAATGTGCTTTATATACCACTTAAACATTGGAAAAGTGTTCTTTTGATGGTAGATTATTCTTTACAGAATTCTCTCTCTCTCTCTCTCTCTCTCTCTCTCCCTTTTTCCTCCTCTAGTCTCTAGTCTGCACTGTGCCCTTCAACTTTGTCTCAGGGCAGAGTACAGTTTTGAGATAACCTTGGGCAATAGATGAGATTTATTGTATTATACAGTGTTCAATAAGTCCGTTCCGCCCCCCTACAGAAAAGCATTTTATTGTGTTTGAAACTCAATTTGCACCATGCATTTCAGGTTATTTTGTTAATTTTCTCATTTTTAAGCATTATTAGAGATATCACTTCTCAATTTATTAACAAGGGAAATGCTCTCGGCGGTCTCGCCTGCATAACGCAATTCATTATGATAAACCAGAACGTCAATGACGTAGCGCTCATCCGCATCTTGCAACAACAAAAATCGTAAATTTTATGTGGTACACTTTTGAACTGGTCAAAAAATAAAAATTTGATGCCCTGGAAGGGACATAATTTCATTTCATTTGCATATAGTACCATAAATAATCAATGGAGCAAAATCTCACAATTCTGTGTAGAAGTGTAGTGTTCCAAATTTAGCTCTACCAAATAAGGCAAACCAAATCAAAATCAGGCAAGAAATGAGGGAAAAGAAGCAATTTTTGTTATTTTTGGAATAAATTTGCATAAATTACCATAATTAATTAATGGAGAACAATTTCAAAATTCTGTGTAGAAGTTTAGTGTACCAAAGTTAGCTCTGCGATATAAAGCAAAACCAAATCAAAATTGGTCGAGAAATGAAGGAGAAGAAGCCTTTTTTGTGATTTCGAATAAATTTGCATAAATTAGCATAGATAATGAATTTCACGATTCTGTGTACAAATTTTAAATCCCCCTCCTAGCCCTATCATATGAAACAATCAGAATCAAAATCGGTTGAAAAATGACGAAGAAGAAGCATTTTGAAAATCTTGATGTTGATGCCACAACAAAGTCTAAGTTTGTTGACCTTAAATGACCTTTGACCTTAACTTAGTGACCTGAAATTCTACTCACAAGATTGGGGAGACTTGATAACTCTATAGTCCAAGTTTCGTTGACTAAGAACTTATACTTTTAAACTTATATCAAAAATTCAAAAACTTAAGCTTAGGTTAAGTTTTCGATGATGATGCTACAACATAGTCCAAGTCTGTTGACCTTAAATGACCTTTGACCTTGAATTTGTGATCTGAAATTCTACTCACATGATTTGGGATACTTGATTACCCTATAGTCAAAGTTTCATTGACTAAGAACTTATACTTTAAAATTATATCAAAAATTCAAAAACTTAACCTCAGGTTAAGTTTTAGATGTTAACGCCGCCGCCGTCGCCGTCACCGGAAAAGCGGCGCCTATGTCTCGCTTTTTGCTACGCAGGCGAGACAAAAATGTATCTCTCCTTGGTGGTCGGTCACCTTTGAAACACGCTTGGTCCAGTTATCACCCACTAATGATGCAAGGAGGTCCTTATTCATGTCTAGGCTTTTCTATGCTCGTCGGATCCCCTCTTTAAGTTCAGTTATTGTTTTGCAGTATTGAGTTTCAATATTTTTTTTTTCATAATAGACCATAATTTCTCTATGGGGTTCATTTCTGTCAAATTTTCTGGCCAGTTCTCTTTCCTTCTCCAAGCTACTGTTGGTCTTGCTGGGTGCCATCTTTAAATGTTTGAGGTTTACAGACCTTTAAATTCCTCCTTTTTTAATTTTTGACCTCGTATCTCAGCCCAGCAAAAGGTGTGGTCAATTTCTGCAGGCTTGATGCATTAATATACATCCAGTACATGAACATTTGGTTGGTGACAGACTGCACTATTACTAAAGTAGTCATATGAGCAGTTGAGTTGGCAGATAGGGGCTGAACAAACTGTTTGAACACAGTATATTACCAACGCTCCTTCTCTCCCCTTTCCTTTTCTTCTCTGCAAGTCACACTCTTCTTTATTTTTATTCTTGTATCTAAGTTGAGAGCTGCAGGCACGTCAAGCTACTTTGCTTATTTCTGTAGCCCTCCTGCATCTAATGTATGTTAATTATGCATTCAATATATTTGTTTAATTTCGTTTATTATCTGTATAAAATTATATACACTTAAAATATTGTATCAAACCATATTATGTTCATGAAAATGTATGATGAAAAAAAGAAGAAAAAAAAAGATGCAGAAACCAATAAATCAAATCAAATCAAATCAAATAGTTTGAGCCGTAAGTCGTATAATAGTAGCTGTGCTTTATAAATTGATCTTATTATCATCATCATTTGACCTCTACTTGACCCATGCACTGAACTATGACCCCCATTTGACCCCGAAAGGAGGCACGACCCAACATGACCCATATGCATTCTCATTCAGCTTGAGCCCTACTTCACCCAAGCACTGAACTATGACCCCCATTTGACCCCGACAGGAGGCACGACCCAACATGACCCACATGCATTCTCGTTCAGCTTGAGCCCTACTTCACCCAAGCACTGAACTATGACCCCATTTGACCCCGAAAGGAGGCACGACCCAACATGACCCACATGCATTCTCGTTCAGCTTGACCCCTACTTGACCCATACACTGACCTATGATCCCCATTTGACTGGGGAAGAAGAAGGTGTGACCTAAGATGACCCAAGCCATACTGATCACACGTAATCCATTCAGACAGCCGATGGTGCGGTCCGCCCCGGGGTTGGTGTTGAGGAGTTTGGCCAGGTTACGGTTGAGAGCAAAGCTAAGCAGGAACTGTTCCCAGATGGCTGTATCAGAGAGAGAGAGAGAAAAAAAGTGATAAAGAGAGAGATAGAAATAGAGAGAGTGAGAGAGAGATAGAGAAAGTGAGAAAGAAAGAGATAGAGAGAGAGAGGGGGAGAGAGAAAAAGAGAGAGTGGGAGGGAGGGAGAGAGAGAAGGAGGGAGTGATAGGGGAGGGGAAGAAAGAGATAGAGGAGAGAGTGGGGGAAAGAATTGGAGGGAGATGTGGAAGGGGGCAGGGGGGTCGAGAGAGAGAGAGAGAAGGAAAAAAAGAAAGAAAGAAGTTCCATGATCTGAGTTTCAAATAAATTTCACATGCTGTCCCAAGGCCATACATGTAGTTGGCGGCTTTGCATCTCAATCTTCTTTGACCATCAATTCTTGGTCGGACTTTGTAGCAAAGAAGCAAAGTCCTCTCTACTTCTACCTCACTCTGCATGATTTCTTTATAGCATTTAAATTACGAATCATCAAAGGACAAGTCCAAAGTATTTAGTATTTATTTAGTAGTCCAAAAATGAAAGCCAGACTTCATCTTAATATAAAAGACACAAAACCTGCATCAAAATTTCAATTAGACAAAACAACATATGAGCGTCCCCTAATGTTCCATCCACACATTTTCAAGATAAAATACATTACCATGTTTTGGTGGCTCTTGTACAAGTATGAGAGGTGTATCATCGTCTTTTGTCTCTGCGGTATCATCGTTTATGGGGGCCTCGCCCGCTCTACCATTCTGGGCGGAGTTGTTCGTACTGGTGTTAGTGTACACGACCATCTTTGAGGAATTCTTCCTGTGATACCGGAGGTAACAGTCATAGGCCGCGCCTAGCAACATCAGCAGGAAGATGGCGCTGAAGAGAGTACTGGGTTTATGGAAAAGATAAAAAGAAAATGAAATGATATTGACATCTAATTGATTGTACATCTTAGGTAACCAATTTTTTTTTTAAAGTGCGAAGAAAGGCCCAGTTGATTACATTTGGGTGATTGGACATTCACAACAGCCACATTTGCTCTGGGATATACTTAGTCAAAGAAACACAAGTACTTTTGTTTTAATGGGTTGTCATTGAATTATCTTGTGAATAAGTTTGCTGCCAGGTTTAGGGTCAGGATTACGCATAGAGTTGGATCAGGAATCATCGTCAAAAGGGTAGTGCTACTATGAGGATATTCTTCCACACATGAATAGAATTAATGAGAAGGTTCACCTCGTTCAGAAGTACCCTTCTCTTTAAGAGTATGCATACTAATGACAGGGATTGTCATCATTATCAAAATAAGATACCAGGGCAGATATTCAATTCAGTACCCACTACTTATAGTAAGAAATATGAGTATTTTATTAAGTTTTCGACTTAGATAAAAGACTTAACCAACTTTGCTATTCATTTGAAGCATTTGGCTAAGTATTTTACTCTAAAATTTAAGACCTAGCAGACTTAAGCCAATTGTCATGGAGGCCTTGATGGGCCCACATATGGTTTTTATATTAGTGCGCTTTTAATGTGATGCATTAATTGCGCATTATTTCTGATTGATAATGTGAAGTCATAATAATTATCAGTTAGTATTTTACCTTAAAGTCGGCTTACTAAAGTCAAATGCTAAGATGTGATTTGAAATTGGGTTAAAGCTTATCTTCCGTAGTTTATAGGAGGGATTAGGCTGCCCTGCAAGGTCACTGGACAGGTGGTTATATCATTAACTCAGCTCTCAGTTAACTTAAGAAAAAGAGGATCATGGGGGACCAATGGTCACCGATTAGTCATCGTTTGTTATATAGAGGGCGCAAGTAGCTGCAAGTAGTGCAGTGGGCCTTTAAGACATATTACTTAGCTAAGTAAAATACTGACTTAATCCATGTACTGAATTGAATATGGCCCAAGTTATGATACATGTACATGCTATGACGTGTCTAGGGGACATGTCACCGGACTATAGATCACATGGTTCGCTGCTGGGGTCCCACCGCAGCACTAATGTCCTTTGGCTAGATATTAATCTACATTTGGTGTAGTAAACGGGTATCTGGTAGAAATTTATTCCTTGAATGCTTTGAGCACCTTAGGGCAGCTGGGCTAAAGCCTGGTACTAGTAACTGTTTTGTTTAATTGCTGAGCATTTTGATGGTCTCTTTCTCTCTCTTTCTTTCTCTCTCTCTTTCTCTCTCTCACTACTTTTAATGTCCAATACAATGTACCTGTACACATTGAGATATCATGGTGAAAAAACAGTGGCAAAACTTACATGGTGCCCACAAAACCGGCGCTGTAAGGAATATGATCTTCATAAGCACAGCTGACAAAAGACTTATCATTAGCTGGCTCTATGTACTTGGTCAAGTTCAGCATTTCTGTCAGATAAGAGGAGAAAAGAGCAAAATGAATTTTTCACAATTGGAATAGGACATGAAGATTAGGGGGGGGGTGGAAAGGGCAGGATATGTATAAGCTTTCTGGACTGAGAAACCAGTCTCAAATGAAGAAAAAACAAGACCTCCAGATGACACTATGAAATTATGAAATGAGTGTGCATACATGTAGATGTGATACAAGGAGCACAATCATGTAATAGAGTGGTGAAGTGTGACGTCATCAAAATATATTTTTACAATTTCTCAATTTTTTTCTTCATTTTCCAAAAGAGCATCAAAAATAATGTCCAAATGTCGAAAACCAATTCAATATGTTAAGTATTGGCTGAGATATGACCATCTGAAGAAATAGATTTCCAAAAGGAACTCAGTGTTATTTTTCTCTGATTCATAACATTAGGAACCAGAGCAATATAACACTGAGTTCCTATAGGAAATCTATTTCTTCAGATGTCACAATTTCGGACTCTATGTAGACTAGACAAGATGTTTGCCAAAAATTTGACGGACATATAGAACAAAGGAAGGCAGCAATTAAAAAATATTGTATACAATAAAAACAATTTTTTTTTAAAATGAGCCACTGTATATGATTTTAAAGAGACCTCTCAAAATAACATTTCTGTCAATCAGTTCTAATGCATAAAATCTCTGAACAATATGACTTCAATAACACCCTGAAAGGTCTTATTTTCTTATTTTCATTGACAGCCCGTCTTCAAAATATAATTTTATAAGGAAAGGCATTAGATATGGCAATATGGCCATATACATGTCATATGAGAGTTCATTATTCCACCTAAGTATAATTATTATCATGCAAATAAAGCGTGGATGGCTCGGCATTAACTCCTGGGACTTTGAAGTTTGAGCCATTGATGCATGTCTACAGACTGAGCAAACAAGTACTACACAGGCACAAGGCCATGACTGTACAATTAATGTATTTACTTTAAAAGTTTATGTACACAATATACTGTACATATCCAAGTCTAGAACAAAATTCAGTACCACACATGACTACAAAGATCAATATATTTCATGTCCAGTATTGCAAAATAACATGTCCTTGAAAACTATTTATTTAATTATCTATTTTATTCTTATAAAGACACAAATATTAGTTTTTTAGTAGTTTAAAATGCTGTAAAAAAACCATTTGTTTCACAATTTAAAAAAAAAATCTACTTCCTTTCTTTTAAAATTGTTTTGACTATTATTATTTTCCTCCGTATTGGAACAAATTCACTCACACATCAAACTGCACAGATTTCAAGAAAGATATAATCAATCAAACTTGAGTTTCCAAACTATTTCTGAGGGTTTTATTTGACCAACTATTGCTACAAGATAATGAGAGGGAAACTAAAAGTAGTTTCTCATTTCTCTAAGAATTTGCAACTTCAAAGAAAACAAGATCTTAAGAAAAGTAATACCAAGTGAAAGAAAAAACAAATTGTAGAAACTGATAAGAGTATTGTCCAGGTTTATCTTCGTCCATTATTGTAGCCAATTGACTACATAGTTTCAGTTTGATAGCTATAATTAGTATACATGATCAAGTGTCTTTCACAATACACAGGTTTCAAGTGCGTGATGTACATGTATATAAACATAGAAAATGTTAAATTCACGATTGCACATACCGGTAGATGTTTGTATCTGTACTAATCTGGTACAAGTACTACTTACACATGTACATGTATTATGTTAAAGCCCCCACTGCACTAGCTTGGCCAGGAGGGATTAGACCTCCCTGCATGGTCACTGACAGGTGGCTATCTTATCAAATCAGCTCTCAATGAACATACGAAAAAGAGGATCATGGGGGGCCAAGGGACACCGATTAGGCACTGCTTGCTGTATAGAGGGCGCAAGAAACTATAAGTAGTGCAGTGGGCATTTAATATACACATATTGTATTAAACTGTAGAGAGCCATTTATATATATATATATATATATATATATATATATATACATATATTGAAGAGTGTCATGTTTGTTTTTCTTACACATTATGTTATCTTTTTATGAAGTATGAACCTGGCCTCAACTAACAATAATTATGATGCAGGAGTTAACACTTAAACAACTGGACAGATGATCTTGAACATTGGTTTACATGTATAGACATCTACCCATAAAGATACTCTTAGAAGAATGTAACCACTTTAAAGTGGTTTTGTCTCAATTAAAAATATCCAGAAGAGATTGTCTACTTCATAAAAAGGAATACTTAAAAATAAAGAAAAATGTCCACTTACCTACAAAGACGTATAGGTAATTTTGGATATCTGTCTCGGTACATTCCTTTGGCACACACACACCCCAGGCAAGCAGAACCTCTGGCGACTGAAGAAAGAATAAAAGGGAATTGATGGTTACTGCAGGAAACAGAAATAGATACTTGTTGTCTGTTGGGAGCCAAAAGTGCGTTAATTTTGTGTGAAAAGACTTGAATTAATGCCCTTCTGGCTCCAACCGACGATGCACTAATTTCTTCATTTTTCTTTTTTTAATCATGGTATTACAGCAGGGACGGGCCGCTATGCATAAAAGTATACTAACAAAGTTTAAGGCCCTATTTCCTAAAAGTTGTTATCAATAACAAATGCAAAATTTCCTATGACAAATTTGCTCTCAGCCAATCGGATGCCTCAATTTCAGTAGATGTTAACAGTTATCGTGACTTGTCATTAATATCAAGTTTTATGAAACAGGGCCCAGAATTTTTAAGGTAGGTTCAGTCCACTGATCTGCAGAGGGCCAGAGTGTCCGCCTCTTCCTACTTTGAATATTTTCATAATTCTGTTACAAGACAGAGCAAAATTCATGTCCATATGAAGTCATCTTCTTATTCTGATTACGTGACTGGGTAAATTTGGGACTTCATTGGGATGACAGTAATTTATACAAAATAAAGAGCTTCACAATTTGCACTTCTTCAATCAGTGGACTTCCTTAAAGATGAAGTTGAGTTCTGGTCATGCGATTGCATTGTGAAAGAAACGGTGTGGAACCGACCAGAAAAGGTTGATCATCTAGCATATAAGAATTTGTGTGTATTGCAAGGTTCTGGAATCATCAAAATGCAGGGTTCTTGTTAATTTTTCTGATAGCAGGCTATTTATGATTTACAGGAGGCTACTAAAATTGCAAAAGAAAAATCTCTGTGCGCGTAGCGCACATCACGAGCGCGAAGCGCGAAGTCCCTTGCGGCCGGGGTCCAGGGCCCGCCCAAGGGCCCTGGAAGCTTTAGGGTTTTAGATGCTCTCTGGTGCTATCTTAGCCTTATTTTTGAAGATATGACCACACTGTATGAGCCATAGTTTAATGATAAAGATCATGAATATTTTGGCTGAATAACTTACTTTTCATATGATATACAATATGAAATGAAAATGCTCCATTATTGTTTCTGATCATTTGGACGCAGAGCGAGCTCTGGAGCTGGCCTCTTTAAATTATTGCGAGCGGAGTTCGCTGGCTTGAGCTTGTTTACGAACGTACGTCTTCGGTCTAGTCTCTGTGACAGTGTATGTGTATAGCGTGCCGCACCGGTTGTGCAGCGCTCGTATTCTGTATCGAATCGTGCATCGCCAAATCAATCATAGTTTCACACTCATTATTACAGGGTTCGTACGGGTCAGGGAATTTACAAATGTATTTTCCAGGAGCAAAAAGTCAGGGAAAGTCAGGGAATTCATCCATTTCTTCTGGAAAGTCAGGGAATTTTTTTTTTCAAGATGTTTGTTAAAAGGGCATTTAATTTGTCTTGTGAACAAAGGAAAATACATTTCGTAAAATCTGTGGTTCACAGGACCTTTTTCGTAATAAATTACACGCAATATCTTTCGGACCTACTAGTGTGTCTTTCATACATGTATGCAAGATGTTTGTGTGCGTAAATGACTTGCATTGACAGTTGCGGTGCGTGGTGCCGGTGTGTGTACATGCACGAATGCTGCATGCACGCTGTACGATTACTTTTTGATCGAGCTTGTGCATTGATTTTTATTAAAAATTTGAATGAAGGTGTTTTACCCCGGGGTTCTACCACAGAATATTCATTAAACAATAAATAAAATGTAAATAACTATGCATCATGAGCCACTCGTGTTTTATTAAGAACCCCTTTAAAAATCGTGTTGCTCTTTACTCGAATATCGCAACCCTGAATCGCATTTGATTCCACATTTGGCGTCCATTGTGCGAGCGCGAGCATACAGCCAGCTCACTGATCTCTACGAAAAACTAGCCTAGCCTCGTGGTTGCTGCTTTCCCCAACGTCCGCAGTTAAGGCACACTTTTTTTCCGTCAGCAAAATATCGAAAGTCGGGAGTGCGCCTTATATAGTCCGGAACAGGATATTTGAGTCCTCAAATGCTACTTTTTAGTGGTTTTCAAAAATCTCTGTGTCTCAACATGAATTACATAGTGCAAATAAAGAATAGGATCTACTATTTGAAGTTAAACTACGTTCCTAATTTGAAGGGAAGAGAGTTTTTTGTCTTCAGTTTTTTTTTTCAGTCTCGATTAAATTATGCCCTGTCGCATGGCACTTTGCCGGCCGAAGCTCTCCCGTGTCTTCAGCTCACTTACACAGGGGATAACGAATCACCACGCGAACACTAGCCTGTCCACAATCCTGTTTGGACTCGGGGGGTCAAAAATTCTGTCATCTTTAGTTTTAAAAACAACATTGTTACTGGGTCTAACTTATTTCACAAGCACTACAATTGTGCCTCGTAATAAAATGAAAGTATTTTCGTACACTGTCACTGAAATAGAGCCGATCTGATGTTAACAAAAAGACCAATGTTGGCTTTTTTTTTTGATGGCTTTTTGTTAACCAGATCAGATCGCGTCTTATATCAGTGTTCGAAAAATACTTTCACTTTCATTATACGAGGCAAATTGAGGTGCTTTTGAACTAAGTTAGACCTTAGTCTAGTAACAATGTTGTTTTTAAACTAAAGATGACAGATTTTTTGTTTTCAGATTTGTTTTCAGATTTGTTTTCAGATTTTTTTTTTTTTTTTTTTTGGGGGGGGATCTTCGAAATAGGGGTGCGCCTTATAGTTTAGTGATTTGCTTCCTAGTATTGCGATGATGTTTAGTTGTACGCTTTAAATTAAGACATGTTCATCATTGAAAATGGTCATGGAAATTTACATTAACCTGCTCTGGAAAGTCATAGAATTTTAAAAATGTGTAAGTGTACGAACCCTGTTATTACTACCGGTATTATTTATAATTTAGCCTACATTATTATTTACATTTCAAATAAAAAACTTACCTGTACGTTGCTTCTTACTCTTAATAGTAAAGAAGGAAGACATCGATGTCTGCCGTTTCGATTCCATTTTAATTCGACTGGCGTGCGATCTCGGAGATAAATTCACTCAGCTAGCTCAGCTCGGCTCACAACGCGCGCTTTTCTTGCGTAAGCTAGCTTGCCGGCCTGCGCTTGGCTATGGCGCACTGGGCATATACTAGATAGCTCTGCCCCCGCGTGCGCCGCGCCGCAAGTCCATATTTTAATAGGGTTTTATTTTACGATCGTTTCGGAGACGTTTCATCTCATTTCTTTACGACCGTTTTCACAACCCCGCGCTATGAAAGCGTGTCTTCGTGAAGCTTGTGATAACAGAAATTTGAGATAGCGACTTGACCGAATATGATGTGATTTTTGTATTATTTTTTTTTTTTTTTGGAGAGGCTTACAGCCGGCTACGATTGCCGTTACAGCCGGAAAAAATAGCCGGTTGCCGGCTATTAACAAGAACCCTGAAAATGATAAGAAATGTGGCCAAGTCTTGGTAAAGTTACAAACACTTGCACAGAAAAATGTAAATGGGACTACACGAACATGTGGCGTAAAAAGCCGCCCCCCCCCCCCCCCCCGATTTTAACGATGTTACATGCATATTTAGAATATGAAGGCATTTGAAGAGCCATGCTTTTCAGGGAACATGTCTTAACTGATGTTCTTCCACACTTGCATAATAAGAATGAGTAATGCTCACAAATTATTTTTCACCTCTTCCCAGAACTCAACCTTCTCTTTAATTCAGGTTTACTGTAAGTACTTTCACCTTTCACTTTCATCAATACAACTACAAGCCCAAAGTACATGTATTGGATGTCAGAGAAAAATTTTGATGACAGAAAATCAGTTCCACCTACTGAAAACAAACAAAATGCAAAGTGATTGTTCAACACTACAATTAATTGAAATCCGGGCATTATGTCATGAAACAGTCATAAGTACAAGTTAAACAACATCATATTGAAGTGCATGTTAAATTTTATACAAACGTTTCAACATGTTGTCAGCGAACTTGTATTTTTAATGGTTGTGTGAAACGCTGCCCTGCTGCATAATTTGGGTATACATTACAGTATGTGCAAAAGAATAGCAAAGAGCCACTATTTATGTAGCATTCCCACATAGTGCACTGTACACAGTCTCATTCGAAAGTGAATACCGTATTTGCCGGCGATAAGGCCACACCGCCGCATAAGTCGCACCCCAACTTTGACATTTCAAAGAGGAAAAAAAAAAAAAGGAAAAAAAAAAAACCAACGCACAAAACAAAATGATCGTAATTTTCCCGTAAAACACTATTTTTTTTTACAAACTGATACCAAATTCATCAATATTCTTATAATTTACCGGAAGTTTAGCTCAAAAAGTGATCGCGGGCAGATTTGGAGTCCGATATATACCCCTACCACAATGTACGGTGTAATGCGAAACTGCATGAAATGGAAAACAAAATGGCGACTTCGGATGGAAGCTTCGCGGCAGCTCCGTTAGACTGTCTCTTCCTTTACTTTTGCAATGCATTGGCACGAACTTAGATCAAGATCTATCGGCAAATGTTGGTTTAGCAATTTATTTTCGTATTCATGTCAACAATGCAAGATAAAATTGTCGGTAAGATGTGTTGAAATGTCCTGTACCATAGTAGTAAAGTTATTGTACCGTTAGTAGTCCCATATGTGCCAATTCGTGCTGGTTTTGACTTTCGCCGTAAAGGCAGCCGCAACCCGACTTTTTTATATTTTCTCTTCCAAAAATACTGCGGCCTTTACGCCGGCAAATGCGGTATAATTATTTCCAACAAATTTTCACTTTGTAAATATTTTGCTGTCCCAAGGAACTGATCCACTGGACGATAAACAATTATATAAACAAATGCAGCACATCTGTAAAGGTCCTTTTTTCAATCTGACAGAAATGCCTTTAATAGCATAATTTAAAAATTGAAGTAACAGAATATATTTTGTCTTTAGCTTCTTTCTTTTGTTAGCGGGTGGCAAATTATTCTTTGATCATCTTACCTTAGTTTTGGTTATGGCAGTGAAATTGACATCAAAGAATGTTGCACAGTACTTGTACTGAATGTTATATTCTGGAACTTTGATTGAGCGACATTCATCGTAGTGACCAAGCCAGTGCAGATTGCCTTGTAATATGCCAGCTTGAGGCTTGCCAAATGCATCAAACACTGTCCAGAGAAGAAAAAATAAATTATTAGTAAATGTTGTAAAAGACATTATCTAAATCTACATGAGCCACTCTCCACCAGAGTGATAAATGGATACCAATGGGAAGGAATTCCTCAAATACTGGGAGCCCCGAGATTAATAGCCTAGCTAGAGCCAGGGTAATAATCTTCAACATATCTGACGGGCACCACTTTTTCTAATTTCATATCTCTATCTAATACCCCCCCCCCCCTTTACCGTCACACTTAGTACAGTGTAAAATTATTTACATTGCCAATACTAATAATATTAGTTTTTCTGTAGTTGTATGTGATATATTATATCACTTAGTTATCCTAAGTTGTTTTTACCTTTCTTTTGATATGATGTTATTTGCTCCTGTCGTATCATCTTTAAATTGTTCTTACCCTTGATTAGTATTTAGTACTTTTTAATATGAAATCTGTTTCACATTTTAAAAACATCATTTATCATGCGCTCTATAAATAATTGTTGTTATATTGATATAAGAGCACCTCAAGCTCCTTGCGTGGTGGATACATGCGCTCTAAAACTATCCACTATTATTATAATAGGACAACCGTACAATTCAACCCAAACAAAGAAATACATGTACCATATTCCTTGAGTTGAGTCGACGTCGGTAGAAATAGAATATCAATGGCGTCAACGCATTCCTTTGAGGCATTTCCTGGCACGCCCCCTAGTGTCATCTTTCGTTCAGCCTCAACCACGCCTTGGATGACCTTTGGTGTGATGGCCTCCGTCAGCGCTGCCATGGCAACCAGCAAAATGGCCGCTGCCAAGCACTTGCTCTTCAGCGATTCCATCTGAAATTGTGGGGTAACGCAGGCAGGAAAGGAAAAATGTACACGAGTCTGGTTAGTAAACATTTGAATCCACGTTTTCTTACTCTCAACTTTCAGCGACTGCCAAAAGCATGAAGCATCACAACTTTCGCAAGAGGTCAAGATTTGTTTCTTGGCAACCAGCAAAATGGCTGCTGCCAAGCACTTGCTCTTCAGCAAAAATGTACACGAGTCTGGTTTAATGGTAAACATTTTAATCTTTCTTACACTCAACAATATTGTATCACTTCTTGACTTTCCCAGAAACTGCACAACGTTTGGAAAAGGTAGAGATTTGTTTCATGCCACAAAATATCCAAACAACAATACAAAAGATTAAAATCATATCGGTGAACAACATTCTTAAAATTTTGTTATTCGAGCAAGTTCTTCAACACTATTCATATCATGAAACTTACAGGTTTGACACTTACTATCACACAAAAGAGAAGCTGTAAGGATGAAAAACTGCCAGTACCATCTATGAAATAACCTTGCACAATATATCAACCTCTCAGGAACGTTTGCTTTTTATAGTAAATTAATCAATGAATGAACAATGCTCCTGTGCAAAGTAGAGGCAAGAGTCTACACACAAATACCAGTATACACTGTATATAAATGTACAAAAACGTAAAGTGTGTGGTGAAATGGCATTCAACTTTAGTGAAAAAAAGATTACCTAATGGTTGTTTGTAATTAACCCAATTTCACAATATTATTTTCCACAAATTTATGGTTAATTCTTAACAAAATTGATTTACATCAGCCATTAAGGTACATTGTTGTTCTTGGGTTGATTTTAATTGATAAAACAAAATGCCAGAGAATCCATTCATGTTCTGTGGTAGGAGAGGTTTATAACCACACTTATCAGATGACATGACCACATTACAACTTCAAGTACACTATACTGTATATGCAGTAATTACATTAAAACACTTTTGGAAAGAGAGAGAGAGAGAGAGAGAGAGAGAGAGAACAGGACAAAAGAGGTTTTTCAAGAGCCACCCGTATATGACAAAACATGTTAACGCATCATATTCTCTCCTTTCTAAACAAGAAACTTTTCTAAACATGAGAAGGAGAAAAAACTATCGGAAAGTGCATGAAGTTTCTTGCCTCCCTCCCCCATAAAAACAAAAAACAAACACACACAAGTCTACTGATCGGTCATACCACACACTACCCATTGTAATTACATGTACAGGATCACATGGTGCTGACTATTGTGATGTTGAACAAAAGTTCTAAAGGTTGAGTCTTGATCTATATTTAGCAATGACATCATCAAACCAATGACACCAATGACATCATCAAACATGTGTCCTAGCTTGGTGAACAAGCTAGGACACACCTGGGCCCTTTTTCATAAAACTTTATAATATTAAATGAAAAGGGTACGTATGATGACTACAAGATTTCCTTTTTAAAATAGTCCATTTATGTAATGTTATCCGATTCAATGAACATTCTTTGTTAAGTGCCTCTTACAAATTATTTCATTCACCTGTAATACAAATAATTGTATTATAATTATAAATTATAAATGTGTTGTTACATGTTTCGAAAAATCCATAATGTTTGTCCAACCTAGCAACGATTTATGGATGTAATTCAATTTCTGACTTTGAAATACAATTATTTGTAACATGTGAATGAAATAGTTTATAAAAGGCACTTAACAAAGATTTGTGCATTGAATTGGATTACATTACAAACATGGTCTACAGTAATTGGCAAACTAGTTGCAGACTAGTATGAATTCAACTATATAATCTAGGAGCACTTATTTAAACCAGCAATTAAAGTATGTCCCATTTGCAGGCCAAAAAAATGAAAAAGTTAAATTCCAACTGCGTTTGAAAGATAATACTAATTTAGAACTTCCCTAAAAAAGGTGGGGCTTGAAAATGTCTTCAAGTGGGAAAATAACAACTATTAGTTGTCAAATCGACTTTAGGGCTATAGAGCCCAAAAGTAATAGTCTTGATTTTCAGACATTTGTACCGATTGGTCATACGTTTTATGCTGCGCAAAGATTCAATCAGTTTAATCTTGGCCATCACAAGAAGTGGGTTATTGATGTAGACAAATGCTCATGTACCCTTTACAACTCTTTTCATGTATGTTATTACCAAAGAAGAAAAAAAAGCCAGTCAGGCACTCAATAGTGTCCGACAGTGAAGTCTATCAAGTAAACAGGTTTCCTTGCATAATTTGAATATGAGGACACTGCTAACGTTTAAATTTCACAGATAGGACATACATGACATATTCATAATTCCTGCAAAGTTCTACAGAATTTGAGGTTGGCTGCAAAAGGGACATAGTACATGTACCTTTAATGTCATGACTCATGAGCAGTATGACTTAATGTTGTGGCGTATTATAACAACAGATTTGGGGTGGGATTTTGGTTGTTAGTGGAAAACAATTGTGTATTGTTAAAAGCAATGAGCAAACTCTTTCCATGAATTTCACAACAAGTGATGGGGAAGCACATGTTCATGATAAAACTACGTCATGAGAAATTTTGCAAGTTCATTAGTGGAAGGAAGTTATCACAAAAGGGACCACCATTTACTAGTACCGGTAATGGATTCATAATTGATCAATAAAAAGAGTGCTTTAATAACCTTTGAGTTGACAAAATGTAACTAAGGAAAGCAGGTCATAAATAACAATAATAACTAGTTCCAAAAAAAAATTGCTTCAGAGAGCACTTCTTTTAGGTTTGCCATAAACCCACTGATATTTTACTGCAGTGATTCTTATGTAATTTTTCCTCTCATTTGCCGGAGTTCCATTTCAGTTTTCCTAGAGCTGTTTCGAAGCTTCCAGAGCTACAGTATACCACTCACCACGACCAAGACAAGACCAAGTATCCTCACTATGCAGACATTTACTGTGACTGTGAGTGATACATGTATTTTGTTGTGTACAGTACTGAGTTTAAAGGTAAAGACCAGTTTTGGAAACGCCCCAATTTCAAAAAATGAAATGGAAGCTCTAATTACCAATCATGTGAAAGAATATGTTTTGACTAATACATGATGATACAAAATTTGCCGGGAAACCGCCTACTAATTCATATATTTGGTAAATTTGTTTCTCTCATGGTCTGTGAGAGATATAGGGTAGTCCCATATACATCTTTCTGTGTATAGTGCTTGTAACTTTACGAAGAATGGGCCAAATTTCTTATCATTTTGATGATTCCAGAACCTTGCAGATGCTAGATGCTACATTATTATGTAGATGATCAACCTTTTCTGATCGATTCCACAACGTTTCTTTCACAATGCAATCGCATGACCATAACTGGTCTTTACCTTTAATTCAATTTCTTATATATTAATCTAAAGCCCTTACTTTCTTCTGATTATGCAAGACTGTTACACTGCAAGTTTCTGTGCAATTATTTATTCTGATTTCACTTTCTGTAATCAGAAGTTTCAAGTAGTAATGAAAGCAAGCCTCTTGAAAAGGAAGTCTTTCTGTACCATCATTCTGTACCATAACATGATCTATGTTAAATGTGTTTGTTTGTGTTTTGTATGTTTTCGTATTTGACCTGATTTTACTTTCTGTAACTATTAAGGTGAGAAAGAGAACTTGTCATGCAATTTCTGTGTTGATCGAGTACGCAGTAAAATAGGAAATGTTGTGTTTACGAAGGCCATAAAATTAACAGAGTTACATAATGAATTGACAAAAATTGACAGGGATGGGTATGCCTGTATATGCCTGTACATGGGAATAAACTCCTGTAATCATGGAAGATTTCCATAGACGTATCATGTTCCCCTGCTAAAATTGATCTATATTACAGCTCTAGCCTACATTCTAAAAGAGGGCGATTCTTTGATGGGGGTTAAGTAAAAAAAAAAGTGGCCTAATTTTTTGTGGGTATTATAAAAGAAAATTAAATATTAAATAAAAATGATAAAATAAACGAAAACAAAATTTCTTGTATTGCCTCATTTCACTTTTTTCTATCTCTTATTGTGGACCAAATAATTCAGGTGTTACTGTAATCATATCTGATTGATACACATCTACATTGTGTAAATGTAAATCCAATCACAAGCACACACACTCAACATTTTCTCTTTCAATCTCATTAGCTTATAAAAATAGTCCATTTAAGAGGCTGGTACTCAACAGGAAGAAGAAGAAGATCTCTTCTACGATACACAGGTCTGACAGTACATGTACATGTAAATACAAAATACGAGCACATTTTGACACTTCCTTGTACAAAAAATGTACATGTAAGGTCTAGTAGTTGGACATCTTTAGTAGACCTAGTTTAGAATAAGCTTTAAAAGTCTTGTAGATTTTATTGAGGTGATTATACAAATGTATATTTTCTGATTTCTTAAAATCCTTACAGAGCCAGCAGAATAACTAGATGCAGGTCTACATTGTACAGGATTTTGTCCCTTCAATTCAATTCAATTCAATTCAATTCAGAACTTTATTTCAGACTCAGCTGCACAAGGCAGAGGTCCATAAAACATATGTTACATATAGATAGGGAAAAGAGCCGAGTATGAACATGATGAGTATAACAACAACAAATCATACAAATACTAATATCTTGATTTAATTAAAACAAAAAAAAAAAGTGTTCGAGAGTAGGCCTAATATTTTAATAACAATAGGAATTCATAAACCAACACAACAGTGATGTTAAAGTACTATATAGATCTAGATCACAACAGTAGCAGCATTAATTACTAAATAGCAATGATTTGTGTTGCAAATAACTAATGTCTTCAACTCTTCATGACTTAGGTCTAGGTATATGTTTGTTGCATGTTGTGGACACGGCCCGGTCGGTGCAAAGTTCATTGTGCACGGTGCGAGCTTAGATAAGACTCTTAGGAGGCGTAGGCCACAAGTCCCCGGCCCCGCTGCTCCTGGCGATGGCGTGAGCCGTGCTTGCTGAATATTTACATGTACTGAAGTCTCCGAAAGAGTTGTGTCAACAGCAAACTACCTTCTCTTGCTATGTCATACTCATATTCTCCTTGCGAAGGTAGCAGTTAGTCAAAATCTAGAGTTAAAACCAGTATTTCAAACTTACCTTTCTAAATTTTCCCATTCGGCCAGGTAAATAACGTTGTTGTACAACAATGAATGCTCAACGTCAGGTGATTATGGCCGTAGTTGTTGTTGTTGTTGTTTGGTATTAGTCTAACTACCATCCGTTTTTATTTCATCGCTTGGTGGTCATTTGATTTCCTCTCCATCTGATCATTCGAATACAGTGCACTGGATTTTTCATTAATAACATTAATCAAATCATCAGGGAGATTTTTGAATTGTCATTATTTATAAAAATATTTCTTGTCTTTGGCCCTGTGAAATTAATAGTGCGTCTGCAGAATAGAATAACTAATATTTCTCAATAGCTCTCGACCTATCAGCCCCCCCCCCCTTCTCTCTCTCTCTCTCTCTCTCTCTCTCTCTCTCTCTCTCTCTCTCTCTCCCTTTCTCTCTCCCTTATCTCCCTCTCCCTCCCTCCCCTCCTCTTTCTTTCTATCTCTATTTCCTCTTTTTCTCTCTCACTCACTACTCTCCATCTCCTCAACTTTTCTGACAATTAATATTCAAGTAGGCCGGGTCATAATTGAAAATCGAAAGGCCTATATGTATTTATCATTTTTATTTATAGAGGGGGATTAAAAAATATAGGTCTATCCTTGATCTCCCTTTGCTTTGTTTTGTTTTTTATTCTGACCAATCTACTGATTAGTAAAATATGCATTTATTAACTGTCTTTGGCATTTTAGCCTCCTTCGGCTCTCTAAGAATAACAAGACATGAAAGTCAATAGCAGTGGCGTATACAGGTTCGTACACCTGGGGGGATGACTGGGCTGCCAACGCTAGTGAGGGAGCGAAGCGACCGAGCGGGGGGAGGGTGTGGGAGGGGGGTGTCCCCCCTCCCACGGTAGGGAGCTTTTGCAATTTTGAACTTGAAATCGTGCAATCTGATGCATACTTAATGAGGTAAAATAACACACACAAGCGTGCACACGCACACACACACACTCACACACACACACACACACACACACGCACACACACACACACACACACACAAACACACACGCACGCACACACACACACACACACACACACATACAACGCCTTGAATGGACAGACATACATCGACAAGATCTACACACCGTGGCATACGAATACAGAATGGACTGACACATAGTATTGCATATTGAACCACACTACGTATTTATTTATCTCTGTGAATTTTGCTGTTACACCTCTTCAGAAAAAAAAAAACAATGTCAACTGTGTACACGCAGGTATAGTCTTTGTTGTCTTGATAGGGGTATGTGGTTATGAATGAAAACAGCCTCTGTGGCCATTTGTGAATAGAACACATAAACAACAAACAAATAACGATTAAACTTTGAACAATGTGTCTGTTCATTATAAAGCATAATGAATACGTACATACTATGCTTTTTTTTACCTCAAAGAAACAGGCATAGTATCCATAGATGGATATTGGCTGGCGGCTCATTAACATATACAAATAATAATGCTAATACTAATAGGTTCCTTTTATCTCGCATTTCAAGACAGGGTAAATTCACACTGCGCTTTACATGAAACAAACTTCTTTAAACATTTCAAACTTATGTCTTCATGCATCAATCAACATACTTTAAATGAATACAAAACAAAGTGCATCTTAAATAAAACAAAAATAAATAAATCGTTAACAATACAGAAAAGATGTAGCTAATGCAAGCTTAACAACAAACTAATGTATACCAGTCAGTCCTGATATCAGTATTAGTGTAACAAGAGTCATATAGTGGGAGCATGAAGTTGAACAATTCATGATTATACATAATTATATATGTTTGTTTGAATAATACTTGTCATAAAGATAGTAGTATGGTACTCTCTGTCATGAATTGTTATGTATACTGTTGTATCACATTCATTTTCTATTCTGTTTTAGATTGCGCTGATGCATTTTGCACACAATTTATAATGCCTATAACACTAGTGGGCCAGACCACACATGTATTTCAATAAAAACCGACTTGAGAAAATAACGTGTATATAAATATATAAATAAATAAATAAATAAATGCATATAATGTATATATATATATATATATATATGTATGAATATCATATACCTGTAATATAATCTGATATAAACTAATAAATAAATAAATAAATATAATACATATAATATACGAGAAGGTATTGCTAGTACTAGGTTCGTGCCTGAAAAGTAGTCTCGATGAAAAGAAAAAAGTTGTTGCTTCATTCCCATACCAAAAGTAACAAAACAGCTTGATTAACAGTTGCTAATCAGATAATAGAGACATGCGGTAAGTTGGTAAACTTACTTAAGGAGCATTCATGGCTCAACAAACAAACATATCGGTCTCTTAGTCAGTTTTACTTTTGTAGTCTTGCAAATTTGTGTCTTAGAAACCAAATATCTTGCGCCTCTTTTCGTTCCTGCCCGCAAACTCCTTGACAAGATGCTGTAGGGATATGTTGTCAAGCAGGAGGTGGTGGCTGTTACAGACAGCTACTGCATTGAGCCTCTTCTGGGTCATGGTGCTTCTCAGCCACGTCTTGAGTCTCCTTAGAGCGGAAAAGCTACGCTCGCATTCGCTTGAGGTTACTGGACACACGAGAAGCAACTTCATGAGGGTAGCTACTTGGGGGAAGAGGTTGCGGACTTCTGGTGTCATGGCTTTGTACGCCTCTCTCGCCTCCTGCACACTCTTCGCCTCCGTCGTTTGTCGGTACATAGCCAGTTGTACTGCTAGCACATCCTTTTGTAGTTCCGGATATTGCTTGATGGCAGCTCGTCTAGAACCTTGCCTGAGCCTTGCCTGAGATCAGCATATCTCCAAGAACCTTGTAGGCAGCGAGGTTGCACTGTGACGAGTCGTACCTGTCGTCCACTTGTACAATAATGGCGTCAATGAATGCCAAGTATTGCTGCCTGAAGTGTTGTTCCGGGCTGGTTGGGTGGAATGGCGCGGCGGTTCCTGTGAGGCGTCTGGGTGGATTTCTTTTCCTTGGAACACTTAGTGGATCCAGGTCCAGGCCATCCGCTTTTGACACTGCTTTCTCGAACAGATCGTGGAATTCCTCATCTGTTCTCCATGCCATCATCTGACTCCTTGTCAATTTGACTGCTTCCAGCATACCTGTGTGTGTCAAAAGAACATTACATGGCTTATGATTTTTTTTTTTGACACACAATGAAATATGCATACTGAGGTTTAATCTAACCAAGAGAATACATTTACAATATTTAGTTTTAAAGACTAAGTTACAAAATTAAAGAGTCTTTTTGAAATAGCGTACCTGAAACGATAGCGGAGCGGGATTGTCAGGACCGATTCAGCTGTTCAAGGGCAACGATTGGCTTGGTCACCATCTCTAGGCTCAGGTACGTCGCTCCTTTCTCAAAGCGATCAAGAAGACCGTTCGCCTTCACCGCTGATTCCGAGATGCCTGATGACGCCATTTCCCTTAGGCTTTCCAGAACAGGCTCGTAGTTGTCTTTGACGGAGAGAATTGCAGGCGACCTACAGAGCCATCGGGTCGGACAAAGGGGGCGAATATGGTAGAGGGCTTTACCGGCTGATCATCGGAGAGGCTGTCTTGTGCAATGTCCTGGAAGATGCCCTGTATAGGTTAAGACGAACGGTGTAATATTTTATTATGTTTTATAGTAAAAAATAATTAATATTTCATATAATATGTGATAAACTAATATATAAAATATAAGGTACCTACATTATACTCAGCATAACTTCATGAATCTGAATGAGGCACGAATGAGATTAATTGTGAATTCATGTACCATGAGGTATGTACTCACCTTAAACTTCCCGGATCTCTTGAAGAGAACACCAAGCTCATGAACCCATTGGATGGCATCTCGAACTGCGGGGCAATCGGAGACTGCATGCTGCATAATGAGATTAGCAACGTGTGATGCACAGTGAAAGTTCAGTGCGAGGGGTTGGCGCTCCTTCACTTTGGCTTGGCATCCTTTGTACTGGCCCAGCATGTTGGCTGCCCCATCATAATGTTTGGGCTCTCAAATTGTCAGTCGACAGTGACAGGCGGGTGATTACATCGAAAATCATTTTCGAGATCATTTCCTCAGATGTGGACGGCAGCTCATACAGTCCCACAAACTCTTCATGTACATCCAGATTGTCATCAACGTGGCGGAAGCAGATAGCTTCTTGTTCGACTCCAGTGATGTCCTGTGTCCCATCAACCATTACTCCGAACGGTCCATCTTTCGCAATCTGTGCCGCAAGTGATGTCTGCACCGAACATCTGGATCATCTCTTCTTGGGCCTGTGGAGATGTGAAGCTGATTGACCGCTTGAGATATCTGTCAAGTCCTTCATCATCATCGCGGAAGACGCTCAGCAACTGTTGGAAGTTTCCCTCCTCAGCTGTGTGGCCTCTAAATGACAGACCCTGTCGCAGAAGGAATCGCAAGCTCTTGAAGACCTTCATCAGTGCTCGTTGAGCTGTTTCCTGCTGTTGACGGCGGTTTAAATTGCGTCCATTTTGACATCGATTTTAGCCTCAGGTTTCAAGGAAATCGCTGCCTTTGCGACTCTGTGACAATTTGAAGCCTGGTGGCTCTCAAATCTGGGTGATGCCTTTTTCCAGTTACAAAAGCCGACTGAAACAAATGCTGGTTCTTTGTTCTTGGCCAATTTCAAGAGTCCGCATTTTTCTGCCTGTGCACAGTAGAAACACAGTACCCGTTTCAGGGAGGGTTCGTAATGGATCCAGGGGTAGCTTTGGTACCATTTGGCTTGAAACAGAATTTTCTGCGTTTTAGTTTCTACTACGGGAATGGAAGAAGTAGGGGGTGATTGGGGCTAACCCAGTCGTCAAAACCGGCATCAGCTTCATCATCATCTTTCGCCTTAGATGCTCCATCACCCTCAACGGCACTTTCTTCTGGTTGAACTTCAGGAAGAACAAGCCTATCTCCGACATCATCCGATTTTGATGTAGACGGCTGTTCGTCATCATGTTCTTCTTTCTCATTGTGCTTGAAAAAAGAAGCCATCCTAGAATCCTAAAATCAATTCACGCTGTGAATTATGTAAGTGACACACTCACATATATTTCCCCCTTAAAAAGTTAAGGAAGACAAGGCCTCCTGCTGAGCGGACTCACCACGTGTTTTTGTTTTCTAGTTAACTGCCATAGCGCGTTCCTTCTCTCCCCGCACGTAATGCGCACATAACACGGCGTACGCTCGTAATCCGCATCCCTGATTTCCAATAGCTTCTTTCACACGTTAAAAGCCAATCTTGTGGTTATCTTGTGGTTATCTTGTGGTTTGCAATCTTAGAGGTATCTTGTGGTTATCTTGTGGTTTGCCCCATTTGAACACGCAAAACTCGTGGTTATCTTTTGGTTTCCAAACCACAAGATAACCACAAAATACTTGTAAGATTTTCTTTTTTTTACCGTCTGAATTGGCTTTCACCGTGTGAATGCGGCTAATAACAATAAACACAATTACAATAATGATGAGGATTATTATTATCATCATCATAATTATTATTATTATTAATATTATAATTGTTATCATTATTATTATTACTATTATTATCATCATTATGACTTATTAAGTAAGCAAATATCATTCCCAAAAACCTGGGGGGGGGGGGGATGATTGTACATGCCATCCCCCTCATCCCCCCCCCCCCCCCCCGTTGTCTACGCCCCTGGTCAATAGAATCGAAAAGTAACTCCTCTAATTAATGTATTTCAAAGTGAGAGCTTCTCACTCCCATGCATAAACCCCATTAACAAAATATTGGGGGAAAAAACGACTTCATAATATTGTTCAACGTTGACACAATACATACTCGTGAGAGCGCCCCTTATTTTCAAAACCGTATACTAGTACATGTAGCTGAAATGTCAATCTCTTTCAAATTTTACGATATAGATTAAAAGTTTTTGTAACATAAAATTGTTATTTAAAAGTCACTGACACTAGCATATCAGCAAAGGCGGCGCTCCCGGGGGTGCAGGGGGTCA
Source organism: Strongylocentrotus purpuratus (assembly GCF_000002235.5). NCBI lineage: Eukaryota > Metazoa > Echinodermata > Echinoidea > Camarodonta > Strongylocentrotidae > Strongylocentrotus > Strongylocentrotus purpuratus. The sequence continues at coordinate 28,245,216 of NW_022145614.1, forward strand.
CAGTGCCCCCACCACTTTTTCAAGTAGGCCTACCCCAAAAGTGCCCCTGTTCACATAGGAAAAGTGCCCCTTCCCCTTTTCACCTCTGAAAAATGCCCTTTTATTTTTACGCGTGCCCCTTTTACTTCGACAAGTGTAATAAGTGTCAATTTCCCATTCTATCAAGTACCTCTTCCGCTCTCGTAATTACCACCCCGTTTATTTTCTTTCAACAAATGCACATTTTCCTTTATTACAAGTTCCAACTTTTCATTCTTATATATAAATGCCCCTATCAAAATCTGATGGATGCCCCTTTTACGCCTCTTTTTTAGGTGTAAGAAGTGCCCCATTTTCATCTTTGATAATAACCCTTTCTAAAACTTTCTAAATGTCTTATCCCTTTCGATAAGTGTCCCGTTTTCCCATCATCATTAAATTTTCTCCAAAGCTCGCTCGCATCATATAGATAATATAATTAGCCTATGTTGCTTATCAAAGGCATTTTCAGTCTTACGTTATGATAATGTGCTGAAAACCCCATCAGGATTAGATTTTTTTTCCTCTTTATTTTTGTTGTTGTTCTCTTTACCTCTTCAGATGGACTTTATTATTCCATTTCAAAATACATATAGACTATTTACAAACAAGTAAAATGAAACATGTGAATTATATACAAGATCAACATAATTTCTTAAAATGATCATTGTAACATTTCTAAAACTTCTTAACTTCTTCATTATTGAAGTATCTTATATTTTTTTGTATTTCAAATAACATTTCAATGATGAAATAAAATAATACATTAACCTCTTTGGATTGGTTGGTACTTCCGTTTTACGTAATCCTTGCATATTACCAGTTGAGCATAATTTATCAAAAAATGAAGTAAAGTAAATTTTCTGTTATCTATTTTATATCCAATCAATAACGTTTTCATATCAATTTCAAATTCTATTTTAAAGATGAAATATATCATTCTTGAGATAATTTTCCAGAAAACTCTTAATTTCTTGCAACGAAATATAAAATGTGCAACAGTTTCTTTTTTACGACTAATTTCACATTCGTTAGACTGTACGATTTTCCATTTAAAGAGATTGTCTTTAAAGGGCAATATCCTATGAATTAATGTGAAATTATATTGTTTGATATTATTGTCTCTTATCTTAGTAAATTTGAACTGAAATACATCTTTCCAATCAAATGTTTCTGGTAGGCCTAAAATATTTTGCCAGAAATGGAAACCAACTTTCTCTTTTTTCTTTTCTAGCATTAAATTATAATAACTTTTCGCCGTAGTAAATTCAACGTTTATAACTTCTAAAGTTGTCTCAATGTACATAGTTTCATTGAGACTTGAAGCTTTGTTTAAACGTAAATTTTGTGACCAATATTTTGGGAATCCTTTTTTTAACTTTGACATTAAAAACAACAGATTCGGTACATCAAAATGGTTATTGAATAGAGAGTTATCTATCCATGTATCTTGATTTACAACATGTTTGATTTGAAAAATTCCTTCTTTTTATCCACGACGGGAAATAAAGAGGTTTATTATCAATTACAATATTACTATTAATCCAAAGTATTTCATTGGGAATATCTTTTACTTCAAATTTATTTACATATCGAATTTCTGACCATGTGCAAAGCAAATCCATATAAAACATTGGTAAATTTCTTTTGTTACATATCATTTTCATGTGTTTAATATGACATTTATATTGTATACATAACGGCATCCCGCCAACTCAGTCCAAAGTGAAAATAATGTCTTCCACATTGCATCATCTGCATTAAAAAACCTATATATCCAAGACAATCTAAGAGAATTAGCTTTCAAAATCAAATCAACCATACCAACCCCCCTTCTCTTTCTGACTTAAATTGATACAAACATTCCGTTTTACCTTTTCACGTTTAGAAATACATATAAATGTATATATAGTCCTATAAAGCCTTGTAAATATCAATAGGCATTTTTCCTCTTTAAGAGATGTAATTTTTTGCACTGCGACCTCACAAATCAAAAACATTTTCCTCGCTTACTTCGCTCGCTCGCAAATGAATTTTAATACCATCACACCCAACTTCAAAGTATGATGCATAGGAAATATCTTGTATGATGTATAACGAGAAAAAATATTGAAATCATCACTGACAATGTTATCAAAAATGTAGGGGTATATATACCAATGTCTAAAAAATTGTTTATTTTCGCTTTGAGATTTCCCTTTGAACACATTTTCAAGAGAGTGCCCTTTTGTTGGTGCCCCCTCCAACTTTATGAGTCGCTCCGCCGACCCATGCATACCAGGGCGAGGGGTATATGTACAAATACATTCGTTTTAACAGTTTAAAGCCTAATAATAATGCGAGAGAGCGTAGCGACTGAGCGACCCAAAAATTCCATTTTTGAATAGTGAAATATTGCATTCTAAAGCACTTTAAAGCTTAAACATTGGGTTGTCATGGTTGGCCTACTTTTCAAATTTTCCGCCCCCCCCCCCCCCCTCCCTTCCTCTCTCCCCATCAATTGGGTTTTTTAACGTAATTTTCACATGAATGGCGGGGATTTAAATTGCAGTACAAAGCATTACAAAACAAATCGAGGAAGAAATATGAGTAGGCAAAAATTGAAGTAAGCAGGCGGACCTGTTCATATCCCTCTGTTTTTTGTTGTTGTTTTTTTAATTGTTGATTTGTTGTTCTTATTCTTCTTCTTCCATTTTTTCCTCTTTTATTTCTTTGCCTCTTTTCCCCCTATTCTGGTGAGGTTTTTTCACCTCCTTCAAAATAAAATGAAAATTTTTGAAATTTTGGAACTAAATTGGTGTTTATACTTCTTGTGAGTTCACCATGTCCATGAGACCATGGACCCTAACCCTATGGACCCTACTACTAGTAGGGTCCATGATGAGACCATGCAGGGCAGCGCCTCGCGAATTTTTTTTCCGTACTCGAGAGGGCAAATACCCCATGTGCGCATGCGCGTGGACTTGTGATTTCTCTGCTACTTCCCATACGAAATGTACATGTATTCGCATGTACTGTGCACGATTCGCGTTCTACGAGTAAACGATGGCATAGTAGTCTTCAAACACAGACTCTGATTTGCCAGTTTGACAAAACAATTACGCATATATCGTGCGTAGCAATAGTACTAGTATTCAAGTCTGTGTAGTTGTATGATTCAGACCCAGTAGTGCATATGGAAATACATTGCAACTTGTATAGAATGGTATAGTAGTCTGCAAGCACAGACGCTAATCTGACAGTTTGACAACATACTAGTAGTGTGCTGAGAAGTACTTTATTCAAGTCGCCAACTTGTATAGAATGGTATAGTAGTCTGCAAGCACAGACGCTAATCTGACAGTTTGACAACATACTAGTAGTGTGCTGAGAAGTACTTTATTCAAGTCTGCGTAGATGTATGATTCAGACCCTACTGGTGCGTGCGTTAGAAATGCATCTCAATGTGTAGAGTGTAGTATAGTAGTCTGCAAGGACATAATAATATATTGTGTATTGATGAGTAGTGATTTTATGCAAGTTTGTGTAGTTTAATGATTCCAGACCCCATGGTAGGCCTATGTATTGTGCCACTGCTCTCTCACACTCTTTCTCTCTCTCTCTCTCTCTCTCTCTCTCTCTCTCCATATCTCTCTCTCTTTCTCTCTCTCTCTCTCTCTCTCTAGCCCTCCCTCCAGTATGCTCGCACTCTCTGTATTACTTTTATTTATAATCATGGTCTGCTGAGAGCCAGAAGGATGTTAACTCTTAACACAACGAATGCCCTTCTGGCTCTGAACAAACCCACACACCATGAGGTCATTTATTGGCCTTCTCAAAACCGTCATTCTGTAATAATATTTCTAACTTTGGTCTAATAACTCCTTTGTCAGTATAATCCATGGTCAAATTAATAATAAAATCGTGATAGAACAAACACACATGATGAAATAAATGATTCAATCATCTTGATTGTGGGCACGAACGGAAAGACAAAGCAAGACAAATATTCAGTTGTAAAATTGATTCGACACATTCCGCACTTAGGCCTAGCCTATAATGTTTTCTTCTTCAGAAATCAATAAAATGAATCTGGTGTAGCACTATAGGCCCAAAATATTGATGCTCAACGGAGTTATTCATTTTATCCTTTTTTTCCCGTCTAGATCTAGGCCTACTCCTATATCGAAAAAGAATTCGACTCAGAATGCCCTGCTCTTTATTATTACAATTATTTGTTTAATATAGGGCCTAGGCCTAAGTTGTCATTATTTTTATCATGATTTGTGACCAGACTCAGAATTTCACGTGCCGGATATTTGCCGTTAGATGTGTGCATGCATTTTGACGCCAATGGAAAACAAATTTGTATCTAAACAGTTAGATGACCCCCTATTTTATTACCCGATCGAGAGCTATTTTGTACATAGTTATAAATAAAAGTAATACAGAGAGTGCGAGCATACTGGAGGGAGAGCTAGAGAGAGAGAAAGAGAGAGAGAGAGAGAGAGAGAGAGTGAGAGAGCAGTGGCACAACACAGAAAACTACGAAAACTTGAATAAAAGCACTACTCAATACACAATAGGCCTATATTATTCTGTCAAACTGTCAAAGGAGAGTCTGTGCTTGCATACTACTATGCCACTCTATAAGTTGAGGTGCATTTCCAATACACGCACCAGTAGGGTCTGAATCATAAAACTACTCAGACTTGAATAACACTATTTTGTCAAACTGTCAGATTAGCGTCTGTGCTTGCAGACTACTATGCCACTCTGCAAGTTGAGATGCCTTTCCAATACACGCACCAGTAGGGTCTGAATCATAAAACTACACATATTTGAATATAAAGCACTACTCAAGACACTATGTTGTCAAACTGTCCGATTAGCGTCTGTGCTTGCAGACTACTATACCATGCTATTCAATTTGGGATGCATTTCTGTAAGCACTAAAATGTCTGAATCATACAACTACTCAGACTTGAATACTAGTACTATTGCTACGCACGATATATGCGTAATTGTTTTGTCAAACTGGCAAATCAGAGTCTGTGTTTGAAGACTACTATGCCATCGTTTACTCGTAGAACGCGAATCGTGCACAGTACATGCGAATACATGTACATTTCGTATGGGAAGTAGCAGAGAAATCACAAGTCCACGCGCATGCGCACATGGGGTATTTGCCCTCTCGAGTACGGAAAAAAAATTCGCCAGCGCCTCGCGAGACCGACCAAAACACAAGTTCACCGACAATCCATTGTAATGCGTTCCTTAAATTTAAACAGGTATTTTCATGTGATGTCGGTAAACTTGTTCTGTGACGGTTTCGTGAAACAATGACCAGTTGCACAACCAGATACCTACGACTTTCAGTCTCATTTGTCTCTTAGACATTCGGTCCGAGGGACATTACGTATGGTAGACCACTAGTCTCGCGACGACCTTCGATAAGCCTCTTTCTGTCGAAAGTTTTTCTTGGAAAACGTCAGTCTTGTGGACATTTTTGGTCTCATGGACGTCGTGTTGTGGACATATTTTGGTCTTGCCCGATTTGGGAATATTCGGTCTCTTGAAAATTTGGTCTTGTGGACATTTTATTTCCACCTCGAAGACATGTTCCCCTCGGTCTCTTGAAAATATCTAGGTTCTGTAGTCTTCTGGTCTCGTAAACATTTGGTTTCGTGTACCTTCGATCATTTCAAAGGAAACACTTCGACAAAGAAAAAAGTTTTCCTCAGTTTTCTTTTCAACAATAATTTGTTTAATGCTAGTTCTCTGGCCTGTGTTATTACAGGACAATTTGAAGTCGGTCGAAAACATCCTTTTTCTATTTTCTCACTTTTTGTTTAATCAATCACTCTGTACCTTTAAATCCTTGTATTTTCCTGACAATTATTACAGTCAGCACTAATTTGCTCTTTAAATAGATAGAACGTATTTAGGTATTGTGCATTGGCCTCAACGGTGCACAGGGTCCTTGCCTCCAATAAACGCATTTCCTGATAATTGACGTAGCCCCTTCCTCCTGTGAAGAAAGTCCTTAAAGGACACTATTGTTTCGTATTACAGAATAACTGACCCTTGCGACATCATGCCTTTCGTTAATTCAGACGAAATTGTAACCTTTATCCCTTTATTCTAGTTTAGTTATGTAGTTCATAGCTAAATTACTACTCTAACAACTTCATAGTTATATTTTCATACATTTCTTGCATTATGAAGTGACTATTACAGAGTAATCATGATATGGCTGCTATCGACTCAAGCATTCTTGCTTATGATAGTTGGCCTCTGTATTTATCTTGATTATTTTTTACTTGTCCATACTTTCAAGCTTTCAATTATGCATTTTTTATTTGTGTGTATTTAAGTTGTCACTCTTTATGTAAATCAATTATATTATATACTATTATTGTTGTAATTATAACACAATTATGTTCTACTTTATATTGATCATCGCTTTTCACTTACTTCCTTAAGAATTTCAGTATTTGCATTTTGGGGCACTCGATCAGGTTGAATCGATTCGTTAATACTACAAGTTAGTGTGCCTACCGTATAGCAACATTTTCTTTTCCCATAATCTTATGCCATGGTTTACATTTATTGAATATTATATGTGGATTTGCCGAACAAATGATATTCCAGAGAGTAAAAAATAGTCATGAAATCAGCTTTTTTCGATTACGGAGTTTTAGAAGCTCAAATGCAAAAACGAATGATATAGAATCAGAAGAAAAAAAATCATGCAAGGGAAAATGGCATGAGGGTAACTTTATTAATCGTCTGATTAGCTCAACTGATCTTGCGGTGACAGCCCGCTCGGACCAGCATGTAAACCGACTGAGTCATGAGCACTTATCATAGCCTAAACAGAAACGGACGTTAGGCCTACAATAATTTATCTCAAACCCAACCCGAAAATACTGCCCATTCAGTTCCATTTTGTCATCAGTAATACTCTATCTGAACCTTAGGAATAGTAATTGTACAGTTTTGAAAATGTCAAAACGATTGTTTCTTACCTCTAGATATGCTCCTTCCCCCGATTGCTATAACTCAACTCGGGACAGGAACTTCAGGCAATTATGACGTTTTGCTGACGTCATTTGCACACGATGTGTTTAACAAGAGCAGACTTTTATCGCATGCGATGAGTTAAATGACCAGGGGGGCTCGGGACACGCACGAACAAAATAGCATTTATCTTCTATTCACTGCAAGTCGTCGCCCACGGATTCTTTTAAGCCATTGACTTTCATAACTATCATGCCACACCAGGAGAGGTTCCGCAACATTCCGTGAGGTTTTTAAGACTCTTCATATCTCTGGTTTGGATCTAAACGTCGAACGCATCTGATCGCAGAGTTTCATGAGAGTCGCTCACTGTCTCACGAAACTTTCAGCACTATATAACTGGGCCTGTAGCAAGCTCCCCCATCACTAGTTCATCAGTATTATTATCAGTGTCACACATTTTTTTTTGAGGAATAAATAGAGAACAGAACCAGATAGTCAAGATGACGATTGATAAAAAATGGGTGATATGCATTGTCTTCACATCTCTAATTGTTGGTAAGTTGAACATGATTTCTTGCTAATTATATTTTTGTTTGTTTACTTATTGATTTATTTGTTTATTTATTTATTAATATTTGTATATTTATTGATTTTGTTTTGTTTGTATTCACTTGATTAAGAATCAATATATTTAGTCATTAATCTGAATGAATCGGAATATAATATATTTATTTATTTATTTACTTATTTATTTATCCATTTATTCATTCATTCATTTATGTTATTTATTCATTATAAGAGAGCAAGAAAATAGTATGTATCATATTATAGATAAAGGTAGAAAAAGACAGCAAAAGAGAGAGATGTAAATAGAGGGGAGATCTATTGAAACAAAATTGGGGATCATTCTAGACTGAGGTGAAGAATGAAGCTTCTCTGCCAATAACAATTACTAGGAAAGATAACTTTTTTTTGGATTGAACTACAGTATATCTCAAACACATCCGTGAATGTGAAGACATGACAAAACTTTGTATGAACTTCTGCATTAATTGGGGCACTCTAAAACTCCAAGTATTGTCCTGGGACAGTTTTTCATCCATGTAACTCCGGAAATTGATATTAGATTACGAAACATAATTCAGTAAGAAATGATTGCAATAATAATTTGTGACGGTATCCAACAAGATGTGAGTCACTCACTCTATGCAGGCAGGTGGACCAGCCGAGAGGGGAGCACTCCCTGCTTCATGCCATCCAAAACAATCATGTACTCAGAATTAAGAGTCAAAGAGAGATAGGGGACGGGGGGGGGCAGAGAGAGGGGGCAGTGGGGTGGGGGGCACACAGAGAGAGAGAGAGAGAGAGAGAGAGGGGGAGAGGCAGAGAGAGAGAGGGGGCAGAGAGAGAGAGTATGTCATTTTCAATAGGGTGTTGAAGTTGCTCTTGAGAAGATTTCTTGAGAAGTCTTTGCGATCATGCAATTAATTAAGTTAGGGGAATACCTGTGCTTTCTTGTTACATACCAATTACACTCCTACCCCTTCCCTTTCCGCCGCCGTCTGTCATGCCCAGTTCAAACCTGACTGGGTTTAATTTAATCTATATTTACCTCACACTAATAGGCAATGATCCGGGTTTCCGTACATGGGACCATGCAACACTCATGTTGAGGTACATAAAGTGCACATGGATATATTATACCCCTTCAATATTATATATAGCAGACATTACTGTGATTACCGTGGTTGTGAGAAGGGAAGATCCAAGAGGGTAGGTTTATAGAGGTGAAGGGTGCAGTAACGCACCCCTTTTTAAATTCGACGAAACTGTCAATGGTTATAATGCAAACGGGCGTATCTTTGGACACTTGGGATACACTTTTTAATCATTTAGAATTTACGTAAGAAGTTGATATGATGAAAAATAATGATGTCCATATTGAAACTTTAAAATTAAAAAAAATGTTTATTCAAACCGCAATAAAAATAATCTATGATTGATATTTAGTATTTTAAATTAGCAATGCTAAACACTTCGTATTAAAATTTAGGTGTAGTACATGTATATAATTGATCAGATTCCATCGTTCAAAATTGCCCAATACTAGCCTGAAAGTTAAATTAAGCCTAATCATCCTGTTCCAAGCAACAAACCTCTAGCCTCTACAAATTAATCATTCCAATCTTTATTGAAAAGCGATGATATTTAAGCAGAAAGTAATGATGATAAGCATACACCTTAAATTCACCTTATCCAAACGGTAGAGGTTAGAAGTATATTTTTACAATTTATTGTCGAAGTAGAAGTGACAGGGTAACCTCGATGCCCCCCTCCTTTCCCGTTTTATTCCCTCCCCATTTCAATTCTACCGGTCCGGAAATTGTTATGTTGCAGCTCCTGCATGCAGGCATGCTATAAGTATAACTCAAAAGAAGTATATGGGCTGCATGTACAACTCCCTGCTATAGAGGGTCGAATACAACTCCCTGCAGAACGAATGCAACTCGGTGTGAACAAGACAGTCATTCTCTAAAATTAGACAAGTCTGAGCCGGAGAGCGAAACAATAAAGAGAAACATATGCATGCCATCACAAGGCTGTTGAGTCAGGCTGAATATTCACAAAATAATTGTATCCTCAGAAATATTTTAAAGTTGAGATATAAACGCGTACATTTACAACTTTTGATATTCCGAGTTATCTAGAGCTTAGTTGATCAAATGAAAAGAATATGAGAGAAACTTTCCCAACTATTTCAAAATAAAAGTTTGATCAAAGTAAAAGTCATCCAGAGACTCAGATTATATTATTTTGCTTTCCAGTTAAGACATAACATGATGAGGTACAGATTCGTACATTGTAATCTAAAACTGTCGTTTCCAATGTCATTGCACTTTAAAGTCTTTAAAATAAACTTTGTGTTATTACCGTTTATCAAGATTGTGGGGTATACATTTTAAAGTTAGATACAAATATTGTTGTTTCAAGGAATACAGCAAGGAAAATTCGAAAGTATTTATGAAAGTATACTTTATCATTTTCGTTTTTTTTTAGATCAACGATAATGTATTTTCAAAGCAACCGTATCGTAAATACCGCGGAGAAAACAAACCTATCACACTCGGAAATGAAGTAATAGTCATATAGAGCATTCAATGGCCTACATAGAACCAAACAGCGGAAGCCCAAGATGCATTGTTTTAGATTTTATAATATACATTCTTTTTGAGCAAGCAGCTTTTATTACTCATATTTATTAATTTGCCGAGGTGTTTGCCTTCGCCGCCCTTACCCAACGTGCAATTTTACTGTTTCGTAGAATCCATTCATAAAGTTTCTTGACGATTTTCCAACATTTACTGCTTGTTGCCAAACTGCTCATTGTTTTAACCATGCTTATACGAAGGATAGACGGAAACTGTTGTAATAAAATGCTCATTGAAAGATTGACTTTAACCTTACTTTTAGACCTCTAATTTAGATGCAACGTACATGAAAATATTATTATTTGAAACGATTTTATAAATTCATTAAATTTGAATGGGCAACCTCGAAGGCAATAGAGTCAATGAACAAACCAACAATCGGTGAGACTAGATGTCTCCTTGACTATTATGCGACACAAAATTAATAATGTGCCATGCACATTTTTGCCATGGGTTAGATATACCAAAGGCTTCAAGATGATTTAACTGTTTCTAATGAAAGATTAATCTTTACTGGTGTTAAAATTGTTGTCTTGGAGCTTATCAAGACTGCAAATGGGTAATTTTGCAAAGCCAAAGCAATCCTTCCCTCAGTAATTGCCGCCTATCATTTTGTGCGAAATTGTTCGTGTGGCAATTAATTGAGCGACTGCGCAGAGACGCGAGGAAAGCAACCGAAATGTTTAAGAAACGTACTGGTTTCAGACATTCTATCAATACATATATCATACGCAGGCGCGTACACAGGGGGGGGGGGGGGGGGTGTTTGGGGGTTAATTGGTATTTTTCTGTGTGTAAACCCCCCCCCCCCCCATAACCCCCCTAAAACCCCCCCCCCCCCCCTTTTTGGATTTTTTTTTTTTTATATATATATTTTTTATATTTATTACAAAAAAAAAAAAAAAAAAAAAAAAATTCCCATGGCTGACCTAAAAAAGCTGACCTTACCCCCCCCCCCAACGGAGCAAAATGTCAAATTTTCAAATTTTGAGACAAAAAAAAAGTGTCCTCTTACCCCCCCCCCCCCCCCCCCCCTTGAAAAAATCCTGCGTACGCGGCTGATCATACGTCATTCCCTTTCATTCTTGAGAGGAAAAATTAGCAGGTTTTTAGAAGAACAAAAAAAGATGTCGAAGGGTGCAAAATCCAATGCGAATTCCTTCAGCTTTTTTAAATATGGATTAAAAAAACATATCCTTAAAATCTGCAACTGTCAAGTAATTGCATCTTTTGTGTTGATTTTTCAAAACGATTTTCCATCATTTACGACACAAAGAGACGCCGGTTCCATTCATATTGGTTTTTAAAAAATATCAGTAATCAGACATTCCCCACTACGGCCTCTGACTATGATTGGCTTATGGTGACAGTCAACACTAACATTGATAACATTTAATTACATTTTGAGCGAGATTTATTTATATCAAGACACTCTTAATCGATCGAGCGCTTTCATCACACTGCATGCATGCACCATTTATTAGTAGATTTTCATCGCCAATATCATCAGGAAGTTTTCACGATAATCATCAGTAATTTCATTAGTTTGATTCCCGATTAGGCAATTATTGCGTAGGTGACTAAATATTACGAGGTACCCCAATAAGAGAGGAAGACGTTGAATTATAAAAGTCCTTGCCATTTCAACTCTACTAGTGAAAGATGTGCATAATCTTTGCCTTGGTGAGAGCAATTCAATTCAATTTTTGTATTAATGTGGACTTATTTTATACCCAGGGTTTTAAAAAAAAGCCACATCAGAATATTGTTCTGCTCTTTCTGAGTACATTGTAATTAAATTACTATTACCCTCATCAATGCTAGGTTCCGTGGAGAATAGTGGTTCATTCACTTGACTCTCAATTCAAGGGTTGAGGGTTCGAATCCTAGCTCTGCCTCTCTCATTGTCTGTCTTTTCCTTTCAACACGATCGGAAAGACTTTCGGAAAGTCGATTTAAGGCAATTTCAGTAACCTTGTCCGTTCCCTTTTGCAATGTGGGAACATGATGATGACATTTTACGTAATCTGAACACCCTTGTGTTGATATCTTGGACGTCTCGTTCTTTGTGTCTCTTTTACTTTTCTTAACCCCGTTCGACGGAAGGAGGCACATGCCTTCCGAAATTTCTTTACTGAATTCTTTGTCTCCATACTTTCTTTCAACGTTTCAGTTGCAGCAGTCGTCACACCAGTGGTGGTGATGATGCAGAAGTCGGAGGCCGGGACTAGCGGGGTGAACGACCCTTACCTGTCCGCTGGACAGGGAGCTGCTCTTACAGGTGAGATTTATAAAGAGATGAATATATGCCCTTTTAGACCTACGAGCCCCCCTCTCCCCACCCCAACGAAATCAAATCTGATTTACTTTAATACCCCCACCCCCCCCCCCCAAAAAAAAGAGCCCTTTAAATGTGCCCCCGGCATCAATCATAAACACCAAAAGGCACAATACCTTTTTTTTAATTATAATCTTCTTCTCAGATAAATTTAGATGACAAAAACATTGTATAATTTGACAATAATTGGATATATTCGATTTTGTCTTTTCTTTCTTATCAGGCAGTTTTGGAAATAAATAGCACCCCTCTCCCAAACAAGTAACAACTTTGTTTTAAAGAACTAATGTCCAGATCCTGGATCTGTCTATATACTGTAACCATTAACATTTAAATTAAACCTTATTTTGTCTGACATAATGCTTGAATAGGAAAATGTACAAATCGACGATATCACGTGATCATATACTGGAAAACTAAACCCCCGATATATCAGTGAAGCTTATCATCGGTTCATGGTCATATACCCCATGTTTTCCCCTTGATTACCTTCGATCTAACCAACCCTTGAAACAAATCAACAGCTTCTAAATCACCTAATTGGCGTTCTATCATCGAAAATGTGTGTTTGTCAACTCAATATGATGTTCATAGTTGCAAAGATTGGAGAAAAATTTCGTGAGCGTATTAGACAAGAGTGTAAAGAGGCGTAGCCGGTGTTCGTTCATTTTTGTTGGGGGGAGGGCTTTGCCTTACTAGGTGGATAACATGGAGGATGTTTGTTGCTGTGGGTGCCATGTGATCTCCTTCTCACGTTCCTTGTAGTCGTTTGTTTCTCCTGCACTTCTCTCTCTCTCTCTCTCTCTCTCTCTCTCTCTCTCTCTCTCTCTCTCTCACGTGCTCACTTTTCGTTCATGAATGTCATTTTAATTGAGGGCACTTGCCCCTATGCCCCTGTAGCTACGTCACTGCATGTAACCCCTATCTTTCATCGCGATGCTATGGATAAGGTCTGTTTTCTCGAAAATTTCCTTGAAGTCACCTGATGAAATGCAATATATTAGACGGTGATATGGACTCGTGGACGTCATTGGGCAGAAACGTTTTTCGCGTGTGGAGGGAAACGAGAGGGCATGTATCGAATCGAGAGGAAAAAACAAGATTTTAGATAGCGATAAATTGTATTTTGAGCGACCCTAGATTCCGCTGGAAACTGTTACTATGTGTGATAAGCTGTGTACTCTGTACGTGTACCTGAGACAGGGACAACAGGAGACTCGTAAGTGGCCCATTGACCCCCCCCCCCCCCCCTCCCCTCCAAAAAAAAATCGTTAAAAAGTGTGTGTATATGAGAGAGGGAGAGAGAGGAAGAATGAAGGAAAGACACAGAAAAGAGAATGTTAGACGAATATGACGCAAACTACAGTGTACAAAATACTTGTTACGGCCGTTGCCCCCCTCCCCCTCATCCCAGATGCGGGTGCACCAATGCTTTACCACTGTACACTATAATATTAGTATTTCTTGTGTCTGGGACGGCAACAGTGACCAAGTCAAATAAATAAAAACAAACATCCGATAAAATACTGTTTTGTTTATTAAAGAAAAGATTATTATATTGGCAAGATTTGAGAATCATCAAGTGCGTTTACGGAAAGCAATAACTAAAAAAAGGGATATGAAATATGAGTAAATAAATAATTGAATACATATAAATAGTAAATGTTAAATGAATGAATAAACGATTATGTAAACAGATATATAATAGTTGGATGAATTGAATAAATATATACAATTAACTCCACCAGGTTTTTCAATCAACTTATTTCAAAATGTATTTATCTAGAATCAACTACTTTCAGGGTAACCCTGTAAACGATCATCGGATCGGCCGCCGATACCGATCCGATCAGGGGTGATCGGCGAAAAATTTCCGATCGCCGATCAATTGAAATGATCGGAAAAAAATCGGCAATTTTTTTTTTTTTTTTTTTTTTTTTTTTTTTTATGACGAAAATTTTCAAGTTTTTGGCTGTCAAATGCTCAAAAAAAGTTCATGGCTGGGATTATTTTGTCATTTGGAGTTGTTGTAGACAATGATTGTTGATACTTAGTGCCTTTTCATGACTTTGAAATTAATAATATTGGTCTAAGAGCAGAGGCAAAACATGCGGGCCGCCATCTTGGATTATAATGTAGGTTTTTTTTTTTTTTTTAATGACGAAAATTTTCAAGTTTTTGGCTATCAAATGCTCAAAAAAAGTTCATGGCTGGGATTATTTTGTCATTTGGAGTTGTTGTAGACCATGTTTGTTGATATTTAGTGCCTTTTCATGACTTAGAAATTAATAATATTGGTCTAAGAGCAGAGGCAAAACATGCGGGCCGCCATCTTGGATTATAGAGGTCTACCTACATTATAATTCAAGATATGGCGGCCTGCATGTTTTGCCTCTGCTCTTAGATCTAGACTCTAGACCAATATTATTAATTTCAAAGTCATGAAAAGGCACTAAATATCAACAAACATGGTCTACAAAAACTCCAAATGACAAAATAATCCCAGCCATGAACTTTTTTTGAGCATTTGATAGCCAAAAACTTAAAAGTTTTCGTCATTAAAAAAAAAAAAAATACCTACATTATAATCCAAGATGGCGGCCCGCATGTTTTGCCTCTGCTCTTAGACCAATATTTTTAATTTCAAAGTCATGAAAAGGCACAAAATATCAACAAACATGGTCTACAACAACTCCAAATGACAAAATAATCCCAGCCATGAACTTTTTTTGAGCATTTGATAGCCAAAAACTTGAAAATTTTCGTCATAAAAAAAAAAAAAAAAAAAAAAAAAAAAAAAATCGGCCGATTTTTTTTGTCGCTCTTCCGATCCGATACCGATCAAAGGTGCGAGGGTGTCGCTCCGATCTTCCGATCCGATCAGAGCCCCAACTTACAGGGTTATTTCAGGGCATACTTACCATTTTAGAACGTGTCTTTAATCACCAACGAGTATACCTAAACAAAGAAACAAATTCCTTCATTCTCAATTAAGGGGCACTGAGTTGTGTCTTTTATGTCTAATCTAATAACCAGAGTGGTCCACGCTGTTAACATTTTGTATTTCCTTAGAAGTTTTGAGTCGTCAGCTTCTTATATGAGGCTTTTTATAGATGCCAAACAAAACTCGGATGACGAGAACAGGAAAAATGTGATTATATGACACAGCAGGTTTGACATTTAGACCATTAATGAGTGGCGAAAAACCCCTCCAAAAGACAATGTGGTTGATTTCAGCTATGAAAAGCAAGTGAAATAAACTACGTCAAAACATCGTCGGCCGGGTGGCAGAAAGACGTTAGCGCGCGAGTGACTCGAAAACTACTTTTCGAATTATTCGCATTTAAGGGATAAGTTTTATATTTTAAATGTTTTTCGTCCAAAAAATTGGTTTAAAACTTAAAAGACTAATATGAATGTTATAATAGAACACGGCCACAATTTTTTTTCGGAAAAAAGTCAGTTTTATTAAAGTTTGAGGCAATTTAGTGCTAACGCCCTTCTGCCACCCAGGCGATGTAAGATAAGTTTATCCACAATGCAATGGCTTACAGCCCGAGAGACCGATAGAACAAGAGACCGACATCTTAATCCCATATATGTTTTTTTATTTTGTCGGTCTCGTGGGCTGTCGGTCCTTTGAGACCGACTTTTGGATTCAATCAATCGGTCTCTGAATCAAACCTGTGGCCGTCTTTTAAAGTTTTTTTATGACCGTCTTTTAACTTACCGTAAAATAGAAAAGCAGGATGAAATAGGAGTTCTAAAGCATGCCGCGTGTCCATGTTTATATATTTCCAGTCAAATGATTTCACCACTCGACTACTTCAACTCTACGACCTGTTGATCTTTAAAGTCATAATATAATTAAACACAATACTTTGACATCTTCAGATTGGCAAAATGTGTAAATTGAGCGGCAAACCACAATCTATTTAAAAAAATGTTTTCACTTAAAATTAAGGCACTGCTAAAATACAAATCTAAACTCGGAAATTGCTTCTTTCGTCGAGAGGGATAACGAACTATCTTTTGGCTTGCCTCCAGCTTTAAAAAAAAAAAGTACAAATTTACACTTCGAAAAATCAGGAGATAAGATTTGCAAAAGGTTCCCCCTTCGGTTGACTAAATTTCATCAATTAAAGTGCGTCTAAACAGGGAAGCTCCAGGGGAGGGAAGTCCTTCGGCAACTTCCGCGTCACTATGGCAACGGGGAACACTGACCAAAAAGGACGCAGAGGGTCGCGAACTTATTTTCTGAAGAGTACAAAACTGGACTTCAATTGAAAGAAAAGTTGATAATGCATTTTTGATAGTAATTGGACGTTTCCTCGGTTTGGGTTTTATCTTTGTTGAAACTTATAATTGGGAATTTGTTTTCTTTTTTTGAATGAAGAACTAACCTTAAAATGTCAAGAGCAGGGTTTCGGTCCATTATCATCCTATCTTAGTAACTTGTTACAGTTTTGCTTTGACGTAAACTGTGTTAACAGAGTGGCCCAAGAACCATCGTGATTATAAAGTTGTATAGTCTTATCAAATTATCTTTCGTTAACGTCCATTAAAGAAAAGAATATAAGCATAATAGTTAAGCTCTCTCTCTCTCTCTCTCTCTCTCTCTCTCTCTCTCTCTCTCTCCCCTTCCCCTCTCTCTCTATCTCCCTCTCCCTCTCTCTCTACCTCTCCCGCTTCCCTTTCCCTCTCTTCTCCATGGATCGTTTTAATTCTTTGTTGTTTGTCTTTAACATATATTTGCCATAGCGTCTCTTCAGAGCCAGAGAGACGTAACTCAGTATTGAATTATATGAGTTAACACCCTTCTGGCTCGAAACAGATTAATATCTATCAGCCACTGATTTACCCTTTAACTGAAAAATGAGAAAGTCATTCAATCTTTTTGCTCCTCCCATTTCTTTTGTGTTCATGTTATTGGTGGTGAGAGGAGAGAGAAAGAGAGGGGGGACAGGAAACAAGTTCATTCATAAAATCTTGATCATCAAAACACAAACAATCGCTAGAAACATAATAATAATAAAACCCCAGATCGTTGAAATAAACAAGCATGCTGTTCTCGAGAAGATGACGTTCACCCCATCCAACGTAATAGCTAGACAGGATGTTCCATCAACTTTCCTACGTCGTTCAACCCTCTCTCGAATATCTTCAATACGTTCCTTAAGCTTCCTGTTTCCATGGCATTTACAAAGACGGTGTTCGTCATGCTTTTATTTTTATCGTATAGTTTCTCCATCAACACGCTCATCGTTTGATACACCCAGCACTTCCGCGAAGTATTCTAAATTATCAAAGGTCAATCCTCTTTTGAAGAAGACACGGAGAACCGCGATGTTGAAATATGACAATAAGCTTGACCAAATAAGAAGAATCGATGTAGTCTGTTCCTTCTCTATATTTCTCAGTTTGTATTTTATATGTTTCTGAAATGTTATAATAGGGTTATCCAATTAAAAGGAATTCACAAGATTTTATTTGAAGAATAATTATGTTTAATTGGTTTGTAGTATGATATCATATTGGACGACAGACATTATACATAAAGAAAGACCTGTCTCTGATTCTGAAATTAGTTGACAAAAAAATAAACCACAATCAGCTTCTCTTTGAAATTGGCTTAACCATGTAACTCTGCTCCAGACTTGCCAGAGGAAGCGCTTCCGTGTGACTTAAAGTCCCACTGTACTACTTGTAGCTACTTGCCCCCTCTATATAGAAAACAATGCCTAATCGGTGACCAATAGTCCCCCATGATCCTCTTTTTCTTATGTTAATTGCGAGCTGAGTTGATGAGATACCCACCTGTCAGTGATCTCCCTGGGTGGTCTCATCCCTTCTGGCCAAACTAATACAAACGGCCTTTAAGATATTCATGTCGGCACGGATACCCTTTCGATATTATAAACGTAATGTGGTGGTGTCCCATGGGCGTCAGTCAATGGAGAAATGGGGGTGTCCGCCTTACGTACGTTTGGATAGGGATACAGTAAACGAAGAGGAATATTTTTAAGTATTGGGATAAAATTGTGAAGGTGATATTGAAGAGTACACATTCAACGAATAACATGATCATAAATATTTTCGAAAAATCAAGCTAAGACATTTTCAATAGCCGTGTCCGTCACACTTCGAAATTTGCAAACACGACAGTAACGGTGAGTTTAAATCATCCTGGGTACATTTCTCGAATATCTTTGCGATCATATTCAATAATGAATTCCTGCAGGCGTCTGTACGCGAATATCTAAAATTAATTGCATTATTAGTAAATTGATTACAATGTCTATCATGTTTACTTATTTTCTTGAAATTCTACTTCAATTCACAGATCAGGAGCAGATGATGGGGGCGCATGAAACTGGAATGGGAGGAGTAGCCGGTGGGGCAGCCGCCCCTAATGGCGCAGCCATGGGCCCGAGTGAGATGGTCGTCCAGTTTGGAGGCATGGTGGAATGTTTAGTGAGGAGGGGGTCCCTCGCCTACAATGGCTACGGCTGCCACTGCGGGCTGGGAGGCGGGGGCAAGGCCGTTGATGCTACCGACAGGTGGGTCGTACGCTTTGATTCATTGGCGTTTAATATAAGAGGATCCAAAATGGAGTCGTAGGGGGGCATGGCCAAATCTTGTATAAATTACTTGGAAGCGATATGCCCTTCTTAATTGTATTCTTGTTCCCCATTCTATGGCCCAATTGTCATCCCCCTCACCAAAGAAAATACACCTTGAACAATACTCTATTTTTCTTTTAATATTGTTCCCCTCCCGCAAAAGAATCCTGGATACGCCATTGCGCGTTAAACAAAAACAAAAACGCTACAGGGTAATGCGGGCATATGCCCCACGCACAAGCTGTTTTCCTGCACTCTGGGCATCCACTGCTTCTATAACAAAAAGGGGTGTCTGTGGGTGTGAGAAAAGGGGCAGGGTGTGCGCCGGCTCTGCCCTTAGATGGATACGCCATGGTCGATTTAACATTCGCTTTTGATGTTACTGAATATGGCTTAATTGGAGTGGCCAAGTCATACTTCCAGTTCACGCAGAATTCAACGCCCACAAGGGAATATTGAACAAGATCATGTTTCCGTTTTTATAATTCAACTAATTCCTGACCTACTTTTGCTAACCTCTCTCGAATGAAATATACCTCGAAAGTGCCTGAAGGAATAAGTATCATTTAAAGCATTTGGACAAAATGCCAGTTGGCTAAATTAATCAGCCACTCCCTTACATTATTTTTCTGGGTACTTAATGAAAATAGATGGGGATTAATTTTTTTGTTGTTTCATCACTCACTCTTTCTACTTCTTGAACTTCGTTAATAAATCCACGCAGTTCCGAATTTATCAGATTTCTGTTAAAACACATTTACAGCAATAGCGTAGTGTGAGTTGTCCCGTTGAGGGGTCCTGGAATAATTGGTGGGGTGGGGCACCAGTCTTATTCGGAATATTAGATGCGAAAGTCAATGGTATACTGGTCAGAGTACAAGAAGTAGTCCATGCCTCTTGTTTCTCGGGCTTTCCCCGTCTTCCTTTTAACTAACTTTTCTTTATATTTGTTCACTACTCGATTGGGGGCGAATGACCCCGTGCCCCCTGTACTGTATCTAGTCCATCTGGTTCACAGTACAAAAACATTACTGTCGCTGTTATGACCTACATCTTTGGTAAACTATTTCACCAAGTTTAAGCGCATATATTTTACCCCATTTACGAAATCGATTGTACTGAATTAATCGAAATGTTTCTGAGGTAAATTCTGTCTCAATTTAAACGCTTATCATCAATTCGAATACCGTGGTTAAAAGTTGAAACATTCACATCTTCTCCTCGCTGTTCGTGTGCCAAATGTTGTTTTCTGCTTTTAATTTAATTTCAACGAAAATTTAGACTTGTGATGAGTGGTAGCACCCATTGCGTGTCAGGTTAAGAAATATTAAATGGGTTGCTAATTAATATCGACCTAATTTATTATTGGGGGCGGAGCATTGTTGACGTGCCAAACAAATTTCGTGGTTCCTTTATAATCATCGCGTTCGGAAATCATTCATAATTTGGCTGAGGAACGCTGGCGATGTGTCAAAATTAAACCGATGAAAACTTTTGAATGAGTGTGACCTCATGAAGTTTTCAATTACAACGTCATACGGTGGCATTTGAAGGAGAGATCATTGTATGGTGTAGGCCTACACTGGGTAGAAGACTGTTATTCAGATGACTATCAAAACAGTTTTAAAAAAGGCCTGCACGTAGGCAGTGCTATTTAGTGAATGTAAGGTTTTTTTTAAACGTGATAATGAACGAGATAGATCCAATTTGGAAAAGACACTTGAATTACATTTTTAAAATACCGAAACACTCTAAAGTTGCGACGCAAGACTTTGGGGACAAGGTGGTGTATTGCAGTCCCGACCAACCCGATAGCCATATCTGTCTTCGTTACTCAGTATAATGAATATGTAGAGATGCTGTGGTCTATTCGATAAGTCATTGAATAGTGAACCACCAGGTATGGGGTTCGAATCCCTGCCACATCACTGTCGTCCTTTGGCAAGACATAAACAAGGAGGGAAAGGGTACCTGGTAGGCAGAATAATTCCTCGAAATTAACAGCAGCCGAAGCTTAAGCCGGTATGATCATTTACGAGGGGCGTTATGATTTATCCCAATGTGAAAACACCACCAACTGCAGTGGGAGCATAAACTGTTACAATATTATCTTTAATCACATTTGGAACGATTTGCTATCTTCCTTGAAATTAATTTCCCACTAATTACAAAATGAATATTGATATTCCTTTATCATGTCACCACTTGTTTTTCTTCGATTCTATCCAGGTGTTGTCAGGTGCATGACCGGTGTTACAGCCAGCTGAAGAAGCAGGGCATCTGCAAAGGAGACAAGTCGGTGTATTTCACCTATTACAAGTCTAATATGAACAATTGTGACACCCCCAACGCTAAGATATGGTGTGGTAAGTTGGCATGAATGCATGCTTGAGACTACAAAATCGGAGAATAGTTGGTATTGATAAAGAGTTTTTATGGTCTAATGGACTGGACTATAATCCCATCGAATCCCATCCTCCTCACTTTTGAAAGTGTTTGGGGCACCCCTTAAACATGATGGATATTAATATCGACTTTTAGTTGAGGTGTCGTGGTCTAGAGGATACGTCACCGGACTGTGGATCACAGGGTTTGAGGTTCGAGTCCCACCATGGCATTGACTGACTGTTGTCAGCTTTTAAAGGCAGCTGGGCGAAAGCAATTGGTAATAATAGTACATACCCGGGTCCCCCCCCCTTGCTGGATATATAGTCAATAACTAGCTGTCTGTTATCATCATTATCAATATTTGTAACAAAATATATTATATCGGGAAAAGGAGAGGAATACTATGCTGTTGAAGAGTACAGTTGTACATTTAACTCATATAGTCATTATGGATTTTGATGATGGATTACCAAATCGATAACATAATTTATTGCTTATTTCATTCTGTTTTGCAGCCAACCATCACCAATACTCGTTCTTTGATAGCATGCTCGCCGGCAAGCAGCCCCGATGTGCCTCAGCTCTCTGTCACTGCGACCGTACAGCCGCTCTTTGCTTTGCCCGACATAGCAACAGCTACAGCCTCAACTATGCGTCTTTTCAGGCTAAGAAAACCTGTTAGCTGTTGCCAATTTAAGTTTAAACATTCCATCCATTAATTTCTATTTGTAGTGCCGCCATAATGCTTGTCCTTTTCATCAAACTTAATTTAATCATAAATATGTTTCGATTTTCAATTACCTCCCCCCCCCCCCCCCCTCCAATAATAATAATAATAATCATACTCATAGAACCAGATAGATTTTAAAGCTCGCTTTCATTAATATGCACATTTTGGCACTTTAATAGGCTTGTTTTTAACGTCTATGTCTTTATACATTTTTATTCTAAGTGTAACACCCCCACACAAATAGGGTGATAATGATGGTTATTTTGAAAGTTTGAAAAAACCAAACGGCGAAATGGTTTTCGCATTTTTTTAAAAGTGCACTGAAGAAGGTAACATTAACACAATATGGACCGGTCCACCCCCCCCCCCCCCCGCTCGACATCCACAAGTGATCAACGGAGCTTATGTTGCTATAAAAAGGGAGATAGCAGGCCTATATAATGTAAGACAGCATGAACACAATCCGGAATTTATATTTATACCACAGTCTTTCAAATCTTCGATGTATTTGTTAATTGAATTAAAAAATGTATACAGTAAAAAATGAACTTTCTACTTAAAGCATTTACGTTTCATAATAATGCAGTAAATGTAAAATCGTAGATAAATTCAATCATGCTGATAAAAGTGCCTTTACTTTCCTCCAATTTATAACAAAAGTTAATAAGAAAATTGTTTTTAAAAGTTATGTGTTTTTCTGGGCAGCAGAATAATATTGTGCTTTATAAATGATCTTTACTGTAAAAAGTAATTTAACACATTTTTGTCGATAATAAGTCAAATGTTAAAACTCTTTCAATCAAATTCGCCACTGTTTAAAGTTGCAGAATGTAAAATGTATTCAGGGGTTATTTAGACTAAAAGTTTTCAATATTTTTTCAAACAATTTTCTTAAAATGATGTTTGTGACATTTTATTTTGGTTATCGCTTTTGAAAAGTCAAGGCTATGAAGTCCGTTTGCTTCTTTTATTCATTCAAAATACATTATCTGTGATTTCAAAAAAGGTTTTGCTAACATAAGCCATTGTGGAATAGCAGGTGTGATGTGCAATTGTATATTTTCTTTTAAAGCGAATTTGTATTCATAGGTGCTTCCTTTTTTCGCGAAACATCTGTTATGTAAATATGTATGTTGCTTGTATTTTCATTTTTGTGCCAAGAATTTACCAATAAAATTGCCTCGTTACTGATGTCATGCGTCTGCTTTCTGTCTTATAGTTATTAAATCTGTACTTCAACTAGCTGTGGCACTAACTGAAATACTGCCCTCTCTTGACTAGCTTTATGTTTTTGTCCCTTCATTAAATCTTTTCCCCACCACATCTTTAAATAATCTAATGACCTCTGTATTAAGTTATGAATAACTGTAGATCTAAAACACTTATCAACACGTGTGTAGTATATATAAATATTCTCATTCTTCTGAGAATCAAAAGTAAAACATCAGCAACAATCGCAGCATTTTTATTTTTACATAAAATAATGAGAGCAACTGAACGTATCATACACACGAAGTTAACACGAATAAGGAGGGAAAAAAGAAGAAGAAGAAGAAAAAGAAGAAGAAGAAGAAGAAGAAGAAGAAGAAGAAGAAGAAGAAGAAGAAGAAGAAGAAGAAGAAGAAAAGGAAGAAGAAAAGGAAGAAGAAGAAGAAGAAGAAGAAAAAGAAGAAGAAGAAGAAGAAGAAGAAGAAGAAGAAGAAGAAGAAAAAAAGAAAAAGAAGAAGAAGAAGAAGAAGAAGAAGAAGAAGAAGAAAAAAAGAAGAAGAAGAAGAAGAAGAAGAAGAAGAATAGGAAATAGAGACAGGGAGAAAGAGAAAGTTAGGGAGGGGGAGTTGTCGAAGACTCACAAAAATTTGAATCATCATAATTACTTCTTTTTTATACAAAGAAAGAAGGGGAGTAAAATCAATGGGTGGTATTCCGGTAGCGCGTACTAAGTTAGCGCATACTTAGTTAGTTCATACTTTTATGGAGTGCCTGTTGCAAACTAATTTACCCTGTACAGATTATTTTAATCCTTCAATGAAAAGTGTCCAAAAAATTAATTTTGCAATGAAATGGGATGAAAAAGATATTATGAGTATGAAGTGAATTTTAACAAAGTCTTTGGTAGATTATCTTTATCATGAATATTGAAGGAGGAAGGTGAAACCTAGCATTCCATAGAAGTGTGAACTAAAATTCTTGTTTAGTCTGGACTTAGTCCCGGCTTAACTTATGAGAATACCACCCAATGGCATTACGAATCAAAATTTGGTTTAAATGCCGTGATATAGCTGGCTCTAGGCTGCATCTAAGTTTACAACAATCAGACAGATACCGGAACTGACATGTTATGTCTTTTGAACTTGTTATTTGGTACGGGGCTCAAGCTCCCACCAGACTCCTACAAATCACTCTTATTATCTTTGAAAATTATTGCTCTCCGTCAACTTGACGTAGCACTTAAAACAGTCGAACTCTCTCGTGACAGATGTAAATCTTTTTGACGATCAAACTCAAGTGGTTGAAGTAGATTTGTGACAGGAATGAAGATGATAATACATCCGGTACTGAGCAGAAATGTTTGTTCCCTGAAAAGATAATGTCTGGGGATTGATCCCTCGTAGGTGAATCAAAACAACATCTCCGACGGAATACATTTTGTAAGAAATGTATTTATGGGCACAATGGGTTGAACTCGGGTATTACTATTACTGTGTTTTTGTCTCTATTTTTCTCATCTTATCCAGGCCTGGGGGGGGGGGGGTTGGCGGTGGTTAACCGCGTCATATTTAACGAGCATTCGGGGATCATTATTGAGTGGACCGTTGCAATATCTTCAATTAATCAATTCACCCATTACAAATAATGCAGTAATTGCTTATTGTGCTAGTCGAATTCTGTCCTCAATATCAGTAGAATTGTTCGCAAATTACTTTATTGCAGAATTGTTTTTCCCTTCATTATGACCAAGCTGGGATCCTATAGCTGTCTTTAAATAGTGGTATTGGATATATATGATCTGTAATTGACGGATGATGCTTTGAAAACAACCAGCAGAATCCCCCATCCCCTTTCCATGTCATGATGAGGATTAATAGCTCGTGAAACATGTGTTGCTGTCATTACCCTGGATTAGGTGCTCTTAATTGATTGAATCTTAGGCCAGTCACGGAGGCGGATAATGCATGTACCGTATCGCATGCCGCCAGGGGCGTTTCTAAAACGTTTTTTAATATGGATGCCGAATCAACATTTCCGGACGAGTGAGCTGAAAATTTCTTAATAAGCAACAACAAAAATTGCCAATAAGCGTAAAAAATTGTTTAGTATCAGATTATCATATTTTCAAATTTGCCGAATGGTTTAACAAAATATCAGATTTCTAATTTAACACAAAATTCTCCATTCGTTAGGATTTGCCGGGAGGCTACAAACATTCAAATTTACAGACAGTATATTTTGTATTAATGGAAGGATGCGGGAGGAGTGTCACACCCCCATATCCAACTAGCGACGCCCCTGGTTTATGCGCATCACAAGAGGACGGGATAGATCGGGCATGTAGGAGCCCCTTGTTTCCGGACCTCTCAGCTCGACCCAGCGACGTCGTCTCGCACCTGTTCACACTATAGTGAGAGGACGATAGGGATGTAGCCTCCCCCCCCCCCCTCCTCTTTAATGTGTGCTTTCCACATGCTTGTTAGCAAATCGCTTTGGATTGTTGATATTTTTGGTAATGTTTTATTCATATATAATATATACATGTATATAGACAACCTTGTTAAAACAATGACACCCCCTACCGCGATCACCCCCTTTCAAAAAGGTCTTGCTGTGCCCCTGTTTGCGTCGGTCATAGATCTACGGGTAGACAGACAAAGACACAGGCATGTCGACCGACGGCTAAACAGACTGACAAGATAGCGTGTCGGATAGAACATCCTTTTTCATCCGGGGTGCCGCGACAGATTTCTCGAAAGTCTTTGCGATCATGTATCGCGTAGAAACTAAAGAACGTAATATTGTGTGTGTATGTGTGTGTGTGTGTGTGTGAGGGGGGGGGGGTAAATTTGCCCAACCTGGTCTTGCGAAGTTTGAGATGTTTAAATAATGTGAAGTCATTAGCATCCGGAAACAGGCGCATCACAGGTAGAAATCATTAAATTGTTTAATGGTGTTGTTAACCTTCTAACTTTCTCTTGACCAAGCATTCCATATTTAATTACTGGGAGATATCATTACTAACCACCGAAATGTGAGAATGTAGCGCATCCGCGAACATGAATGTTATAAAGTAGTCGATAAATCATAGCTTGGTATGAAATCAATATTATAAACAGGATGTTCTCAAAACATGAAAATAATGTACAAATAGTTTGGGATAGTTGATTCAACGGAAGTTCACCGTGGTCACGAAGGAAATGAAGCCTCTAAATAAAGCAATGTGGTAAATGTTACCGTCTGTCATACATTTAACATGATATGATTTTATCTTAGATAGATTGCACTAAAACACACCGTTATGTTTCAAAGCAAAAATAATCATAATCATATTTTTTAAAAGATTACAAATACTTTCAAAAATAATCTATATAGGGCAATTTCAATATCCTTGTGTGCCATGTAATCTTAGCCAAGACACATTACATAACCCGAACATATATTCGATGGGAACTACAAAAGGGTAGTGAAATTCCCCTTGAGTTGATTTCGGAAAAGTCTTTAACGACCGTGTTCAGAATGAAACACGCTGAATACTCTAACGTTGGATAAGATGGTAGTTTGTAATGGAACAGATGTGGCTTTCCTTCTACTTAAGTTTTTCACATCCCTTCTCTATCTTTCTCTTTTCATCATTTCCAATCACAATTGCTGCAATAATGTTCTTATAATGGCTCTATTAACACAGTTCTGCTAGATTGATGCGAGCGTCAATCGATCATTATGGCGGGGCGTTTGCCATTGACGTAGATAAGAGGGGCCGAATTGGAAGATGCCCCCCCCCCCCATACATACACACACAACACACACACACACGCGCGCGCGCTTAACACATTTAATTCACGTTTGATCGGGCACAAGAGGAAATTTTGTGCCAAGCAACAGCAACAAATCTCTAGGTCTTTGGTGTGGTTTTTGGCTACCAAAGTTTTTTGAGAAGGAAACAAAAATCATAACCAGCTATGATTTTTCTTGTCTTCGTCCCCTCTTTTTGTGCCCCCCCCCCCCACTTCCCCCACCTTCCCCCACACCCCAAACACCGATGCTATGGCACCCTAGTCAACCCTTCCTAACGGCGCCCCCGACCATCGATCTTTTTATACGTCTTGAAGAATGCTCGATAGGATCATTCAATTCCTCGACCGAACTGACAGTGGTCACTGTTTGTTCAGGTCAGGTATGCAGGTGATCGGGTTGCATCCTAGAGAGAAGATTGGACGCACGCAATGGATTGGGATTACATGTAGGAGCAGGATGAGGAAGGCATGAGGGGTGTTGGATAAGTAGGGCGAGGGAGGAAGAAAGGCGAGATCTACATAGAGATGAAAGGGAGCACAGAGAGAGAGAGAGAGAGATGCCGGAGCTATACATACAGATGAGGGAGAGATTGAGTGAAAGATTTACAGAGCTGTATGGGGAGAGAGAGAGAGAGAGAGAGAGAGAGAGAGAGAGAGAGAGAAAGAGAGAAAGAGAGAAAGGGAGAGAGAGAGAGATAGATTAAGAGAGAGCTACATACAGTATGAAAAAAGAAACATAGAAAGAAGAAACGAGAGATATGAAGAGGGAGACAGAGACAGGGAATAATCGAACGACAGATTAAGAATAGATGGAGAAAGAGAGAAGTAGAGAGATAGAAAGAAAAAGAGAAAGAAAGAGAGAGAGAAAGATATATAGA
Source organism: Strongylocentrotus purpuratus (assembly GCF_000002235.5). Lineage (NCBI taxonomy): Eukaryota > Metazoa > Echinodermata > Echinoidea > Camarodonta > Strongylocentrotidae > Strongylocentrotus > Strongylocentrotus purpuratus. The sequence goes on from NW_022145614.1 coordinate 28,273,411, forward strand.
TAGAGAGAGAGAGAGAGAGAGAGAGAGAGAGAGAGAGAGAGAGAAGGGGAGAAATGATTGGGGAATGAAGATAAAGAATTGGCAAGAGGACCTAGGAAATGAAAAATCGTGTTGAGGACTTCAGGTAGCTTGGGAGGAAGTAATTTGGACGATGAGCATGATGAAGAGAACGGACAATCCCCATCAACCTGCCCATTGTGTATTAATTATTTTTTAATTTAATTGTTTTTTAATGTCTATCATTTTCCCTTTCTCGTCTAAAAACGCTCTTTTCGCTGCCTCAGTCGTCGCCCAGCCTCACTCTTTTTTTCTAATGCCAGATACTCTTGAAAATCTTTAATTGTGTTTTCTAAATCGCCATCTTGTAAATACTGTTCGATCAAAAAGAAAAAGGTAAACCACGTCTGTTTCCGCTTTACTCATCTGCAAAATTACCATCCAAATGCAGGAGCGGTCGCAAAAGCTAATAGGCCTATGCTACATTCCGCCGAAATGATAATCTATGCATTATTAAAATTGATAGAACACCTCCAAAAAGCATTTATATACCTACAGCAATCGGGCCTACTAATTTGTGCCAGTAAACACAGTAAATTCGGAATGTGAGTGTCATCGAGCCCCCCCCCTCCCCCTTTTTTTGTTTCTTCTTCATGAAACGCCCCTATGCTAAAGTTAATTGATACAAGTAATGCATACAAATGAATCGCAATGACGGAGTGTGTTCTCTCAACACTGAGCGAGGCTCATGTACACTATGCTCTCCAATCCGCAATGCATGGCGAGCGGTAATTTTGGAATTAAGTCGTCTGGCCATGGTCATCGTGCATTCACTGCATGCCAGACGGAGGCCGAATTAAGATCTTACCCGCACACACTGGCGGATTTGAAAGGGAGGTATGGGGGAATCCCCCCTTGTGACGGATTTCAAGCAAGAAACGCTTTAGAAAGCTTTAGGCACAACTGTCTTTTTCTCAAATGGAGGTTGGGTGGAAGAGCATCCTTTTTGGCCTACCCCCTAGCCCACCCGTTACGTTTTTACTAGCAGTCACTTCACCCGGGCTCGAATAGGCACCAGTCAAATGAGGCTTTGGGTACCTTTTCCCCTCGTTCCCGTATTTGGTATACAAGCAATCACTTTATGCCGTCTGTAGAGTAGGCAGTCGTCAAATGTAGCTTTAGATATACCCTTTTCGCAAATGAGGGGGGGGGGGGGGGGGGGGTCAGCCCCTTTTAGTGTTCCTCGGACCAGGCAGTGACAGGGATACAGTAGAAAACCATTACATGAGGCTTTCTCCTCGAAGTTTGAGGGTGGACAAGGGGCATTTAAAAAAAAATCATCTCCTGAATTAGGTAGCCAGGGCAGGAGAAAGTAACCATAAAAATAGGATTTAAATACCTTTTCTTTCAAAATGGGGGGGGGGGGGTGAGGGGGAGAGGCCCTCTTAGCCCTCCCTGGTCCTGCCAGCAGGGGTGGATCCAGCCGACGACAAGAGGGGGGGGGGGGCAAATTCGTGAAAAAATATTAATCGGCGAATCGACCAGCCGGTGAATAAGCGGGGGGCGGGGGGGGGGGGGGGGGGGGGAGATCCAATACGTGAAAAAATATTTAGCAGCGAATCAGCCGGCCGGCGAATAAGCGGGGAGGGGGGAGGGGGAGACTAAATATATTTTTTTCGGCAAAAAAATAAAAAAATAAAAACACCTATTTAATTTTTTTTTTAATTCCAGGGGGCTGCTTTATTAATTTTTTTTTGATGAAAAAGGTAAAATTTATGTAACCACTTCTATTTTGTACCTGTTTTGTTTTTCCTAGGGGGGCATTGTGGATTAGCGCATGCCTGCCAGTGACTGACGAGCTAGCAATCACTTCATCCGGGCTCGAGTACTGAGGCAGCCGTCAAAGGTGGTTTTGGTTACACCTCGGTATACCAACCCTCGGGTAATATAGATAATGAGCCATGTTTGGAGACAACCATCTATTATGCATCACCTCCTCTCATCTGATAGCAAGCAAATACTCTGGTTAATAGCTGTGTGTTGCTATGGTTACTGGAGCATCCCCATCCATATACTCGTAGATACATTGCACGTGCATGAGGAGAGGGAGTGCTTTACCAAATTTATTCGAAATGCCTCCCCACCCCCTTTCTATTCATAACAGTTATGACCAAATTTATTCTGAGGACGCAAATATCGGATAAGTTAAATGGACTTTATTATAATACAAGTAGGAATAGAAAACAAAACAAAACAAAAATGTATTGTGGAGGACTTTCAAGCTAGTGATAGATGTACATTGCATTCTAAGTGTGCGTGAATTTGTGGTTTTAGAAATCTCGGGTAGGCTTTACAAAATGTTATTTTAGCCGAGTCTTTTAAGAATATTTCTTTTGATTGTTTGTTATCTTTTTATCCGTTTATTTCAGTTTCACAGAAACACTGAAATCGTGATCATCACGATGAAGCTATGTTTTTTAACGGCATTATGGTGTCATCTATAAAAACGAACTTTGAAGAATGTAAACAATTTTTTCGATGTACCATCCTGATCACGATTCAGAAAAGGCGAAATTGTTGGAAAGAAAGTTTTTACCTATTGTATTTATCTTTATTTCAGAAAACATCGCTAACGTCATCATAGGTACTTCCAATCCAACACAAAATGGTTGATTATCGTCGGTTTGGTATCTCTGGAAAATTGCGAAAAACATAGGTGTATTGCTGACTTTCATTTGCCCCAAGGAGGGACTCTTAAGACATCTTCAGCATCGGGAAACAGACAAGGTTACGGTAAATTAAGGCAAAAGGGCTTTTAGGACGCGGTACGTGTGGAGAATGATTGACGATTTGATAGAGGAAAGAAGAGTGGTGCACAAACAGAAATTGTTTGGAAGGGAACCTTATCGCTACAGATTCTACTTCTACGGTGCTTGCTGTCTGCACCTAAATAATATTGACGACATTAAAATTAAAAAAAATAAAAACATTGGGGGGGGGGGGAGGGGGAGGGGCTTACTATTTTCCCTTCTCTTTATAGGATAGCGGAACCATTATTGTGCGATGAAGATAAAGATTCTCCAATATTTGATTTTTTTTTCCACAAATATTATTGCCATGAGATTTTCTTCCTGGCAGGCAAGAATACCCCTTCGAAACTACAAATAATTTCAGCAGAAAGAATTACTATCATGGTATTTTAAAATCTCCACCCCATGCCCCCTCCCCCTTTCCGACAATTTACAATGATCCTGGATTCACCTCTGTGTAACTATATGACTAATTTCAAAGCCCCGGCGTAGAAGACAGTGGAACGTGAAATCCATGCATATACCTAACAGGCGCAAGCGTTGTATATCGTCCTACTCAATTTCACGGTCAATTGACAGATGTGGGTGGTTGCATGTGTTTCGTACGTAGCCTAAATATGTGAGCATTGGTAAGTTAATTAATTTCACGAACATTGACGGTGATTTAATGACTTTTTCAGTGGTGGTTTGGTCACTGCCCCATGTCGGAAAAGGGTAATTACCCCCCACCCCCCTTCTTCATTGTTTTCTAAACAGATGTGGAAGCAATATACTTCATCTATTGTGAGAGAAAGCGAACATGAGCATTGTGAAATGAAACATGATGAAGCATAATAGTATTACTAAACATTTTTAGGGGCACCCACCCGGATACCAACATTTTGTGAGGGAGCATACCCGAGCCAATTCCTTAGCTAGCTCACTTATTGCAGCCTTTGGAATTACATCGCTCCCTTTTTTTCCGATAGGCCAAACCTCTATTTTCACTTTCAATGTATTTACGCGGATTTTCACACGCTAATCTACGGTAGATGTGGACACATTTTTAGCACCTTTACTCTCGGTAAAAGGTACCGCTAACCGAGTACACACACTTTAACCCCGTCCGCCGCAGATGCGCTACAAATAACCCGCTAGATTTAACATTCAGGATCTGAAAGTCATCGGAGTTTAACCCGTAAGCCTGTGACACGACGGAAACATTTTGGAGGGGCGGGAATAACTTGAACGCTCGCAAGGTCGATCACGCACTTGGCTGCACTTGTAAGCAGACGACATACGATATTCACTGACGACCTCTGGGGTTGTTATCGATATTCGTTCGATACAAAGCACTTAATTGGTCGTCCTGTGTCGTCACAATGGTGTTGTTCAATGTCCTTTTATAGGATAAAATTTGTGCACGTAGGCACACATCTTAGACTTCTGTAACAGACTGCATGTTGATTGGGGTCGTTTTTATCATTCGCACCTAAGAAGATGAAGAAAAAAAATATAATCATGGTCTTAGTTAGCAACAGTTAAGTATACTCGAGCGAAAAAGCCTCTTAAATATTAAAGTGTCAAAAGTTTCTACAATCTTTAGCTTTCTTGGTGACAATAACACCAGGCCTGCTTGACATACAGAATTCAAACCTCGTTCCACATATTTAAAGGAGTTTAAAACATGAGACTTGATGGACGTGAGTCGAGTGAATGAGATGGAAAGCTCAGCTGATAAACAGAAACTGAAGCTGCAGCCACGTCTCTAGCCTGTTTTTATTAGGATCAATCCAAGACACAGGACGTAGCTGCAGCTATAGAAGATGAGAAATGTAGAACTAGAACAGACACCTAGGGAATTATCCATGTTAACCAAATGAGCCCAAATCGCAAGACAATAGTCGTCAAATCTCCAGTTTCACCATGTTTTGACATAGTAAATGTCGATTAATGCTAAAGGTACTATGATCACACTTGAAGACGCAGTGGAATAGTTTGGGTATATTCTACATCAAATCAAATGGCAGAATATTTCTCATGTTAGTGATACAGATATAATACAGAGAGGGTAAGCAGCATTAAATAATGATTCCCCTAAGACGGTGAAGTTGCTCTCTCGCATTTCATATACCCATTAAAACGGATGCACCCAAAACCAGTGCCCCTTTTGATGAAACACATGCAGGCTACGCCACCGCTACGTGATAGGGCAAGGATAGATAAGCGTTCTGGTCCAAGCCAAACTATGTTCAAGACATTTGATCATAATAATCATGGTTGCTCTCTCTCGCAGCTAATGATGAAGAGCCCTGTAGGGATGGGCATTGTCAATTGAAATAGAGAATGTCGTTGGTATTTTGACAAGGATTTATATGTAATGGCAGAAGCATGGCACGAAGGCTCATGATTGCACCATGCGGCTGGTATTAACTCCTATTACTTGGTCTGACTGGCATGCAAGGATGTACCTCAACCTGTCCCGAAAATCAATCTCTAATTCATTTTAGTAGACATGGATATAAGGACGTTTTGTCAGATGTTTTGATCAGTGTGGCCCCTCCCTCCTGGAGCATTCTGCATCTTATGTAATAAGACCTAAGTCTTTCTCTATAGATCTTCCCCCCCCCTCTCTCCCTCTTCCTTTCTCTCTCGTACACACAATAGTCATTACATGCACACAAGTCATACTTTTTCCAAATGTCCCTTTCGCGATCCTGTCCCCCCCCCCCCCTCTCTCTCTTTCTCTTTCTCTCTCTCTTTCTAAATTCTCCCCCTCCTCCTCTATCTTGTCCTCTCACTCTCTTTATCTGCTTCTCTCAACCCTTTCAATCCTCAATGCTTGTCATCAGGTTTTGGCTCGAACACAAATGCCTCACACAACCAGGCACCCACACCTCTGTATCACTTACATACGGGCTATCTAAAAAAACATATGTGATCCTGATGAAGATATGACATCAGACACTACCACCGAATCTCGACCCTGTCAAGTCGTTAATGAAATAGGCCAAGATGTGGTGATGCCTCTCTCTCTCTCTCTCTCTCTCTTTCTCTCTTTCTCTCTTTCTCTCTTCCTCTTTCATTTTCTTTCTCTCTCTCTCTCTCTCTCTCTCCCTCTTCCACTCTTTCTCAGCGTCGAGTTATCCACAGTGGAGCAACCTTATATAATTATTATGTACCGTTCCTGCTTACCCTACACTGTTAAAAATTTCACTGTAGAAATTACAGTAAATTACTGGCAACTTTGTTGCACAGTAAATTACTGTAACTTTGACATTACAGTAACTTCCTGTAAGTTTTTCAACAGTAACTTGCTGTAAGACATTAAAATACTGTAAGCTTACTGTAAAGAAATTTTCATGTATAAGGTTACAGTATTTATTGTAAGTTCTTCTTACAGTTAATTAATGTAATTTTATTCACAGTAATTTAAATGTATTTACAGTTATGTACTGTAAGTTTTTCTCTACAGTAAATTAATGTTATTTCTCTCATTTACATTAAGTTAATGTAATAATTACAGCTTTTCTACTGTGACTTTAGCAGTATCATCCTGTTAATTTTGTATCTATTTCTCTCATTTACATTAAGTTAATGTTATAAGTACAGCTTTTCTACTGTGACTTTAGCAGTATCATCCTGTTAATTTTGTATCTATTTCTCTCATTTACATTAAGTTAATGTAATAAGTACAGTATTCTACTGTGACATTAGCAGTATCATCCTGTTATTTTGTTATCTATTTCTCTCATTTACATTAAGTTAATGTATTAAGTACAGTATTCTACTGTGACATTAGCAGTATCATCCTGTTATTTTTTTTAATCTATTTCTCTCATTTACATTAAGTTAATGTAATAAGTACAGTATTCTAACTTGACATTAGCAGCATCATCCTGTTAATTTGAGGAAAAAACAAGCTTTCTGAACACAAAAATCATTATTAAAGTCTTTATTGGGTAATCAACGCTCCATAAAACAAGTTTCTCAAATAGTGTAACATTATGAAAATGCTTGCAAAGAAACTATCAAGTAAAACATTAAAACAAGTAAAACCACTAAAAACTGCAAAAGTTCAAGTACTCAAGAATCTACAGACCCATAGTCATCCTTCCAGTATCTCAAAAATTCTTGAAAAAATTGTTTAGATTATACCAATTCTGAAATACACATAACTTGCTTAATCCCAACCAATATGGCTTTAAAAAAAATCATTCACCCGACCTAGCATTAATTTAATTATACGACAGAATAACACATGCAATTGTGCAGACATAGCGGCTTTAAGGCATTGATATGCTAAATCACAACGTATGGCTTAGGGGCACTGCACTTTCTTGGGTCAAAAATTATTTGTCGAACAGACAACAATATGTTCACTTTAAAATTCTGAATTGTAAAAAACTATTGTAAAGAATTATCTTCAATTGTAAACAAGACATATTTTATACACTTTTATCTTCCTTTAAAGCCACTATTAAACGACAACTACTATCAGAATACAATCAATGAAAAGTCTCCATATACCTGGCAGAATCAAGGAAAACTCTCTATACCTGGTAGAATCTCTCCAAAAGACATTACTCACTTTATTTTTGTTTAATTTATCTTTTGAACTAATACCCCATTTAATTTGAGTTGCTCTGTTATATTAAACTTGTAATCTTTAATACGTGTTTCATATTCTTCTGTATTTTTGTCTCATTTACATGCCAATTCTGCACAGAAACTTGTTTCAACTTCATGAGCTGTCATTCAATTGATTGATTGATTGATTTATTGACGGTAAAAGCCCTATTCAGCTACTCGGCTGGTTTACAAAGGGGCTGTGCAAAATAACAAAAACCGTAAAACATACTTGACAATAAGAAAATATACATGATATACAGAAATTAATGAAATAGAATTACCAATGTGCACAATGAACAAAGAAAATAGAAAATATGATCAATTTGTGTACATGTAAAATGAAAACATAAAATTATGAAATTCGTTTAGCTACAATATTGCTACGTATTAAATATGATAAAAAAACATATTACCATATAACGTAACATATATCTTGGTACAATATGAGTGTTACTGCTGAGTTTTTATGCAAAGGCTCATCTTTTGGGAATGCTCTGCCATCATAAACATCACGTAGAATGGTCCTTTGTAAAGCAGGTTGAGCTTTATGAGTCTCTTTGTAATCTTTGATAAATGAGTTCTGCTTGAATAATGCTCTTAGTGTGTCTTGAATTTTAATGTATTGGCAAAATCGCTGTTTGCCAAACTGATCTTCTCCTAAATATATCTCAGTTGGGGAAACATAATCAAAAACTGCTTTAAAATGTGATTTTCTTGTAGACTCTGATCGAAATTCTTTACAATTTGAAGCACTGAACAAATCCTCAGATTTAAATAAAGTTAAAACGTTGGTAACCTCATCATCGGTAATTCCTATTCCTTCAAGTTTCTTTTTTAATTTTGGTATCAAATTTTGTTGGCTTAATGCATGAATATCCTGAACTGTGTCAATTATTTCCTGAATTGTAGAGTTGGGCAGTAGTAATTTTGCCTCCAACTTCAGATAAAACAAGGATAAGCTGTGTTTGAATGAGTCAGCGGATACATCTACTTCATCATCTGTCACACTTTCCTCGTCACTTGAGTGCAGTCTTCCAGGAAACTCCTGATTATTTTCTTGGGCGGATTCAGTTAACACAGTACCAGTTTCACTTGAAGTTGAGTCTAACTGAATCTGGTCTAACTTATTGTGAACTCTTGATATATGTGACGCAAAAGACGACCTCACTGAAAAACGTTTTTTGCAATTGGCAAAAAGACAGCGTATTTCAACTCCGTGTTTGATATGAATTCTAAGATGAGAAAGTATGTCATGGATTTCCTCACATTTTACAGCACAGAGTGGACAATTCCAGGTAGAAACGCAGAAAAACTGGGCATCTTTTTTTCTTGAAAATGGTTGATGATCCCTATGCACATGGGTTTTGAAGGATGAATAATTTCTGAATGTTCGATTGCAGCCAGGAACACCACACGGGAAATCGAAATTCACCACATTTCTATGGACTGAAAAGTGTTCAGAAAACCGCTTCAATGATCCAGAAGAATGATTACATAGCTTACAAACGTACATGGGTATATGATGTCCATGTAGAGCATCCGTCTGATTAGTGTTTCAGCATGCACACTGTGTGACTTCAGCAGTAATCCATGGCATACTGCAAGAAAGAAGAGCGGAAAACAATACCTTTAATATGCATACGTACACATAACTTTTTATGTACAGCATTGACAGATTAAAAGTTATTTAAATGATAAATGAATAATAAAAAAAAAGATAAAGGACAAAAAATACAAAAGAAAATCGAAAGAAAAACATAAATTCATCAAATATAACCAGTTGTCACGAGCCTCCTGATGATGACTGTATGCGAAACCTTCAGCAAAAAAACATTTGATTTCACGGCTATGAATGTTACTACATAAGTGAAATTAACATTCATTTGCGGTAAATGAAACTACAATAGAGTCTAGATTTCTGTAAAACAAATTTACAATCCTTAAAGACAAAAATTACTGTAATTTACTGTTAGTATTTGAAGAACCTACGGTAACAGCAATTTACTCTAAGAAATGCAGTGATTTACTGTAGGAAAGTTTACAGGCAGATACTTTGAGTAAAAATTGATGGTAACTTACTGTAGATATAACCTACAGTTACTGTAAATTAAAATTACAGTGAATTACAGTAGACAAGTACTCAAAATTAATATGAAATAAAATTACTGTAATTTACTGTAAACTAGCAGTAAGTTACTGTAAATTACAGTAATTTTACAGTAATTACTCAGTAATTTTACAGTAACTTACTGCCAGTTACGGAATGGCCTATTTGGTTGCTATGACAACGCTGCGACCTTCAAAAAAGTAAATTACAGTAATTTTAAAGTAACTTACTGTAAATTACTAAGTAACAGTAAAATACTAAGTAATTTTACAGTAACTTACTGTAATTTTATTTCATATTTTAACTTTTAAGTAAAATTACACTATGCAGCAGGATTGCCAGTACTTTGCTGTAATTTCTTCAGTAACGTGCTGTAGACTACACTACATGAGCTTAGACTTGTGCGTATTCAACTGATCACGCAGTGTGCTCATGATGGACTGATGCTGTAGTCGATCGTAGTGTGTGCGGTGTCCTATAAGTTATAAGTCTTGATGGTCTTGACGTTAGACATTTCCAATTTAACGTGAGCATGCATATCCATGTGCAATGGCATCGCATTGACAGTGACACTGTACGCTGGTACTGCAGTACAGTGTCATGTGCTGCACTAACACTACCGACTCTGTCCCACACCACAGCACAGCACGTACAGTACACATATACCGTAGACGGAACAATTACAAACACAATCCCTATACTTTCCACAGTCTGACAATTCTTCACTTCAGCGGGATACAAATCAAATCATGACTCTGATAATTGGCAATCTGTAACTTACCTCGGATCCCCTTGGAATTGACTTATTGGTCATCAATATCCCAGCTCGAGGATCAGGACCAGGAACAGAACAGATTCAGATTCGTTGCTCAGGATCAGGCCGGCGGCCAGCTCAGCTATATATCTCAGCTCAAATCTTTGCAGAAAATTAAAAATGGCGGCGCGGCGTGGCGGGCTAGCGCGGGAGCCAATCACGTGCAACGCATACGCGCATATGCAGCCGATCCGCCTAATGCGCATGTGCGCTGTATCCCACAATGCTTTTTGCACGCTCCTTTACACTAGCTTACTGTAGATATTTGTTCCCATGCTCTACGACACTGATGTTTACAGCAATATACTGTACAGCAACGTACTTATACAGTTAATTATCGTAAAATCGTTATTACAACATATTACTGTTGTAAATCACAGTATTTTACTGCATGAGTTACAGCAAATTTTTACAGTGTAGCTACAAGATTGTTTTTAGGAGAATCGGAGGAATATTTGCATTTACCTTGTAGAGGTGTTTTGGTCTCGTGCATATGAGGTCGCCGGACTGTAGATCACGGGTACGGGATTCAAATCATAACCCGGCAAGACATTAATGTACATTTGCCACTTCCCATCCGGGTGTACATGGGAACCCAGGAACGCTTTGAGCGTTAGTTACTTTAGCGGCTCAGCTGTAACCGCCATTAAAACAAAACAATCAGCGCCAGACGCGTCCCAGCGTAAAGGATATGCAAGTGCTAAATAAGACGCCACTGTATCCTTACATGCATAACCCTTTTCATCGGAAGTCATCGACTTAAAGTATAGGTCAGATTAAATTTAAAATTTCTTATCCTCCTTTATAGACTTCATTTCAGTGACCTTGAAAGTATCTTTGGATTCTAACTTATTTCTCAGTTTCTCCTTTCATGATACAATGGCAATATTGTTTATCCATCTTATATTGAGTTCTGGTGATTATCTAGTCAAATAAATAGAATTAAAAACAAGAACTTTGCTAAAAACAATGAAGCTTTATTGCAATCGTATATTTTATTACAATTCGGCAAGAACATTTTGACTTTTCCACTGCAGCCTCTCTTTTTTCCATATAATGTCGAACCATTCCGATAAATTACAGTTTACTCTTGGCCATTGAAATACTGTAAACACAATCTTGGCTGAGCTCGAAGCACACTCGTTAGAATCACATATATAAACAATCATGTCTCCGACCTGAATGAATTGCCACTTTCTTGTCTACATAATACCCGCTTTACTTTAATGGATTATGGCTAGTGATCTGGGACTAGTCTGCGAGTACAGGCCCTAGTTCGACATTCAAGGGAAGTGCCAGAAAAGTCTTGAGCCTAGCCTAATTCTTTCAGTCTCTGAACGTGTCACTCAAGGAACAGGTACACTTTTATACAGGACCTATGAGGCACAATTTTCAGCAGAATCTTCGTAGTCTCATATTTCAGACTCTTTTATTTACTACGACTGAATAGGGTTTGTGTCTGCAACACTATACATCTGGGACGTGGTGATGACACTCTTGAATCAGAGAACCATATACGTCTGTTACCGTTAATTAACATCGATGCCTGGCGGTGTGGCGCCCTTTGGGGTGAGAAAGATTCGGAGAGGGACGAGGAGGTTAAATTCGTTCTCGGAGATAAATGTTTCATCTTATACAAAAGACGAAATGGAAATTTAAAGAGACATTACGAATAGTAAAATTGTAAACAAGCTCTAATCTCACTGACTTGTGATTGCGACTCGCGTGGTCTTTTAATGCGCCAATGACATCGAACAAAAATTGACTACAAACTGAATTTAGTGCAAATATTTTCTTTAGATTACCAACTTTTGAAGTAATTGCCTTTGAAGGCTCGATTAGCACATGAACATCGCAACTAAAAAGACGTCATTTGCGCAACGGGCATAAGGATTATGGAGAAGAAGGATGGATAGAGGAAATGCATTTGCCGATGATCACATGTTTACATTTTAGTTTCTGATAATCATAAACATTACCGCAAGTACAAGGGGAATAATCAGCGTAGCTACAGGAGCATGGGGTACGCACCCCCCCCCCCCCTTCCCCCGAGTGGTTAATAGGTAATTATAAACAAAATAAGAAAAGAAAGTTTAGGGGAAAAGAGAAAAATACGAGAAAAAAACGCCTAGACCACCTCTCCCACCTTCCGCCTTATCAGTCAATTTGCATTTTATTTTCATAATAAGACAAGTGCCCCCACCCCCATCTTCCAAGCCCCCCCCCCCCCCCCTCCCTAATGGGGGCTATTATGATACTCCACTGAATTAGGTGATTGACATTGTACTGAAAGACAGGTGATATGGGTTCGAGGACCAATATCGAAACCTTATTTTTCTCACGTACAACAAATTAATTATTTATGAAGTACGATGTAATTCGGAAAGGGTTCTGAATATTTATAACAACAATCCTCGAGTGGCTTCATTCATCAGCGGTTCGGCTCGCAGGTGAGGCGCAAGGGCTCTGCCTCATTCCTATAAATGTGACGTTTTAGTAATATCATTTTTTAAGTTTCTGTGTGCGGGAGGGGCATATTAGATTGTTAGGGGTCGAGTTTCGTCTCTGTGCTCCTCTTACGGCGTAATAACAGGAACATGGATAGAGATCAATTTGTAATCTAGTCGTAATGATATGACGCTACAGTAGAAAGGTAATAACATGCAGTGATCGGGTTAATATATCACTGTCATAACGTAGGTCAGTTGATGGGAAAGCGCTATGTTTAAAAAAAATTGTATTTTATTATTAATGTTATGATCAATACTTTCATTGAATTAAACCCTAATTCTATTTGACAGAGATATCTAAAAATATATCGTTGCTGTCCGTACTACAGCTTTCCTTAACACTTTCACCGGTGTTTGTTTTTTTCATTAATAATATTATGCTATGCCTTGTTACCCCCTCCACATTGCCTCAATCGTCGCCTCATGAATAAAACCTTTAGCTCTGTACCGAATGTTTAATCTCTTGAGAGAATTGAGGTAATCGAAAAAGGCTTGCTATCGATCGGAGGCGTCTACTCCTAACGAAGCGTGCCTCCAAAATGGGTGACCTACGGGTTACACAATATGCATTATATAGGCTATATCAGATCATTAATAGTATAATAGCACGTACGACTAAGCACAGGTGATTTTAAGAGATACACACGCTAATGTTGTTTGAAAGGTTAAATGTGTCAATATTTATAAATGTTTATTGTGCAGAACCTTACAATTTATGGAAAAGAAGTTTACAACATTTTTTTTAATTTCCTACCCCCAACTCACCCCTCGCTCTCTTCCCTCCCCCCTCTCTCTCTCTCTTCCTCTCTCTCTCTCTTTCTCACACACACACACGCACACACAGACACACACACACTTTCTCTCTGCCTCTCCTCCTCTCTCTCTCTCTCACTTTCTCTCTCTCTCATTCTTTCTCTCTCTCTCTCTCTCTCTCTCTCTCCCATCTCGTTATCCTGTTCCCATCTTCCCCCTCTTATTCTTGCTCTCGATCCCTCTTTAACTCTCTCCCACACTTGTCTCCCTCACCACTTTTCTCTCTCTCTCTCTCTCTCTCCCCCTCTCTCTATCTCTTTCCCCTCCCTCCCTGAAGCAAACTTATCGGAAATCATAATCATGAAGCCGGCATTAATCTCATCACATCCTCCGCCTTGTCTGTGTATTCATTCCGCGTATTCGTTTTCATTTATCACATCGCATATTTTTCACACCATCATTCTGAAAACCTTGCTCTACATTAAACAAAACCATCTGCCCAGGCTCGATCAAAGTAGTTCATCATCTACTATTGATCAGCACATGATAAAACTTAACATGTTTACCCACATCATACACACACGCACAAAGCACACGCACTCATCACGCACATGCCAGCCCACGCTTGTTCAATAAACAAACTAGAATGACAGATATCATCCCGGGCATCGTAAATAATCAGGACATCATGGTAACAGATTACTCATGAATTATATATCGTATATTGATTCGGTTGAAAAAAGATTTCCTGTGTCCCAGGCGTGAATCCCAGGCCGCGTCAGATCTTGAGATAAAAACATGAATATCCTATTCTTGGGCGGCATGAACATCTGGTTCCTTTGGATATAAATTTTGTCTTTCATTGTATCCTCTTTTCTTTAATAATAATAATAATAATAATAGGCATTTCTATAGCGCCATCTATCTAGAAATTCTATTCCGAGGCGCATTTATTATTACCCCGGCATTAGCCTAGCTGTCATTACAGCGCTCAAGAATTTCAAGGAATTAATTCCTGCCAGGTACATTACCTGGGTTGAGTGTGGCAAATGTAGATCAATGTCTTGCCGAAGGATGACGATTTGATAATGATCGAAAAGAAAATCTGAAGTGAGTCTGGGAGAAAAGCCTATACTGCTGAACATGCACAACTCTATGGGAGGCCAGCCGGCGAACTTGCTCGGGCGGAGATGTTTGCCTATGACACCGGCATTTCTTCAATGTACATTGAAAGTGTGTGAACATAAAATAATGTATGAACTCGTGATTTTATATTCATTCTGAGACTGAGTGTGATTTTAGTTATCATTCTCAGCATCATCATCACTACCATCGTCACCATTGTCTTCATCGTCGTCTTCGTCGTCGTCATCATCAGCATTCATTTCCATTCCTTCACAGGCATGTCGAAATTATTTAGGTTTTTCAAACTTAATTACATAGATAGGTTAGGAAAATCTCTCGAAGTTGTCAGTAATTGAATGATTGTATAGGCAGATAAATACTATCATTTGTATAATTAGTCTAATCTTTTCATCATGGCCAATGAAATAATCATTAGAAGTATACAATTAAATGTGTATACTTTTCGCGCATTTAGTTACCCTCACTTCCTATTGATTTCTCATGTACATGACTGTAATCGTTGAATGTGTGATTTACTCGAAGTACAAGATGAAAAGTTTAGTAAGCCTCCGTCAAAGTTCTTTCTGATCATGTAGCACAAATCATTTCTTAAGGAAATAATCTCGTTTGATAAATAAATACATGTATAAACACTAAAAGAAAGTTGTTTAATATCTACTTAAGATGATACTCGATAACCTCGAGTGCAAAGCATGTCTCTGCTTTCTTCAATGATTACAGGACAAACATCAGGGGGGTGTTTCACAAAGACTAAGATCGACTTTAAGTTGGACTTAACTATGGCAGGCCATTCATGCCACTGATTGCTATCACCATTGGTCTCTCAATTATGATCTTTAAATAATATTTTTTCCTTCATTACTAAACTATCACAAAAAATGTAAATCCTGTAGATTTGTTACCATGAATTGTGTACGTCCTTTGAGAGGCCAATGCCAGTAAATGGTGAGAGCAAATATTGGCATGAATGGCCTGCCATAGTTAAGTCCAACTTAAAGTCGATCTTAGTCTTTGTGAAACATCCCCAGGTGTATACAACATGAGCATTATCAACAAGTTCTTCAAATGAGATTGCAATCAGGATCATTTATTAGATGAGGAGGCGCAGACAGAGCGCTGCCTGATCTAAAAATGGATCACCATACAAGCATATATGGAGGGCACTGTACACAGCAACGTAGCTATCTAATGATGAAATCACAGCAATGTGCTCAGTAGAGTGATTTTATTGCAAATAGAAACAGGCTTGCCATTTGGGAATGCCGCCAGGGAGCATAATTCATGCTCGACTCTGTACATTCTTATGTTTAGCATCAACATGTTGGGTTTATTTTATAGGACGACATACATGGCAGATGTGAGTTTTTGTACCTACTAAAAAGTCTAAAGGCACCAACTTCTTGCTTTTATGAGTTGTGTCGTCGATTTATGTAATTTCTATTTTTAATATACGATAACATTTTTATTTCTTGCCAATAGCCTGCGTGTACACGGCTATCGTTTGTTTTCTCTGTCCATCCCCTTTTTACATATCGAGAAAAAGAAGCTTGATTCTGGAGGAAATACCCGATCAACACATTGTAACACCAACCCCAGACCGACTGGTTTTTGGCCGTCGGGGGTGATGTAATTTTTCGTTCGGACTGTAGTCGGTCTGGCAGCGGTCTCTGCTGTATTCCTTGTGTATAAAAGTTCAAAGTTTTACAGACGAGACAGTTCCTAGTGATAAAAAGCTTTTTAAATGTATAAATTAAGTTATAGGCCTACTTATTATGTAAGATATTATGTTGAGCGTAATTTTTCTTTTGTCTGCACTGTCTGCCTCTTTTTTTCTTTCTCTCTCTCTCTCTCTCTCTCTCTCTCTCTATCTCAAGCACACCACCACACACACCCCTGCACACACACACACACACAATCGCGCGCACACCACTCGTTGGTTTTGGGGCATGGATACAGGTGATATAATTTCAAGGGGGCAATGTTTGGAAAGTTTGTCTTCTGAAGTATAGAGTCATGTGCTCAGCTTGTTTGAACAAGATCTCACTGTTCACGATTTCTTTAGTACATTCACATTTAAAAAAATCACTATCACTATCACTATCACCGTTACCATCACCATCATCGTCATCATCATCATCATCAATATCGTCATCATCATCATCATCAACACGAATGTCTTCGTTGCATCGTCGTCATCACAAGGCAAATCATGTAATTCATCTGATACATACACCACCTCTTCACACACCCCGCATTGTTGTTTACTCTATTTTAGCGATCTTCATACATATTGATTTCGCCTTGTCAAGCCGACAGAGCTTCAGGCCAAACCAGTTTCACATCTAACTACGACATTAAGAGGCTCGTGTCCGCCACAAATAGCGGCGGGCTTAATCTAATCACATTATCACGGTGGCTCAAGTGTACAGACGAAATGGATCAATGTCGATTTGCTTCGGCTGTATGCGGTGTTATTGCCACATTTATCAGAAGGCGGCTAACCCGAGAGGTACTTGAATATAGCATGTTAAGTGTTTGTATGACTGTTAATGTTTCTAATCAAGAGTTGGAGATAGAAAACGCTTTCCCATCAAAAGTGGATGATGCTTTCTATTCTCCCGAGTTGTGGTAAACTGTGTTTGTTCTTCAGGTAAAAGGATAGTGAAGATGTTGTTTTAGCTTGGGGTATAAAACAGGAATTGTGAGAACGTGTACATTAGAGGAAAATTGAACGAAGGCACAGACAAATAAAAGCAAAAGCATTAGAGTAGATAATTTAATAAAACAGGATAGCATGTGAGAAGATTGATTGAGTGGAAGAGACACAGAGACCGCAAAGTGCTCAGTGAGTAGCAGAAACAAAATGTGTACAGTTAGAGGAAGAAATCAAACGTCACGGAGAAAAACAGAAACGTTGAAGATGGAGGGAGAAATTTGAATACGACTGTTTGAGCAAGTCAGATAGAAGATCGGACGAATTCATTATCTAACGTAATTGCTTTCAATCACATTCCATAATATGATACTGCTGCGATGCCAGATCGCGCGTATAATATTGTGTGCTTTTCGAAACCGCCGATCGGCACGGTGCAGGCAATCAAAATGCAATCCACATAGGTGTGCTTTGCAGCAATGCAATCGGTCCCTGAACAGGGAGGTGGTCGACCCTGTCTTCGAAAATTCGTAACATGTCGCATGCTTCAGCTTCGTGAAATTTGTGATTGGGCACCACTCTTCGAATAGGAACCGTATCGAGGGTATGCGGTGTGAATGTCCCTCTATAAAGGACAAACACATTTGGTACACGCCCACTCAAGGATTAATCGCGATAAAGTTTGCACGGGACATGAATACAGCTCTCCATTATGAGAGAGCGAAAACATGTGAAAGTGATCTTCAGAATCGAAGATGCCTCAAGAATACTTTTTTGTTATCGAATAGGCTATAAGGTATACAATAATCACCACAGCCATGTTGTTTTCCGAGTTTTAATGCTCGGAAAATTTTCTTTTAAAAAATCCAGCTCTACGATCGGAAGATAAACCAAATATCCTTGTCTCGTCCCTGTCCCTCGATGACTTTCATCCACCCCCCTCCCCGCCTCACCCCTTCCTTTCCTTAGCAAATACCAATGTCTTTTAACGCGACTTTAATATCCGTCTACCCAAATAAAAGGTCTCCCTGATGTCTGTTTACACATCACACATATGGCTAGACATTGGAGAACATCCTTGCCCTTCTCTGTTTGAGGATGTGTCCATACCAAGTTATATTACTCGATAAGATTTGGGGGTTGAAAGACTTGTACTCAAGCTGCTTTTGCTCACTGCCCTTGCCCTTGTTTGTATAAGGAGGTCTCCATGGCAAAATTTACCCGATTATTTTTATTTCAATACTTGATAAGATTAATAATTATATTTTTTGATCAGATTTGAAAGTACGACAGTTTATTGAGTATATTTTGCTCGGCGGACAGATGGAACTCGCCCTTCGAATATCCCATATTTTTTAATGTAACATTTTGGTTTAGATTTCCTTTATGTTTAATTTCTTACCCATAATCATTTGAATATAGATTCATAACGGTTTCATCAAAATCCCTTCATTCTTTTTTCCCCTTTCTTTCTTACTTTCTTTCTTTCTTTCTTTCTTTCTTTCTTCCCTCCTTACTGGTAGTTCTGTCTGTTCCTTGTTTTTTTTGTCTTGACCATGTTTTGCATAATATGTTCCACTTGTGGCAGCAGGGGCGTATATCAATGTCGCCGTTATGCCGCTGGCGTTGCACTGGTAATCTGTTATTCTGTCTGATTTGTTGTTATTCTTTGTCATGAACGGAAATTTCGGCTTAAAACAAAACAATGAATATAATTAACGTTGACGTCACGAATTGAATTGCGATGCTACGTTGTGCCTCTGAGGATACATGCTTCTTTGCTCTGGATACATGCATCCAGCTTTTGCTTTTTTAAAATTCGAAAAAAAAACTGAATTTGACAAAATGGAAAATAAATAAAACTTGAAAAATGAAACTTGGCTCAATGGATTTTGAATCAAAATTTGAGGAGCACCTTTCTGCCCCTCTAGCAAATGTCAATGACTTTTGTCAAATGATTCTCTATACGTCTTTCATTATGACGTCAGTGACTCTCCCGAAAGCCCGAATGTTATTTACGATAAATGAATGATCACATGCCGTGACAGAGCGTAATAAAAAGGAATTACTGACATGTTTTTTACATTTATCTTGCATCTTGTGATTTATTTATTGCTTTTTTTTCATGGACGTCTATTGTTAGTTCCAAATAATTCGTGTAAGGTGGGCAGGGGCATGCTTCTTTAAAAAAAAAGGTCTAGTCTCTGTCTGTATAATTTTTTTTCTTTGTGTGTTTTATTAAAGCAAACCATGAGAATCACATATTTACAAGATTTGATAAAGTGAAGAAAAAAAATTAAAAAATACAAATACGAAAATAAATATAAAAATAGCGAAATCTTTCTTTGATAGGTAAAGTTTGTGTGATTAGTACTGCCCAATTGATATACTTTTTCTCTTGTCTGTATTTGTATATGGGTGCGCGCGTGTGCGGAGTGTCATTTAATCTGCTTTCAATTCTTACTTAACATTTTTTATTTGAGAAAAAAATGGAAATCACCGAAATATGATCATATCGGTGATTAATTTCCAGTGTCTAAAAAATTATGCTCGTCATAAATATTTTCAAGTGCAAGGTTTTTTCGTTTACCTTCGACAAACTGAAATTTTCAAGAGCATTTTTGAAAACGAGTTAAGATAATAAGGGTTTCTGTTTTCAAATATCTAACAAAGAAAGAACACTTTCACAATCCAATTGTTTATACAGTGCACGATTAGGTCTATTCAATTCAAATAGGAAATGAAAAATGGAAAATATTGGACCTTGGTCACTCGGACGAGCCCAACACCAGACTGAAAACAAAGTAAACAAACCTTTAGTTAATAAATTATTACTCCGAAAGAGCAAATTTTGTCTTTTTTGGTAAGTTTGAAGTCGGTTCGGCGGAGCCCTCCATCTATAAGGTATAACGGAAGCACTGAAACGCTATAGGGTGACACAAATCTGACGACTATTGACTAGCTACATGGTGTATCTGGCAAGAAATAAACGATTTACGTTGAACCAACCAAAACCCTTCTTTGTTCGATGGGTACCTGACTATATAAGTGTGTTTCGTCTCGTGTCAATATTGTCGAATGAGGAAAGGACATCTTGAGGTTCAGCGAAAGGAAGACTGTTTACCTATTCTCCGCTCCTCGGTTTGTTATTGGTACTTACTGCAGAGTATTTGGTTTGGACTATTGACTTCTTTACAGAGTAGTCTCATTTTCTTAAAGAAAACATCTGTTATTTCCAGGTGATTTCCCCCTTCTTCATATACGTCTTTTTTCCACCCTTTTTTAATGTTTTACATTCTCCGTTTTTTCTATTCCTCTCTGACAATTTTTTTAAGACAGTGAAGAAGATCAATTTGCACCGAATTTAGACGTCTGTTATGGACTCTATACTTAAAAATGAGACGTACAGTTGTGCTGAAGGTCTTTAATTATTACGGTTTCATTTATATTTTTCTCACTTAAAACTTTTGAAAATGGAAAAGGCATCTTCCTTGAAATATTACAACCTCTCTTACCTGATTTCGTTGTTATATAAACGTGTTACTTTATCATTGTCATGATTGTTTTACCTAATTGGGAAACAGCAGAACAGAGATACTTGCTCTACAATCAACTTTTTTGTTCTTGTTCTACATTCATTTGTCTTCTTTCTCTCAGCTAATGCAAAACAAAGATTTATGCCGTGATTGGAGAATAGTTCTTGGGTAAGTGATTTGGTAGGAAATGTGATTGAATAGGTTTCAGCACCTCCTGTGAAGTATATTAGATCAAAAGTAAAGACGTGACATGAGCATTAAATGTCGATTATTTGTCGATTATCTGGAAGGTGATATTTGCACAGCGTCTCTGTTTACTTACACAAGTGTCTTAAAAATAAAATGTGTAGCTTTACGAGTCATTTTGTTATCATTAAGAGTACGTGCTGTCTGAAAGCCTATTATAGTATTACTTAGCTTTTGAAGTTCTTAAATCATGTTACTAAAGTCGATGAAACATACAGCGACATTTCATGTGTTATGGTGTAGTGGCGTAGGCAAAGAAGGCACGTGCCCCCCCCCCCCCTCCCCCCCCCCCATCGTTCCAGTGCCGCCTAAAAGGGTGTACTCATTTCGAGCGACGCATCATGATGAGAAACTAACAAACTAAGTTCTGTGTTCAAGTTTCAACAATGATCTCAAGTATTAGGTGGCACTTAGTTCGAACTTGCTTAATAATTGACATCGTGTATACCCGATATGTCTGTTATTGTTTGGTATATCAGGTGTGACGAGCCAGCCAAGAACATATACGTTTTTAGGTGACTCATCATAATGGTGCACATTTGAAGCTTTATCCAAGCCACTGGTTTAAAGGTAATACAAAGTTTTGGGAAATTTTGAAAATTGGGTGGATAGTAAATCTTTACAATTTTTATATATTTGGATGCCCCTGTGGATGTATTATAAGCACTAAAAAAATTAGTCCCTAAAACACTTCTGTTTTCGAGAAAAACTGAATATAAAAATTCTTAAATTTTGATAAATTTCAAAAGCGCCTACGGCAGTACAATGGTAGCTGCGACCATGAAAATCTCAGAATATGTAGTTGTGATATATAATTTCCAAATGGGAATAGCTAATCGGTCGATTTTAGTCAAGAACCATTGTTTCATAACTAAATTAATATCTTGACCTTGAGAGGGAGCTATACAACATAAAGAGTTTATTATTTATAATTTCATAACTTTAGACTCAATTTCAACCGGGACAACGATCAATTAATATTGAAGGAACGCATATGCTTCCAATATGTTAATTTGAACAAAATTCATGACCCCATACCAAAACTTTGTAATACCTTTAACTAACGTGTATACAGAAGAGAATAACACTTAAGTGGGACATCGCTGGTGAAATGTGAAAGTGAGTTAAAACATTGTCACATGTCACAACTAATAAATCATTGTAGCAGAAATACGTATTACAAACACCTGTGTGGCGTTACGTAGTTCTGTACAGTGTATGCCTGTTTTTCCTTCTTCTTCTTCTTCTTTGACTACTCGAGTGTCGAATGTGACTACTCGCACTACAGTGTGACAAAGAGAGAGAGAGAGAGAGAGAGAGAGAGAAAAGAACAAAATAACGTAAAGAGAAGAAAAGAGGGAGATAGAGGGACGTATAACGGTAGACAACCCTTGAAGACATGTAGCATTCGATGAGGATGGCTTAGGTAGGCTGGGTATACAGTCACGTCATGATATTACCGGATCAAAATTCACGAATAACATCAATGGCGTCATAAGCATGACAACTGGGACTCGTTGCTAAGTTCTGCCGGGAGGCCAACAATTCTGAAGCAATTTGTGATTCAAACCTAGGGTGGGAATTCTTGCTCCAAATTCCACTTAAGATTCAGAGTTGAGCAACAAATCAATTCTACGAGGGCTAAGGATCTCGTTAACGCACAGAACCCCCTCGATGCCCGTTTATTTTATTTGTATAATCAGGAAACTATAAACGTAAATCATTGTAATTCTTCTGCATAGATTATGACTTTTGTTTTGTTAACGGAGTAAAGTGACTTTGGTAAAGATATGGGGGAAAACTGTTGGAGATAATAGCCAACATGCACGCATTTAGATGGTCGGCCTATGGCTTATAATGTGATAATGTTAGTTTGCCTGCTGATTGTACATGTATTAAGTTAAAGTGTCATGTTGTTTTGTACATAAATATAATCATAAAAATAAAACCCTATCTTTCATTAATAATTGTGGATCAAAATTTGACTTACAGGATTAATTAGAAATGGCTCTTCATCATCCTTTTCGCCCCTTTACACCGCAAATTGTATGGTTATGTTGTATAATTTGCGCCATCAGCGGCAGAGAATGTCTCACTATTGCTTTGATCAGCTATCTAGGCCATTTCCTGATTTAAATGTCCATGCCGGTGTTCATGCAGCTTGTAAGTTCATGGCAAGCAGTGAGTGTCCTATATAATCCTAGAAAGAAGACTATAAACGCGAAACGTGGCCTACGTGACTAAAATGGATACTCTTTTCTTTGTTGTTTACTCATTATAACGCTTTCACAAAAGAAACCGTTCAAATCTTTGTCCAGCACAATCAAAAAGTCATAATAGAAAATCGGTGTTCGATCTCCCACAGGCCTTTAATTGACCTATATTGACCTAGATTATATGAATGAATCTCGTATAAGTATACAAGTCTTTGAATGCACATTATTATGACTAGACGCATTTCTCCAACCATATACTGACAAACGCTGCTGAAAGTTAACGCCATTGAAGAACAGTGAAGAACAGTAGCGCAGCTATAGGGGGCACGGGGGCACATAACCCCCTCGCTTTCCCAATCGGATTGGTGAGTGGCTTTTAAGAAAAGAAGTTTAAAAAACTAGAAAAAAGAGAAAGGAAAGAGAGGGATAGGAGGATAACAGGAAAGGAGGATGCCCCTCTCCCTACCCCAACCCCTTAAAGACAATCCTTGATCCCCTCTACTACCCTCCTCAGTATTCAAGTGAAATCGAAAGCATGAATATCCTTCACTGGAGAGAAATATTTTTAATATCAACCAGGAGAAGTTATGAGGTATGGGTCCCCAAATTATATGAGTGCTTGGCAAACTGCCAAGTTTTTTTGGCCAAGTGCTAGACATGATACATGCACTTGTAAACATAGACAGACGACCGGCACGTTACGTCACGTGACGAGACGAGCTATAAGCATACCTCCCGGATTGGAGGAGATATAACTGGGTCTGACCTGATTCATGTGAACCCATTAAAATGAATGCAATAAAAGAATGCATTAAAATAATGTATTCTTTTTAGAAAGAGATGGATTTTAAAAACTAATCTTAGTTACTGTAAGAATAGTGTAGTGGGCTAAATCTATTTCCTGGTTGTAATTAGGCCTTTAAAACAAATGTTGTATTGCCCTTTAGGTGCCAAAACATGAGTCGGTCGGTCGGAAATAATTTTATAATTTTTTAAAACTTATTTTTCTTCTCCTCTAAAGCTTTAATTTATATTTTATTATTCATTTAAAAAAAAAATCTTAAAAAAACGGTTTAAATTTTGTGTTGTGTGTAAAAGCCGACCGTAGATTCTAAGTATTTTGGGTCGGTTGCAAAGGGCAATACAGCATTTTTTTTTTGGCCTTAGGGAGTGGTTGGGTGAAGCCAAATTAGAATGACCAAGGACCATTTACATTTTTGTTTTCAAATAGAAATCATTCTTTCCATGCATTTAAAGATGAAAACATGTAATGGCTAAGAAACATTGTGGAATGGAGGGATCTCCTGAACATTTCTTTCATTTTTTTTTTGTTCCGATCGTGTAATTAAGCTCTTTAGAATTATCCAATTCAAATGATATGTACTGCATATAGAAATTTATGCCGGAAAGAAACAAGAATGACGGGCTCTCATAGCAGACAAATAGTTGAAGCCATAGCTACCATGTATAGCCATGAAGTAGTTATTCTCATTGACGTTTGGCTACCCTAATGGTTCAGAAAGCGTTTTAAACCTAAATGCTCTTGACAAGAATGAGTAAGTTTGAAGCATTAGCAATGACAAGCGAATGTTTTCATTTAGATAGAGAATTTCGTATTCCCTAATGCTGTTATAGAATACGTTTTTTTGGCTAATATTTTATTGAATACGGGCCAAGGTTTCTAGGATATCATAAAAAATAAGAAGAGGGCATGAAATTGTCTACAATATTATATAATGTTGATCCCAGACATGTGCCCACAACACGGGAGGCACGGGGCACATGCCCCCCTCCCCAACCAAGAAGAGAAAAACAAAAAGAAAGAAAATATCGAGAAGGGGAGGAGAAGTGAAAGGGAGAAGGGGTAAAGGATGAGAAAATAAGACAACTGGGACCCGTTTTACAAAGCCTTTTCAAATGACAAATGACAAAAATCAGTAACAAATCTGGATTTCACTAGCTTACAAAAAAAACTGTCATTTGACACTGATGACAAGTTTTGTGAAATGGGGCCCTGGGTCACCTCTCGCATCCTTCCCCTAATCAGTAAAATTGCAGTTAATTTTAAGAGTATGACAGATTCCACCCCCCCCCCCCTCATCGTACAACTACCCTCTCAATGGGTCGACTCACGCTATGCCACTGAACCCGGATCTAGTTCTATCCACTTGGAATACGATCTATGTAGTCGGGCCTATATGATCAAGTTTTGACTAAGCATACGTGTGTTATCCTTCCCCTTCCATGTCGGGTGTTAATGAGCTTGAGTAAGCGAGGCATTTAAGATTGACATTTAGAATGCAACCAAGGCGAAAACAGGTTAATCAATGTGGCTTTCGTTTCTGTCTGAGAATGCGATTGGCACAGCATGGTAGTGCACGATGGTGTGACGACTTATTATATCTTGAAAGTCATTAGCCGCCCCCCCCCCCCCCCCCAAAAAAAAAAAAAAAAAAAAAAAAAATCTCCATGGGCATTTTTTTTCTTCTTCTCAACACTTTAAATAATCCCTTGGATTTCCCAACAAATAAGACGGTGCCATTTTACACTTGCCAGAAGAGCAGAAATACCCAATCAATAAATTAAAAATAATCCTCTTTTCATCCTCATCCCATTCCCAATCTCTCATTTTTCTCTTTCTTTCGTGAAGTTTACGAATCTTTTCTCTCTTTATTCATTTATTGTTGTCTTATTCCCGGTTAACCCAGCGCAACTTTTTCCCCTCTCAACCCCCTCTTCCTTGTCAATTGTCCTCATACTCCCTCTTCTCCTTGTCGCCTAGCTCCTCTTACATCCTTTCTCTTTCCACTACTTTCTCTTTCTGTCTACCCACTATATAATTGCCCCGCACCGAGGACTATGCATTAAAATGGCGAGGCAATATGTTATATCAACACAGATTGCGATAAGGCACGTTTGACTTTTATTTACCGAAATGTAACGACTTTTGGAAAGGTGAATTGCCTCCTCAAGCTGAGATGCATTTCATTGACCATGGCAGTGACGTCTGGTCTTCACAGCACCAAACGAATAATAAAGGAATCAGGATGAAAAAGAATCAAAGGTGCATTAAAAAAAATCAGAATACAAGACGATTGCAAAGAATCATGCAATCAAGATTGTAAATAAAAAGTAATACCAGCTGATTGGGTGATATTTAGCCATGCAAGTTCTGCTATGATCTTATATTTGATGGATCGATTAAAAAAAATAGCTATAAACTCCCGGGGGGGGGGGGGGTTATTTTTTATTTTTAGTGACTTTAAATCATAAGTTGCAACCGTGCTGACCCAACAACGAATTTCGAGATCGCGTTATCTCCGTAATTCTTTGACGATACATTTTCTAGTAGCACCAATTTGAAGTAAAAATACTTTGCCGTTCAATTGTTCATAATTGAACTAAATTAGTATGTGAAGTATATGAGAAATCATGGATCGAATATCACATTTCATTTTTTTAATTTTCGCGAACGTTGGCCACCCCATCATTCACATAAGGATATTGACATTTCCGTTCAGTTGATTTTTCGAAAGACTTTACGATCATAGTAAACAGTATACTGCATCAGTGTTGATACAGCCTTCGAGAGGCACTGGTGTCTGGTGTCATGGGAAGGGTGGGGAGAGGGGCGTACCAGACTTACACGTTGGAAGACATACGAGAATGACAAGGATATCAAGTGTTTAGGGCTTGAAAGGCCATTTTTCACGCTGCCCCCATCTCACTTTTGTCTGTCTTTACCATTCTCCCTCCTCCTTTTTTTTCTTTATTTTTCGCCATTATGACTTGCGGGCCACGAATCAACTCCCTCTTTGTAGCCACGCCAAATACCCTATACAGGATCCTACACAGATTCTAATTCGACAACTAAACAATAAGCAGCTGTAATCAGGGCCTATAATATTTCAGCAAACGACGCAACCAACTTTCATCTCTTCACCATTCGCAGCTCTAAAAACGTAATGTCATCTCAGTTTGTAAAAAACGTTTATAATATTGAGATAAAAACATGTATATATAAATGTGTATCTTTACCCATTTAATCTTCTACATTTGTTATTCCTTTGGCATGTTAGGTCCATGGGCCAGACAGTTTCCCAAACTGGTGTCTACTTGATTATTGCAGATAGAAAGACTATATCGAGGGGTCAGTGACACAAAGACGTAACTCCATTTTGGCCATTTTGAGAAAAAGTGGTTTATGTGTCACTGAGCACTTGGGCCTTGAGGAGTTAAGTCTATGTTTTCATTGACTTCAATGTGGTGTTGGGTGGAGTTAAGTCTTTGTGTTTCCTGGAAAGCCCACATTTTTCTAAACATTTTGATACCAAATACTCATTATGGAGTTACGCCTTTGTGTCACTGAACCCTCGATATGTTACATGATAGTTGTCTGTCTGGTCACGTACTGCGTGGGGTACATTTTCATCAAGTCAAAGGCCGAACTGGTGGGGGTCGGTTGAGGTATTTCAGTTGGTCATAAGAGCTTGCTGTGATTTAAGGCGTGTTTTTCTGACGGTTGGTGGAGTTATTGTGCAATAAATGGCTAGCAAACTTTAACATGTGTTAGTAATTATTAAGCTGATTCAGATATGGCGCGGTAAACCAATAAAAAAAACTTGTAAATGAATATAAGCGTATTCACTTAGCTTTTTGTTATAAGATATAGAGATGTGACGCGTATTACACTTGCAACATAATTTTATTTTAATTCACCGCCGCAGCTTAAAGGTACTATTCCCTTTTGCAGCCAACCTCTAATGCTGTAGAACTTTGCAGGAATTATGAATATGTCATGTATGTCCTATCTGTGAAATTTAAACGTTAGCAGTGTCCTCATATTCAAATTATGCAAGGAAAACCGTTTACTTGCTAGACTTCACTGTCAGACACTATTGAGCGACTGACTGGCTTTTTTCCTTCTTTGGTAATAACATACATGAAAAGAGTTGTAAAGGGTACATGAGTATTTGTCTACATCAATAACCCACTTCTTGTGATGGCCAAGATTAAACTGGTTGAATCTTTGCGCAGCATAAAACGTATGACCATTCGGTACAATTGTCTGAAAATCAAGACTATTACTTTTGGGCTCTATAGCCCTAAAGTCGATTTGACAACTAATAGTCATTATTTTCCCACTTGAAGACCCCACCTTTTTTACGGAAGTTCTAAATTAGTATTATCTTTCAAATGCAGTTGGAATTTAACTTTTTCATTTTTTTGGCCTGCAAATGGGACATAGTCCCTTTAAGAAAATGAGAATAATTGTAACTCATTGAGACTCTGGAATCCCAACGGATCCTCGGCCCTTTCAAGGCTGTTTTTGTGGGGGGGGGGGGATCTAAAGCAAAATTGATTTCACGACTCGCCCTGAGGCGTTTAAATGGTCTTTAAGCGCACTTTTTAAATGGTTATTTTCTTTTAAATATAGGGAATGCCGTGGTTATTTCGCCCCCCCCCCTGCCTCATGCTCTTACCGGATGCAGAGAAATATAACCATAATATCAGAGGCAAATCAAGGGATACACAACCGGTCCGTGCCCCCGAAATCAACTAGGCATATACTTTTATTAACACAATTGCCCCATAACTGAATGTTTTTTTTTTGGTTTTCTACCCCCCCCCCCCCCTCCACTCCCCACTTTAACAAAATCTTGGACCCGTCCTTCCGTCGTACAATCATATATTGGGAGGTACCGCTGGCATGTGAATGCATTGTCGCCTTACATCACACCAAGAGCCATCTCGTTCACATCATCTCCTATTATATATAGAGGATTAAAATTCAAATGCAGAGATGGTTAGTATACACTACTGGCTGGCTGTCATATATTCTAAAGGCGAAAATGTTTTCACCATTTCTAAATAATGTAACTAACTGATATATTTTGTTGTGGCTAATCTAATACATAAACTCTATTTCATATTGGGTCTTTGTAATAGATAAGAAAACAAAATTAAGAAAATCACCATTTAAAAAAAAAAGAGCATAATGTAAAGAACAATGAACCCAGGGGTCTGTACTCTATTAAAGACAATTTTGTGTAATGTAACCACATCTAACGCACACGTATTTGTGAAGTGCCTCGAAACGAAATATTTCATTCATCTGTTACCGATTGTATTTCAATAGTCAGAATGCGAATTGCATATACATTAGTTATTGCCGGGTAGGAAAAACATTATGGCTTGCCCTACCTAACAACACGAAATATATATGCATTTTGCACTTAACAAAGACTTGGGCATTAGATTTTTTTATGGCCTATTTGTAGTAAAACCCAGCCCTAGGACCTAGGTCTAAAATCACGTTCAACAAATCGAAGATCGTTTAACAATGTTAAATCTGAGATGCGCGGCCCTACGTGATATCAGTGTCTGTGAAATGGTGTAATATTGAGGCCCTAAAAAATTGCGCCTCAAAATGATCAAGAAGTGCCTCAAAAAGTAAAAATCTGTGAGTGACCGGTTTTACCATACTCGTTTTCCCCTATAGACTGTTGGTATGAAAACCGTTTGGCAAACGGTTTTCAAAATTTGTAATTCCAATCATAAATATCTTGATAACCAGACAGGCGACCGGCCTGAGATTCATGGGGTTCCTTACTGACCTAAAGGTTTATAATTATCATTGCAGCATGAGCTAAATCCGGGATTATGTTTCAGAATCTGAGACAAAGTTACCGGATCCCTTTTTTAAACCTCTGACCAACATTCTTTGTTAAACCCGATGTTGGTCAAAAGCCTAATCCCAGCGTCGGGTTTAAATCTTAGCAGCTTACATGCTTTAGAATATTAGTACTTATACATTCCAGAGTTCAATACAGTTCGTTATACGTCTTATAAGTATTTGTAAAGGCAATAAGGGAAAGTCCACACATTTTCTATTGTGCAAAATATGACCACTATTTACTTTCGTTCTCGTGAATTCAGTATAATTGCGCAGTCATCTTTATACAATGTTTATTAGCAAGTTTTACACAGGAAATATTCCTAATGTCAGTGACTTCGCAGTTTCACTTCACTGCTATGCAACTATTGGATTTAGTTACATATATGACATAAACAACTATGAAGAAAAAAAAAAATCGTCTTAAAGTCATTTTTAGATATGTATTGTGCGATATGTGTAAATGAGGTAGTGGAAAGCATCCAACATTATACAAATGGACACAATCGCGACAAAAAGTACTGGACACAGATTTTGATTTATGGGACTACACAATTATAATTATGGCATGAATATTTGGTCCAAAGCTTTTAGTCATTTTATAAGTAATATTTGTAATATGAGCAATTTGATCAAGAGTAGATATTTCCATTTAATATTGCTGTTATATTCTTCTACATAGGAATGTTTTTAAAAAAATAAGAAAATTCACCACTATCTCTTAACCTTTAGCCTATTGAGTATCTTTAAAATTAGCTGATATGGAGCAGGCTATTTAAAGACGTAAGAACGTTAATGCTCAATAATAATATACCCTCGGGCCTCCACCTTTCATAACAGGCGCCATTTTCCCGTAGCGCACACGCCTGGCAAAGAACAACTCGTGTACACATAACGAATTATGATATATCGTACGGCAGACCAAAGACCACCTATACAGTATACACGTATACGTGAATATGAGGAAATATAATATATTCAAATTGCATTGGAAAAGAAGAGAGTCGTTTCTATATATAAACATGACTGACTTTGAAAGTGACCAGAGGAGATCAAGCAGTTATTAAATTGGCCTTCTTCAAAATGAAAGATTAATCAAAACGCCATTTAAAAGAAAAAATGTGTATTTGGATTGATAACCGAAATGCTATAATCAGCTAACTAAACCAGTATTTGCTCAGTCATAAGTCCACTTTTTTCGTAATGGAAAGGGTTCCATCTTTTGGTTGATGCGGTTTTATGTATACTTACTCTCGCACACCAAGGGACGTATCGTTACAGGGGAAATCCACCCTGACAATACACATGGTTTGTAACAATACAAAAATTGAAGCATAATAAAAAAAAATAAAAAAAAAAGTGAAAGTTTATAAACAAAAATCCCATGACAAGGTTGATTCTAAGAGTCATGAATGGTTCAAGTTGTGATTCATCCAGCGCAATCTGGGAAGTTATTTTGAATATTTCATGGTTATTGTTTGCACTTACGTATAGTACAACTGAACAGGAAATTATTTAAAAAAAATATTTAAAAAAAAAAAATAATAATACAAACAATAAAACAAGCGAATTGGATATTTACTCCTCACAAATTAAGATATGTTAGTGTAATAGTAACTAATTAATATCAAGACAATCCATTGTATGTTTACCACACCTACCAATCTTCAATGCATTTTGCAACCAGTATGCAAACTATAGATAGATAGATAGATAGATAATGGTTTTATTGAGAATAAAAGAACAACAATGCATCGCGGCCTACAAGGCCGAATTGGGCAATGTTTTACAAATGTAAAATACAGTATATAAAAACATTCATATCAAATAACCTCAAATTAATGAACTAAACTTGAATGAGTAGATTGTTAAAAAAAATAAAAATAACTTTAAAAAGCTTATTTCTCATTATTTGATCTCCCTAACTCATTTTATATATAAAGGAGATAAAGAGAAGTGAAGAAGAACATGATGGTGGTGTAGGGTAAAGAAAGCAAAGAAAAGAGGATGATAACTTCTAAACGGCACGCTACTTTAAAGTTATTCAATCACAACTTCACAAGTATGTTTTTTGTGGTAACACCAAGTACAAAACAGTCATTGAACCGGTAAGTTACATTGATTTCTCTTTTCACTTTTATTCATAGAAAATAACGCCACATTGTCAAAATATTTCGCCGAGTCATGAAGACAAAAGTTTTTTTCCCCCACTTAAAGGGAAAGTCCACCCCCAAAATAAGTTTGTTTCGATAGAGGCAGAATAATAAGAAAATCAGGTGAGTGAAAGTTTGAGCAAATTCTGAATGAAAATAAGCAAGTTATGAATTATTGAAGTTGTGATCAATCAAATACAAATTGGCAACTCCGTGACTTATTATACGAGCTCTCCTTCATTTGCTTTGTGCATAATATTCCATAAAATCATGTTTTCTTCGTTATTGATGACGGAATATATATTTGTTCCTTGCAGGGGGAGTATAGAAACATATTTGCAATTATTATATTTAGGGTGCATGTATGGTTGAAATTTTTCTTGAGGGAAAATGAAAATTTTAGATTTTTTTAGTACTGAGCAAATGGAAGTTTAGCTCGCATGATACGTCATAGAGTTGCCAATTTGTGTTTGATTGATCACAACTTCAAAAATCCTAACTTCCTTATTTTTAATCGGAATTTGCTCAAACTTTCACTGACTTGTTTCTCTCATTTTTCTACTCCTATTAAAACTAATTTAATTTCAGGGTGGACTTCCCCTTTAATAGTCGAATGATGTCAGCATTTTTAGGAAGAAATTTTATTACAGCTACCATTGTTTACATTGTATTGTATTGCATTATGTCGGCAGGCGGACTTGCGTTATTTCAAGGTTATTGTCACATTTTAGGAAAATCAGCTACCCCTACAATGTTCATTATCATATATTTGTCTTTGAAAGTACTTCATATTACAATATAATGCTGAACAGACTTCATATAAGTATACAATCATGCTATTTACTATAATCCATGAGATTAAAGTGAATATCATCATTCAGGATGAAAAACTAGACTTTTCAGTTTTCACTGCATTATTTTACATTGTGAGATGGCTGTGAATGACGTGTGGAAACTTCCCTGAAAACCGAACAACGTTTAGTATTGAAAATGTGAAAATATTTAACTAACGCGGTAATACGATAAATTTGAAAGAACTAAAGTTATCTTCCAATTTCAACGAAATCTAAACAGTGCCCATATGTTCTTGCTTTCCATGACATTTTTGGGGGGAAGATTTAAAACAGTAACTTGTTAGCAAGTCAACTATAGTACCTTTAACGAGCTGATAAAAGTTCTTTACTTATTTTGTTTTCTTCAATTAAGGACATAGCTTAATCCGGTTTTACAGTAACACACACACACACACACAATACCACAAGACATGGTTCAAAACAAAATCTTAGTTGGTGCATTTCCTTCTATTCGACTGAAGTGCAATATTAGTAACACTTCAGTAACAACGATAAATCTCCCAGATACTTCACATCATGCATGTAACCCTTCATGCATTCACCTACAAGAGAATTGCTTTTTTCTGGTTAATAAGTAACAATAACATCATCACAACAAAGATTGATTGCCTGGTAACCATAATCTCTAAAAGCACAGGATTTGAAAATCCACTCTTACACTAAAGGGGAGCCATAGTAATGAGGGATCACGTCATTATGGAGTGGAAATCCACACATAAAACGAGTGGAATCCACTCTCATTCGAGCATTTTAAACCACTTCTTAAGAGTGGATTTCACTGTAATTTGGAGGAGGGGAGATCGCACAGTAGTAGAGCAATGGGCACGTAACCGGCAGGTTCCGGGTTTGAAACCAAGTCGATGCGCTAGTATAGTGGCTTTTTAGTAAGGAACGAATTTATCCCATGACTCCAGGAAGAGTGCACTTCACTCCTCTGCATAGAGTACATCGTGAGTATACAAAAGGAATCTACACATAACACATGTATATTCAAGCCCATTATCATCTTTGATACCAAGTTATCTTGCTGAAATGGTTTGAGCATGAATGCTGCCTTTTTTAATTATAAGCTGCTCACCATAATACTTTCATGTGTGGGTGAGCATTGACCATTCAAACAAATGCATATTACATGTATACATTATAAACATGTAAATACCAAACACGTCCAAATCGCCTTTACCCAAGTTTGAGAAAAGTGGTGTTCAGGAGAAAGGTACTTTCACTAATTTAAGTTTGGATGAATTCATGCAAATTGAGAACTACTCAGATAAATTAATGTTGACCATTCATTTCATTCAAAACTTAGGAAGATGCAAATATGAATCAGTCAAATATATGCCTCTTCAAAAGTGTCTATGGCCAGATTTTATTGACCAAGCTGTCAAAATAAGAATATGGGTGCATGTGTATCTTTTTGTTTGGCTTAATACCTATGAAGCTAAAACGGATTATAAAGATATCTAGGGTTGAACATGGGTTTCCTTTTTGCGATTCACACTTTACAATAATTATACTTTTTTATTCTATACACGAAATGCATGGAATAGACACCAACACGAGTGGCACCAAATTAGCACAACTTGAAAAACAAAAGGTGTAATATCATTGTATGCATGAAGGTTAGAGCTCATTCGAATAAGTACAGTTTAAAAATATCAATAAATACACTCACACAAATTCTCATTTAGAATTAGGATATCAAAATAGTCATTTCGTAGACAGGTCCGTACAAAGAAATTGATTCTTATCGTTTTGTTTTCTTTATTCGAAATACATTCCTTTTCATATCAATTCAAACTCTTCAAATTGAAATAATATAATAAAATATTCATAGTTTCTACAACTTCTATATTTGAGTAGGTTGCTTTCCTATGTTATCATCAACATTGGTTATAAATTACATTATTTCAAATGTTGTGTCATACTGTACAGTGCACGCGAAAAACTATGAGGTCATTAGAAAGTGCCAATGACCGATTACGTGCGATACAAATTAGATGCCTGGTCACATGTCCCCTCTCAACCAATCGTTTTATTAGAATCTACTTCATCATTGTATGTAGAAAAATAGCACTTTCACTATAATTATATCTACAAATATTCTGCCGAGTTTAGACACTATTTTGCGTTTTTTATAACTCCAAAATCTCAGTGTCATAAATATATATGTTTTTATATGGATTTGAGCATGTATGATTCATATCAAAACTAACTTTGAGTGAATAGAAACAACTTCAATACATATTTGCCAATCTTCAAGTCAATTACCTCATAAATCTCTATAAAATATTACAATAAATAAAATCTGTTAGTACTATGAAGCGGGCAAAGGTGATTGAAATGTGAAATTGGAATAATAAATTCTCTCAGTGCACTGGATATATTGACTAGAACACAGCAGCAATAACTTCTACAAACAATAATATTAAGTGAGTATCTAGTCATCTTTAAAAATATTAGAACGCAAAATAATGCTACTCAAAGTTATAAATAAATTTGAAATGTATAGAACAAAATATATATATAAATCACTTTAATCTCTATTTCAACTGATACATGGTTTAACAATATACTGAATGATCAACTAACAATATCTTGCACTGGGAAAATGAAAGCATGTGCATGTAGGCCTAATGTTAATACATCTAATTAGGGTGCAACGTATACATCGAAACAAGGGTACGTTTTTATAGAAATGAAAATATAATAATGAAATAGCTATGGCCAGCGAAAATATAATAATGAAATAGCTATGGCCAGCGAAAATATCGGGCTTTAAAATCACACTAAAGCTGCAGCTTTCTCAACAATATCTAATATTTTGTTTTAGCGATTTAACAAGACAGTAACTTGTCTTCAAACCAAACTAATTATGGAATACATGACAGGCATAAATGTGTCTTTTGGGGGATGGGCAAAAGTAAACAAAATTACAAAACGTTCTCTAAACATCTTTGGATTTTTTTTTTACCGGTATATAATAATACCCAACATACACGTATCCTCATCCTGACTTGCAACTATGAATTATTTCAGAAAGACGGAATAAATATTTCTAAGAAGATGCAAGGCATATACTACTCAAATATGCATAGCTCATTCTATACACGAACATGGCGTCATTGTCACAATTGTAAAACTACCTCAGAGGGCTATCATATCAAGTTCTTTACAAATGTTTGCATCAAAACTCATTGGTTCTCCTCCACATAATGGTAGGTCTTATTCATCACAGAATTCTTTGAAAGAGTTTAGGGAACAAATCGCCCTAAGCCACAACGTGTTTTTGTTATAATTTTTCTTTTTTTTAATTTTTTTTTTCAAGCTGATAGTTTCAGCTGTCCTTTGCTACTTCTTAACATGCTACACACATGACATTACGAGGAAAATTCCTGCTGCCATGTGTTTTGAGATGCTAATAGAGCGACTTCAAATACTAGTACTTAGTACTTATCAATGATTTGTTATCTAGGATTATTCAATTGAGTAGATATAGAAAATCGGCCGATATTTTGACTTCGCACTCTTGCCCCTAGATAAGTAAGATAATGTTGAGTACATGTATATGTAAAACACACCGAATACAACACTGATCATCGATAAACACCTTTACACTAACTGCTGTATATAAATGGTATGCAGCTATGAAAAAAAGATCTGACATGTAGTATGATAATATTGCAGGCTATCATTTACAATTCCATTTTCCAATATTCATCACAGCAAAATATTAAATAGCACCCTCAGTATTTCATAACATTTCTTATAACTCTAGTAAACGTGTATTGTATGCAAGTTTGACAAGAAAGAGAAAACTTTAGAAAGGAGCTAAATCACGAAGTTCGCATAGCAAAAAACAGTACAGATAGCTTAATGCTCAATTGCCACAATCATGAGCAAAGATGTTTAGTTTTGCATAGCAGATATGAAGTTAATATAATACATGATGTACACATTATGTTAGTTAGCCACTTTCACCAGCAAACGCCAAAATAGACCCCACGTTTTATCTATTCTGAATACATACGACAATTAAGTGTAAATTCAGATGTTCTACACAAGTCAAGCCACTTAATTTGAATTTCTTAATAATCTAAACTATGATCTGTAGAGTTATGCTTTGTAGACTAAGATTTAGAGCAATCGTCATGCAAAAGACCAGCTAGCTGGCATAGTTACAGTTCTCGTTTACTGATATGTAGAGGAAGAACTCACTCTGAATGCAATACTTGAGCATTATTTCACTTTATAAACAAAATCAAAACCTACATGTACGTTGAAAAGCAGTTTATTCATTTTCGGAATTGGGGTCTTTGTACGAGTACGACTCCCTAATAATATGAGCTCTGACCGTTTCACCCAAGTCCATCTAAATGACCTGTACCTGCTCGACCAATGCCATTACCATGGCTTGATTGGCATAAGGATGAAGCCTTCTATCAGTGATAGTATCACCCGCAAATATCATAGTTTCTTGACTTCCTCACACACAAGAGAGTAGTTCTGTCCGCCATTGCTATCCCAAAATATTTGTCCCGCTACCTTGTAATAGATAGCGAAACTGAGTATTGCTCCTGGGGCCATACTCCTAGGTCCAGAAAGTCCAAAAGAGAACCGATCCGTAGGCCCATCAAAAGAACCCTGGACGTACATGGCCATAGTGTCAATGTAAGAACTCCAATTGTCTGACGATTGGCGAATTCGCACTTCTTTGTTGAAGCCTAAGTTTTTCACCTTGATGGTACCGATGAGGGTGAATTCGTGGACAACCACGTTTTCAAGGCAAACATTCAAGGAATTGAGGCGAGTCATGAAATCTGGCTTCCCACCGGGTTGTTGGAAGCACAACGACAGAACCTTGGCACATATTGTTTGTTTCTCCTCGTCCACATGGACATGCAGGTCAGGTGGTGACTCTGTTCGCAGTATGGTCTTGACAGTCTCCAAGTCCAACCCTAGCGCGTCCGCAAAGTGAACCGACTTCCGGGAAGGCGTACCTGGGGGCGTTCGAGGTCGTTTAGGGTCACGCATTGAGGATTTCAGCGGTGACCGTACTCCGTCGGGATCAGGACTGGTGGGCGACGTCGGTGACGCTGGTGATAAAAATCCATCTGGGGTAACAGTCACATTGAAAGCACTGAAAGCGGCATCATCAAGATCAACGCTATCGGCGCCGAGTTTGAAGTTGCCATGGCCATGGGGAACAGTATCAGTATGATTTGTTAATACTGCGTCTACATCCTCATCAACGTATTTCGAGTCTACTGTATCAGAACACGCAGCCCCTTCATTTCCGTCTGCTTGAGAATTCCCTCTGTGATTTGAAGTAGGTGATTGTTCTGTAACTGCACTTTTTAAATCTTGTTCCTCGAGGCCTTCACTACTAGTACTACATGTAAATGTACTGCAATACGTTTGCCTGCATTCACTGGGGCAGCTACCGGCATTACTACTCACTGTTTCCGACACGTTGATTGGGTCCAAATGCTGTCCCTTCTCTGCGAGCGTTTTGCTGGATTTCTTTGGAGATCCTGTCGACATTTTGTTGCGTATGTATTCCAAAATCAAAGCTAATCATATCCCAGTGTACACATCACGTAGCCTGCAAAGCAATAGTAATCCGGGTATAATACGAACTTTCACAGTGCAGTGAACGACGATATCGGCAGACATAATAAACAGAGCGGCATCAGTTCCCATGCAATGTGCACTGCACTATACAGCTCAATGTATTTAGATTCTGGCCGGTGTACGTGCGGCGCCGGTAATTTTAATATACACACATCGTACGTAGTGCGCGTGTGTGCTGTACACGGTGACAGTTCTTCTTGTCGTCTCTCGTGAGCTCGGGAAGGTTCTTGTAATATAATGCACAATGACGTAGAACATTGTTCGCATAACTGTGTCGATTTGCATAGTATCGGGGTGAGTGCCCAGAACAGACTACTACGTCACAGGGGAATCCTCAGATAGACAACTGATGTTATTAACTTCTACGACTTTTTCCTTTTTTTCTTCCTTTATCTGTTTTACTATTTTTGTTTTAAGACGGGGACAGTGCTTGGTGGTTGATATAGCAGGGATTGCACCTACCCCCACTTTTAGCAAAATGAGTATCGCATTCGCAGTTACTTTTCTTTAGATCTAAGTTCGAATTTATGATATCTTCTTCCTAAGAATTGAATCTGTTTAAGTAATTGTATGTATGAATGAAAGTTATCCACGGAAACGATGCAAAGTTGGGTACAGTTTTCTTTAAACTAGGAAATCTTTGTGCAAGCCAGAAAAATGCTATTCAGCTCATCAACGGCAGTGTTTTGTTACAAATATGAATTGAGGTTCAATAGGCTTATATTTAGTTTCAGTTTCAGTTTGTTTCATATTTCACATATATTTAGGATTTCACAAAGTGAATGGTACAGATAAACATGGATTGTATTAACAGAGACAAAACAGAAAGTGAGTCCCTCATATCAACAATGTTCGAATTCTGTTATTTTAAATAAAAGACTGAACTAACAAAAAAGAGGAAGAGTAAATACAGAGGGGCCTACGGTAAAAGCTATGCTTGTGAGTAGGGTAGTTCATTTTATAATAGTCTTTAATTAATAAAAAGAGAAAACGAGCAATTAATGTCAATTAATCACAGGAATATATTTCGTATTCAGAAAAGGGCAATGTTAGAGCATGGACCTACGAAGTAGTAGGTCCATGGTTAGAGTAACTTTCATTATGATAATGTAACAAATGTTTTACATCATTTGAATAACTTGCATTTACACCTGTAAAGATGACTGTGCATTACTTGAACGCTTCGACAAAGACTACACAACAATACAAAACAAACTTCATGGTCAAATCCCATAAAAAGATATTACAAGGCAATTTTCATTGTCCTATTTGTTGTTGATAGGCTACGGTTGATCGGCCTGTATTTCAGCCAGTCATTAGTTATGACAGTTGTCCCAAGTAGTGTTAAAATAAAAAACCGCTGAGTCACAGCTCATCGCACCCCCCCCCCACCTCCCTACAACTGAAACTTAAAAAAAAAAAGATCATGACGACATCCGTCCATTAAAATGTTTATCCCGATAATATTAATTGCGATTTTTCAGCATATCCCTTACTTTAGGGTTCAATGTGTCAGTCACGTAGCCAAGGGGGGCAAAAAATTTCCAAGATCGGTTGAACTTTTTTAGACCCCCCTTTTTTTTTTTTTACCTCGATCGATACATGTATGTGCCCCCCCCCCCCCAAACATCAAACTCTGGCAATGTGTCCAGAGTGAAATTGTACATGTATGAATGAATCCTACTATCCACACATCTAAATAACGACTGAAAGGTAAAGACTATCTTTGCTCATCCGTGTCTGCCCATCAGCGGGTGGAAAAAAAGCATGACATTGAGCGTGTCTTTCAGGGAGTGCGGAGGTACCTCAGTGTAACTGTATTGCATGGTCCAGTTATAGGCCCACTGCACTACTTATAGCAACTTCCGCCCTCTATATAGCAAACAATGTCTAATCGGTGACCATTGGTCCACCATGATCCTCTTTTTCTTATGTTAATTGAGAGCTTATTTGATCAGTAAGATAACCACCTGTCAGTGACCATGCAGGGAGGTCTAATCCCTCCTGGCCAAACTAGTGCGATGGGGCTTTAATAGAGGTAAACAAGAACATAGCTCTTCTACAACCATGGACTTACCTCTGATGAAGGGAATTACTGGGAAAATAAGGAGAAAGGAAGAGAGAATGAGATGAAAATAAATAGGAAGATATACAAAATTTAAAAAATTAAACAAATGATTCAACATCAAAGTATAGGAATCTGTATCCCCAAATGCCCAGGCATCATGGTAGTTATGGTTGATGGGTTCTGTACTTCTGGTCAGTAATGTTGCCCACCATCGACAGGTGAAAAGGGGGAGAGTGAAAAATAAAGGGGTGTGTTGGAAAGACAGCATAATCAAAGAACATGATACCTCTGTTGTAATTGTCCATATTTTGAGCCATTTAAATGTTTATAAATGTTTATGTCCAATGTTATGTTTGTTTGAAATGACCACCACCTCTTTTCATATGTCTTGTTTATTCTGTTGTTAATTTTGTTATTAACCTAATTATGACCCAATCACCCCTTTTATTTTTGAATGTTTATATGTGCAAAAATATATTTTGTAAAAAAGTTAAGAAGAGCATCCAAACTTTGTTTTACCCATTGTTGTTTTGTTGTACTTCTCTAATTGTTACCCAAATTTTGACCCAACGACATTCTTGAACGTTTTGTTATGCTTATATTAGTTTGTGAAAATTGTTTTTTATATGTCAGTGTCATTTTTTATTTATGAAGTGTATTTCACGGTCTTGCTGGAAATCAGCAAAATATAGACACACCTTATGACAAATTACCAGAAGTCACTCACATTCACTGAAAATTCGCAACATACATTATGCATACCTGGGACCATATGTTAATGTGCTCGGGACCTCCGGCTTAAATTTTGTTTTCTCATTTGGCTGTCCTGTTCCATTGGAAGACGCTATTCATGCAAAGATACAAGTTCGTAGTTAGCAGTACGACACGAAATGACGGCATGATTCCACATATATTTAAACTCAAACATAAGGAGGTGCCATTGTGTGCTTGGTTTTGGAAACTCACGCCCAAAGTGCCCCAAAGTGATGGAAATGCCTTCATGAATAATTTCCCCCCTTTTGAGAATAACACACCAGTGTATCATGTAATGCATGCTGGTGTATACCTTTCATAAAAACGTTTTACAAATTAAGTACGAATGAAATTTGTCTGCTCATGCGTAGACTGCATATATGAACTAGCTTATTCGTATCCTGGAGCACATTTCATTTTTGATTCTTTTTAATTTTTGCCCCGTCATCGACATATTTAACTAAAATGGGGTTTAATCCAATTTTTGTTGCAATCATAATATAAACGCCACATCCCAAACAGACTACAAATCGATGAGAAGTATACAGTGTCAGTTTCAAAATACTTTAATAGAGAT
This sequence comes from Strongylocentrotus purpuratus, assembly GCF_000002235.5. Lineage (NCBI taxonomy): Eukaryota > Metazoa > Echinodermata > Echinoidea > Camarodonta > Strongylocentrotidae > Strongylocentrotus > Strongylocentrotus purpuratus. Next base: position 28,315,525 of record NW_022145614.1, read on the forward strand.
CTGTTCAATCTACATGTATAGCAGGATTCATAGCTTTAAACACATATTACTCGAGAATATAGAACATTGAAATTCCAGTTATATAAATAATTATATATCACTTCAAATGTAAACATTGATTCATATTTCATTTCTCATAAATTATTATGATAATGAAATAACAGCCTAAGCCTGTCATTTTGATAAATACTTTTTGGCATAATATATGAAAGTACTTTTTACGATAATGTATTATACATAAATATAGCGACAGTCTATTTGTATTTCTACTGAGTGTTGTATCTATGTCATTGAGGTTTTGTCGGTTGCAGGATATCCAGGGAAGTGTCAGTTAACTGGGATATCTTAGCAGAATATTTTACCAACAGACGCAATCTCACACACACAAATCATTTCTCGATGTAAAATTTATTCACAGCTGATCCTTTTCACCGTGAGCACTTTTATATAACTCAAGCACTTACACAATTACCTTATTACACTAATTTTCATTATCAAAATTTATCATAATATTGACTACAATTACACAAATAATCGACTATAATTCACTTCCCGATCACTTTTACACACAACACTTGTTCCAAGCAGTGTACAACAGAATATATTCCATTGACAGGATACACAAAGTCACGAAACACTTTTCCAAAGGGCACGATATTTCACACAAATAAGTTTTATATTATTATCACGTTTGATGTTCGAGCGATTACACAAAGAACATTCACATGTTACCATACTCGATAGAATAGAGAAAGTTGCTTGGAAAGAAGCAGGAAAGTTGTCTAGATCAAAGTACGGCAGAAATTGGAAGAGAAGCCATCAATTTACAGAAACAACACAATATTTCTTATCAAATATATAAGTTTTACAGCACACCATGCGCTATTAAATATCTGTCATATTGCTCAATTTTTAACACTTTATACGGCACAGTTGGCAGTGTGGTCAACGTTTTTTTTTCTTTGCTTGGTATTATTCGCCATTTATCATTCAGTATGCGCCTTTTTTAAAAATACAGTATTAATAATAATAATAATAATAATAATAATAATAATAATAATAATAATAGTAGTAGTGGGTTCTTGTATAGCGCTCATGTCAGTCAGATTTGACCCTCCTGGCGCTCCCGATTATTACCCTGGCTATAGCATGGCTGCCATACGGCGCTCTAGCATTTCAAGGAATAAATTCCTACCAGGTACCCATTTACTTCACCTGCCTTGGGTGGAGTGTGGCAAATGTAGATCAATGTCTTGCCAAAGGACATTAGTGAGGCAGCGGGACTCGAACCGCGGACCTTGTGATCGACAGTCCGGCGACGTATCCACTCGACCACAACACCTCTACACCTCTACATTATACACCTTTATCAACCATGTGCATAAAATATTCACCGCCCCATTTTCTTCCCCCACAAGTACAATTGTTTTCAGATTAACAACTCAATAATTGTAACTTCTTTTATTTGGGGGATAACAATCCATACGGACACATTTCGAAAGGTGGTCTGACGCCTCTTCCCCAGAATCAAATTTTCCGTTTCTAATTTTTTTTGAACAAACGGAAGATTTCATCAAAACTAAACAAACAAATCTAAACTTACTTGGTATTAAATTTGGAAAATAATTTTTCAGAGGCGAAATTCAAAATACCATAAATTTGTAACGCGCCAAATCTCCCCTTGATACTGCATGGAATATATTGATACATTTGAACCCAATATGTTTTAAAAGTATGACAAAACTATGACGACATAATAAAACAAGATGTATTAATGTTTATTCTGCACAATTCAGCATCATGAAAATAACACAATATCAGAAGATCTACGTTTGTAACGAGATCAATCAGATTTGTTTTCAAGAAAAATGGTGTACACATAATTATAAACAAATTACTTACATTCAAAATGTAAAATTTAACATGGAAAACATACTTTACCCTGTTAATTTTAGTGTAATATGCACAGGCTATTGCCATTTCTAAAACCACGAATACAATTTGCTGATAGCTTCTGTCACAGTACAGGCTTACGACCTTGTGTATGAACTTGATTAATGAAATAGAAAACCCAATCGCGACAGCCATGAGGGTAGAATAGATTGAAACCGAAAAGGCGTATGGCTGATTCTAATTTACCATTTCCGTAATGTAACCAAATTTAATGCATACGTCTTTGTGAAGTGCCTCGATACAAGTATTTCATTCACCTGTAATGAATAATTTGCAATAATCAGAATTCAAAATGCATATGTTATGTGTTGTTAGGTAAGGCAAGCCATACTGTTTGTCCTACCTGGCAACAACATGCAGTTCGCGTTCCGACAATCGAAATACAATTATCCGTAACAGATGAATGAATTGTTGCGTATCGAGACACTTCATGAAGAAGTATGCATAAGATTTGGTTATATTACGAAAATGGTATTTCATTATCGTGCTTTCTTTATCCTCCTCTAGAAATTAAACACAGTTGTTTATGTATATGCCTTATTACCACGCACTGCTGTTGATATGTTTAATCTTTCCTATTAGTATATATAATATGAACAACAATATGTGAATCCTAAAACAATACTATAAAAGCATATGTACATGTACAGATATCCTTTTTTTCTTTTAAAGAGGCAGAAAATATTAAATATCAAAACAGTATCAATCTTGCTTAAAAGCAGCGGGAACAGACCATTTGATGATCAAACATGTATACTTTTGCATTGATACATACATGTAATATTACGCCACACTGACGAACTTAACTCAACGAAAGTTGAAATACAAAATTAATACAAGATAAACCAGCAAAACAATCACAAGTATTCACAACAACAATGATAATCCTGATAATAATATCAATAATAATAATTCTAACAATGATAATAATATGGAAAATAACGATGATAAAAATAACTAGAATTTAAATCGTCACGAGGACGATTAAGGTGGTCTGTCTTCAAGTCTTATGATAGATTATAATACTTACTATATTGAGAAAGGGAGAAGTTATATAGACATGTAAACAATGATGATCATCATGATGATCATGATGATGATGATCCTGATAGTAATGGTGATGACGATGTTGATGATGATGATGATCATCATGATGATGTTGATGATGATCATCAACAGACCATGATGACATCTGATTGAAAAAAATGAGGGAACATTTAGATAGCATATAGTCTCAGCTACAACATACTCCAAAATCAACAAAAACCAAACGGAAATAACGGCGATATTGCTCGCAAAAGACAGGAATGTAGAATCCAGATTTGAGAAAAAGTCATCTCCCATAGGGACTACACTCAAAAAGTAATGGATCAAGTGATAATAGGGGAATAATAAAGTAAACATGGTTGTTTATAACATTATTTGTGATTCTACGTGTTTTAATAAGCAAAGGAAAAGGTACAGTGAAAGGTCAAAAAGAAAAAAAAAGTGAAGAAAAAAATTGTTGGAGACGCCCGGACTCGAACCAGGGACTTCGAGGTCGGAAGTCAAGTGCGTTACCGATGTACCAAAATATTTCCCATAGAGATTACACGTAAACGGAAAATGGAATTATCAAATCCCACTTTGTAAGTGAAATATGAGCATGATCCCGGCATCTGATCGAAAATTAAAGGGCACACTTACGATAGCATATTGACTCAGCTACAACATACTCAAAGCTCAGCGTAAACGAAGATAAAACGACGGAGATATTGCTCGCGAAAGACAAGAATGTAGAAACCAGTTTTGAGAAAAAGTCATGTCCCATAGAGAATACACGCAAAATGTGAAAAATTGACATGCCTCCTTTAATCGCAAAAATACGCCATGATGCCATTGTTCAAATGAAATATCGTGTGAAATACATTCGTAGAAAATATTCTCAGCTAAAACATATCAAAATTTGAAAGAAAATTGATCAACATTTACAGAGATACAATCAATTTTCCAAAAATCTGCTAACGTCATAATATGCAAATTGAAATTTTAAGTTCGGAGGCCATTATGATGACGTCATGAGTTAATTGAGGGTCAAATGAGACATGAAATCATATCTCCGACTCATGATCTATCTAAATATGAAAAAATTGGGGTATCTATCCATTCTGAAGAGTTAAAATGAATTTTGTATAGGCTTGTTTTTGCACATGTAATGTGGATAGGGATAATGCAGATCCGCGTGTGCTGTAAACTTTGACGGACGCTCATTGCGTTATCACTGGTCAGAAAAAGGTGAACAAGGTATCAAAATGCTTGGAAAAATGTGGTTGATATGATAGAGAAAATTTGGCGTTTCCATGTTGTAAAATGTCAGTACGCGCACTTACGCGCGGAAACGCGCGCAAAAAAGTGCTCTCGCGCAAAATCTTGAAAATGCTTACAATTGCCTGAAACGTGTGCAAAAAAAATTTGGAACGAATTTGAGCATTTTAAAATTTTAATGCGCGCGTACGTGCGCGTCGAGGTGCGCGCGCAAATTTTGTTGACATTTTTAGTTGAACTTTGACCTGAAGTTGATGTATACCAAATATGGTTTATTTTTGAAGACTCGTTATCGAGATATGATAATGACTTGATTTTTACAAAATGGCGCCTGGATGACGTCACGATGACCCCATGAACTTGAAAAAGGTTTCGGGAACTTGATATTATAGGGCCTAATGACTATCAGAAATTTGAAGGAATTTGACCAAGTCGATTTCGAGTAAACGTATACACAAAAAAAGTGTACGGAAGAAATAAAAATAAACTAGAATTTAAATCGTCACGAGGACGATTAAGGTGGTCTGTCTTCAAGTCTTATGATAGATTATAATACTTACTATATTGAGAAAGGGAGAAGTTATATAGACATGTAAACAATGATGATCATCATGATGATCATGATGATGATGATCCTGATAGTAATGGTGATGACGATGTTGATGATGATGATGATCATCATGATGATGTTGATGATGATCATCAACAGACCATGATGACATCTGATTGAAAAAAATGAGGGAACATTTAGATAGCATATAGTCTCAGCTACAACATACTCCAAAATCAACAAAAACCAAACGGAAATAACGGCGATATTGCTCGCAAAAGACAGGAATGTAGAATCCAGATTTGAGAAAAAGTCATCTCCCATAGGGACTACACTCAAAAAGTAATGGATCAAGTGATAATAGGGGAATAATAAAGTAAACATGGTTGTTTATAACATTATTTGTGATTCTACGTGTTTTAATAAGCAAAGGAAAAGGTACAGTGAAAGGTCAAAAAGAAAAAAAAAGTGAAGAAAAAAATTGTTGGAGACGCCCGGACTCGAACCAGGGACTTCGAGGTCGGAAGTCAAGTGCGTTACCGATGTACCAAAATATTTCCCATAGAGATTACACGTAAACGGAAAATGGAATTATCAAATCCCACTTTGTAAGTGAAATATGAGCATGATCCCGGCATCTGATCGAAAATTAAAGGGCACACTTACGATAGCATATTGACTCAGCTACAACATACTCAAAGCTCAGCGTAAACGAAGATAAAACGACGGAGATATTGCTCGCGAAAGACAAGAATGTAGAAACCAGTTTTGAGAAAAAGTCATGTCCCATAGAGAATACACGCAAAATGTGAAAAATTGACATGCCTCCTTTAATCGCAAAAATACGCCATGATGCCATTGTTCAAATGAAATATCGTGTGAAATACATTCGTAGAAAATATTCTCAGCTAAAACATATCAAAATTTGAAAGAAAATTGATCAACATTTACAGAGATACAATCAATTTTCCAAAAATCTGCTAACGTCATAATATGCAAATTGAAATTTTAAGTTCGGAGGCCATTATGATGACGTCATGAGTTAATTGAGGGTCAAATGAGACATGAAATCATATCTCCGACTCATGATCTATCTAAATATGAAAAAAATTGGGGGTATCTATCCATTCTGAAGAGTTAAAATGAATTTTGTATAGGCTTGTTTTTGCACATGTAATGTGGATAGGGATAATGCAGATCCGCGTGTGCTGTAAACTTTGACGGACGCTCATTGCGTTATCACTGGTCAGAAAAAGGTGAACAAGGTATCAAAATGCTTGGAAAAATGTGGTTGATATGATAGAGAAAATTTGGCGTTTCCATGTTGTAAAATGTCAGTACGCGCACTTACGCGCGGAAACGCGCGCAAAAAAGTGCTCTCGCGCAAAATCTTGAAAATGCTTACAATGGCCTGAAACGTGTGCAAAAAAAATTTGGAACGAATTTGAGCATTTTAAAATTTTAATGCGCGCGTACGTGCGCGTCGAGGTGCGCGCGCAAATTTTGTTGACATTTTTAGTTGAACTTTGACCTGAAGTTGATGTATACCAAATATGGTTTATTTTTGAAGACTCGTTATCGAGATATGATAATGACTTGATTTTTACAAAATGGCGCCTGGATGACGTCACGATGACCCCATGAACTTGAAAAAGGTTTCGGGAACTTCATATCATAGGGCCTGATGACTAGCAGAAATTTGAAGGAAATTGACCAGGTCGAGTTCGAGTAAACGTATACACAAAAAAAGTGTACGGAAGAAATAAAAATAAACTAGAATTTAAATCGTCACGAGGACGATTAAGGTGGTCTGTCTTCAAGTCTTATGATAGATTATAATACTTACTATATTGAGAAAGGGAGAAGTTATATAGACATGTAAACAATGATGATCATCATGATGATCATGATGATGATGATCTTGATAGTAATGGTGATGACGATGTTGATGATGATGATGATGATCATGATGATGTTGATGATGATCATCAACAGACCATGATGACATCTGATTGAAAAAAAATGAGGGAACATTTAGATAGCATATAGTCTCAGCTACAACATACTCCAAAATCAACAAAAACCAAACGGAAATAACGGCGATATTGCTCGCAAAAGACAGGAATGTAGAATCCAGATTTGAGAAAAAGTCATCTCCCATAGGGACTACACTCAAAAAGTAATGGATCAAGTGATAATAGGGGAATAATAAAGTAAACATGGTTGTTTATAACATTATTTGTGATTCTACGTGTTTTAATAAGCAAAGGAAAAGGTACAGTGAAAGGTCAAAAAGAAAAAAAAAGTGTAGAAAAAAATTGTTGGAGACGCCCGGACTCGAACCAGGGACCTCGAGGTCGGAAGTCAAGTGCGTTACCGATGTACCAAAATATTTCCCATAGAGATTACACGTAAACGGAAAATGGAATTATCAAATCCCACTTTGTAAGTGAAATATGAGCATGATCCCGGCATCTGATCGAAAATTAAAGGGCACACTAACGATAGCATATTGACTCAGCTACAACATACTCAAAGCTCAGCGTAAACGAAGATAAAACGACGGAGATATTGCTCGCGAAAGACAAGAATGTAGAAACCAGTTTTGAGAAAAAGTCATGTCCCATAGAGAATACACGCAAAATGTGAAAAATTGACATGCCTCCTTTAATCGCAAAAATACGCCATGATGCCATTGTTCAAATGAAATATCGTGGCAAATACATTCGTAGAGAATATTCTCAGCTAAAACATATCAAAATTTGAAAGAAAATTGATCAATATTTACAGAGATACAATCAATTTTCCAAAAATCTGCTAACGTCATAATATGCAAATTGAAATTTTAAGTTCGGAGGCCATTATGATGACGTCATGAGTTAATTGAAGGTCAAATGAGACATGAAATCATATCTCCGACTCATGATCTATCTAAATATGAAAAAAATTGGGGGTATCTATCCATTCTGAAGAGTTAAAATGAATTTTGTATAGGCTTGTTTTTGCACATGTAATGTGGATAGGGATAATGCAGATCCGCGTGTGCTGTAAACTTTGACGGACGCTCATTGCGTTATCACTGGTCAGAAAAAGGTGAACAAGGTATCAAAATGCTTGGAAAAATGTGGTTGATATGATAGAGAAAATTTGGCGTTTCCATGTTGTAAAATGTCAGTACGCGCACTTACGCGCGGAAACGCGCGCAAAAAAGTGCTCTCGCGCAAAATCTTGAAAATGCTTACAATGGCCTGAAACGTGTGCAAAAAAAATTTGGAACGAATTTGAGCATTTTAAAATTTTAATGCGCGCGTACGTGCGCGTCGAGGTGCGCGCGCAAATTTTGTTGACATTTTTAGTTGAACTTTGACCTGAAGTTGATGTATACCAAATATGGTTTATTTTTGAAGACTCGTTATCGAGATATGATAATGACTTGATTTTTACAAAATGGCGCCTGGATGACGTCACGATGACCCCATGAACTTGAAAAAGGTTTCGGGAACTTGATATTATAGGGCCTAATGACTATCAGAAATTTGAAGGAAATTGACCAAGTCGATTTCGAGTAAACGTATACACAAAAAAAGTGTACGGAAGAAATAAAAATAAATAAAGAATAAAGAATAAAGAATAAAGAATAAAGAATAAAGAAAGAAAATTCTAACGAAATCAATAGGTGATCTGTCATCGACAGACCACCTAACTAGAAATTTAATTCGTCATGGGGACGAATTAGGTGGTCTGTCTTCAAGTCTTATGATGTATTATAATATTTACTATATTGAGAAAGGGAGAAGTTATATAGACATGTAAACAATGATGATGATGATGATGATGATCTTGATAGTAATGGGGATGACGATGATGATGATGATGATGATCATGATGATGTTGATGATTATCATCAACAGACCACGATGACATCAGACTGAAAAAATTGAGAGAACATTTAGATAGTATATAGTCTCAGCTACAACATACTCAAAAATCAACAAAAATCAAGCCGAAATAACGGCGATATTGCTCGCAAAAGACAAGAATGTAGAATCCAGATTTGAGAAAAAGTCATCTCCCATAAGGATTACACGCAAAAAGTAATGGATCTAGTGATAATAGGGTAATAATAAAATAAATATGGTTGTTTATTACATTATTTGCGATTGTACGTGTTTTAATATTCAAAGGAGATGGTAGAGTGAAACGGTCAAAAAGAAAAAAAAGTGAAGAAAAAAAAATTGTTGGAGACGCCCGGACTCGAACCAGGGACCTCGAGGTCGGAAGTCAAGTGCGTTACCGATATACCAAAACATTTCCCATAGAGATTACACGTAAACGAAAATGGAATGCACAAATCCCACTTTGTAATTGAAATATGAGCATGATCCCGGCATCTGATCGAAAAATAAAGGGCACACTTGTGATAGCTTATTGTCTCAGCTACAACATACTCAAAGTTCAGCGTAAACAAAGCTAAAACGACGGAGGTATTGCTCGCAAAAGACAGGATGTAGAATCCAGTTTTGAGAAAAAGTCATGTCCCATAGAGAATACACGCAAAATGTGAAAAATTGACATGCCTCCTTTAATCGCAAAAATACGCCATGATGCCTTGGTCAAAATGAAATATCGTGGTGACTGCATTTGTAGAGAATTGTCTCAGCTAGATCATATCAAAATTTGAAAGAAAATTGATCAATATTTACAGAGATACAATCAATTTTTCAAAAATCTGCTGACGTCATAATATGCAAATTGAAATTTTGAGTTCGGAGGCCATTATGATGACGTCATGAGTTAATTGAGGATCAAATGAGACATGAATTCATATCTCCAACTCATGCTTTTTCCAACCATGATATAAAAATTGGGGGTCAATGGACTATCTGAAGAGCTATTTTGATTTTTAAAATGGCATGTTTTTGATCAAATTTGCATTATATTGCCCGTAGCAGCACGCGCGGATTTTGAACTTTGACGCGCGCTCACGGCCTTATGAAAGGTCAAGAGTGACTGAAATTAATGTAAATTGTCATTTACGGTAAGAGGAATCTAAATCATGTAAAAAAAATTAAATTTGACTTTTTACGCGCGCTGTGAGCGCGCGCAACGCGCGCGGGGCCACTTACGGACGGAAAATTTTGAAATGCTTAAAATGACCTGAAACGTGTGCAAACAAAATTTGGGACGAATTGGAGCATTTTAAAAATTTTAAGCGGGCGTACGTGCGCGTCGAGGTGCGCGCACGGATTTTGTTGACATTTTTAGTTGACCTTTGACCGGAAGTTGATGTATACTAAATATGGTTTATTTTTGATTACTCGTTATTGAGATATGATAATGACCTGATTTTTACAAAATGGCGCCTGGATGACGTCACGATGACCCCATGAACTTGAAAAAGGTTTCGGGAACTTCATATCATAGGGCCTGATGACTAGCAGAAATTTGAAGGAAATTGACCAGGTCGAGTTCGAGTAAACGTATACACAAAAAAAGTGTACGGAATAAATAAAAATAAATAAAGAAAGAATAAAGAATAAAGAAAGAAAATTCTAACGAAATCAATAGGTGATCTGTCATCGACAGACCACCTAACTAGAATTTAAATCGTCACGAGGACGATTAAGGTGGTCTGAAATATGAGCATGATCCCGGCATCTGATCGAGAAATAAATGTCACATTTGTGATAGCTTATTGTCTCAGCTACAACATACTCGATGCTCAGCGAAAACTAAGCTGAGACGACGGAGATATTGCTCGTGAAAGACGGAAATGTAGAATCCAGTTTTCAGAAAAAGTCATGTCCCATAGAGAATACACGCAAAATGTAAAAAATTGACATGCCTCCTTTAATCGCAAAAAAAAGCCATGATGTTTTCATCAAAATGAAAATTTGTGGATACTGCATCTGTAGAGAATTGTCTCAGCTAAAACGTATCAAAATTTGGATGAAAATCGATCAATATTTACAGAGATACAATCAATTTTCCCAAAATATGATGACGTCATAATATGCAAATTGAAATGTTGAATTCGGAGGCCATTATGATGACGTCATGAGTTAATTGAGGGTCAAATGAGACATGAAATCATATTTCCGACTCATACTTTATCAAGATATGAAAAAAAAAAATGGGCTCATCTTGCATCCTAAAGAGCTACAATGGATTTTGTATAGGCATGTTTTTGCCCATATATGCTATGTATTACAAGAGCTCGCACGCACGGACATTTACCTTGAACGGAGGCCATCATAAATACGTCATGAGTTAATTGAATGTTCGAACGGAATTTACCTTGAACGGACGCTCATTTCGTTATTAATGGTCATAAAGAGATAAACATGGTATCAAATTGTTCGGAATAAAATGGGCAATACTATGATAGACAAAAAAAAGGAGATTCTAGGTTGCGTACGACCATTACGAACACAAACGTGCGCATAAACGGAAAATGGAATTCTGAAATCCCACTTTGTAAGTGAAATATGAGCATGATCCCGGCATCTGATCGAAAAATAAAGGGCACACTTGTGATAGCTTATTGTCTCAGCTAAAACATACTCAAAGCTCAGCGTAAACGAAGATAACAATACGGAGATATTGCTCGCAAAATACGAGAATGTAGAATACAGTTTTGAGAAAAAATCATGTCCCATAGAGAATACACGCAAAATGTGAAAAATTGACATGCCTCCTTTAATCGCAAAAATACGCCATGATACCATTGTCAAAATGAAATATTGTGTCAACTGCCTTTGTAGAGAATATTCTCAGGTAGAACATATCAAAATTTGAAAGAAAATTGATCAATATTTACAGAGATACAATCAATTTTTCAAAAATCTGCTGACGTCATAATATGCAAATTGAAATTTTGAGTTCGGAGGCCATTATGATGACGTCATGAGTTAATTGAGGATCAAATGAGACATGAATTCATATCTCCAACTCATGCTTTTTCCAACCATGATATAAAAATTGGGGGTCAATGGACTATCTGAAGAGCTATTTTGATTTTTAAAATGGCATGTTTTTGATCAAATCTGCATTATATTGCCCATAGCAGCACGCGCGGATTTTGAACTTTGACGCGCGCTCACGGCCTTATGAAAGGTCAAGAGTGACTGAAATTAATGTAAATTGTCATTTACGGTAAGAGGAATCTAAATCATGTAAAAAAAATTAAATTTGACTTTTTACGCGCGCTGTGAGCGCGCGCAACGCGCGCGGGGACACTTACGGACGGAAAATTTTGAAATGCTTAAAATGACCTGAAACGTGTGCAAACAAAATTTGGGATGAATTGGAGCATTTTAAAAATTTTAAGCGGGCGTACGTGCGCGTCGAGGTGCGCGCACGGATTTTGTTGACATTTTTAGTTGACCTTTGACCGGAAGTTGATGTATACTAAATATGGTTTATTTTTGATTACTCGTTATTGAGATATGATAATGACCTGATTTTTACAAAATGGCGCCTGGATGACGTCACGATGACCCCATGAACTTGAAAAAGGTTTCGGGAACTTCATATCATAGGGCCTGATGACTAGCAGAAATTTGAAGGAAATTGACCAGGTCGAGTTCGAGTAAACGTATACACAAAAAAAGTGTACGGAATAAATAAAAATAAATAAAGAAAGAATAAAGAATAAAGAATAAAGAATAAAGAAAGAAAATTCTAACGAAATCAATAGGTGATCTGTCATCGACAGACCACCTAATAAAGAAAGAATAAAGAATAAAGAATAAAGAATAAAGAAAGAAAATTCTAACGAAATCAATAGGTGATCTGTCATCGACAGACCACCTAATAATCTGAGAAGGGATAAGTTAAAGAAAACTAGTATATAAAAAGAATGCGAAACCAATTGTGATAAGAAAAATAATTTAAGTACATTACATAAATCTAGAAAACACTAACGACTTCATATACATAGATCTACAAATGCAGCTTTACATGGTTTGTGCCTACATGTATGTACTATAAAACAGAAAGCATAACTGCGCAAGTCGATACATATTATTCTAACAGATGCATATGAGGTAAATGTTCCTAAATCCGATGGGTTAGAGCCGTGATTAATCATGTTTGTTTAAAAAAGAGCGAGGTATATTCATATGGATTTTAGTTAACTTGAAACTCACCGAATAAACACATGTATACAAATCGCACATATTTTGATGACCTGGATTACCACAAACAATAGATAAACTAACCACTAATTTAACCACTAATTTACGACTTATACAATAGTACGATGTTTGTGTTATGAAACAATTTAGTATACATGTACACAGACATGTTTTGAATTAAAAAAAAACAATACCTGCATGTATTGAGATACTATTCTCTATTTATGTGACCCGTTTCAATATCAATGACTGTGACTCAAATGTAGATCTTTACGAACAATAAGACGATCAGTATTTCATGGCTATCATTTCAAGGATACATGTACATGTATGTTGTTCATCCTTAAAATATTGTGAAGACATTGATAAATCTGCCAAACATTTATTTCTTGCGCACTTTGTGCCCAAAAATACTTGTACTGGCTGGCTGAGTCGTTGCGATTTTTTAGGGACCAATAATATATATCTTACCCCCCCCCCCCCCCCCCCCCCCCCCCCACCCGCTTATTCAGCGGCTGGCCGAGTCGTTTCGATTTTTTAGGGACCAAAAAAAATATTTCAAAAATATGTCCTCTATATATTTAGACGTTTGAATAACTAAATATGAGTTGTATGCGGCCCTGCACATCGACAGGAATCAACTTATATTTGGATATCACCCGACCTTTAACAGAACATTAGTCTAGCTTCCAGATTACTTGACGAGTAATCACCTTCTCAATGAAGATAATATAGTTCACCGTTTGAATTATGGAGGCCATGTAGACCAATATATGTATTTCTAACTACCTATACTCTACTAATGCTAATACAACTCGTGCATGTCTCAAGAGATTCACACGAAAGGACAGATTTTCACGAAAGGACAGATTCCCTGGTTTCAGAACGATTCTTACTGAAAGAGCGGGAACCGAACATTTTCTGATAGTGATATACAATCTGTTTCTTATCTCTGTCAATAATATGCTACTTAATATATTAATGTAAATATTGAAAGGTCACTGACCGTTTGCTTTACAGATAAGGACATTAATTTCCATCAGTCAAATATGACTCACAACTTATAAAGTTAAGATTCTGTTTTATGGCTGGGTGTAAAAGAATGATAAATAAAGAATCATACTTTTGACTCAAAGGTTTCAAATATCCTCAGACTGAACTTTGCACAATGTGAAGAAGACAAGTGTAGACTTTATTTGCAATAAACTTCAAGTTATTTCTTGAAGAACATTTGAAGAAAAAAACATTTTCAATTTTAGGGGGACATGGGGGAGTCTCAGTCACTAAGAGAATGTAGGAAATAAAACACAGAGATCTTGTAAACTTTTAGTTGCACAAAAATAGAAATATCTTTCACTAGAGTGGTTTGTTTAGCTTTCAAAGCATTATGTACGAGTTGTCCTAAGTGGAAGTGCAAGAAGACACCTCTCGATCTAACATTATCAAAGGGTCCAACTCGATAAAAATAGTATGGCATTGACCGAGAAACTGCCATTGTCCAAATTCATTCTGAGATAAAAGAAGAACTAGAGCGACCAACAGGACAATGGTAAGCACCTCCATATCTCTCTCTCTCTCTCTCTTATCGTTTTGTTGTTGTAAGTGTCCTAGCTTTCCAGTATGCAGTCATAACAGTGTTCCTTGTGTATACTGCAAGCATACCTTCTAACTTTGTTCAAAGAGTTTCTCGTCTTCAGAAACACACAAGAAGGGGCTTTGACATAAATGCGCTCAAGTTGAATAACAAATTCATTCAGACTGGTAGCCCCAATAATCATATAAAATGGCAAGGGTAAGCAATATGGCTATTACAAATCAAAAATGTTCACTAGTATGCAACCATGTTTTCCCCCAAAGGCAATAAACTATATTGTTTTGGGGTTTTCTGTGATTCTATACTGAATTATGAAATGTTCCTCTTTAAACGATGAAAATATGGTTGTAACTTATTAACTACATCTGGATATACTGTAGTGACTAGTGAGAATAAAAGCCCTTTTTTCCTGAAAAGATTGCTTTTGTTTATGTACAACAGTACAATATAATCTTTGTTTTTTTAATGATGTTATAGTGAATATGTCGCCATTCATACAATAAAATGTCAACATTAAAGGTACTATGTCCCTTTTGCAGCCAACCTCAAATTCTGTAGAACTTTGCAGGAATTATGAATATGTCATGTTTGTCCTATCTGTGAAATTTAAACGTTAGCAGTGTCCTAATATTCAAATTATGCAAGGAAACCCGTTTACTTGCAAGACAGCACTGTCAGACACAATTGAGTGACTGACTGGCTTTTTTCTTCTTTGGTAATAACATAAATAAAATGAGCTGTAAAGGGTACATGAGCATTCGTCTACATCAATAACCCACTTCTTGTGATGGTCAAAATTAAACTGATTGATCCTTTGCGCAGCATAAAACGTATGACCATTAGGTACAATGGTCTGAAAATCAAGACTATTACTTATGGGCTCTATAGCTCCTAAGTCGATTTGACAACTAATAGTCGTAATTTTCCCACTCGAAGACATTTTCAAGCCCCACCTTCTTTAGGGAAGTTCTAAATTAGTATTATCTTTCAAATGCCGTTGGAATTTAACCTTTCCATTTTTTTGGCCTGCAAATGGGACATAGTACTTTTAATGCATGAAATTGTGATAAACTTTCTCAAAGATTGCACCGTTACATTTCAATTTCAAGTGGTCATGACGTGATCTATTTCAGTGCAATAATATAATATATAATCCTCTTATAATATTAACAACTTTCATATCTATTAATAATCTATCAAAATATTTACTTACGACACATACCCTTCACCTGCTTTTTGCTTTTGTTTTGACCTTTTCTTCGATGAGAAGCATATAGTCCAGTCCATTGTTGTTATCCCAGTATTCTCGGCCGGCAACCTTGTAGAACACTGCAAAGAATACTTTGTCACCGACTCCAACATATCTCCGTGGTATGGTGAAACCAAAGCTAAACCGATCAGTTGGTCCATCACAGGAACCTGCAACATATCTTGCCATGATGTTCGCATGTGTTGTCCAGTTGTCCCAGGAGTAACGGACACGGACTTCCTTACAGAAGTCCAGGTTGCGTACCTTGATGGTTCCAATAACTGTCATTTCAGATATCATCGCATTCTCTAGGCAGATGTTCTGCTGGCAGAGTCTCTGAAGGAAGTCTGGATGACCTCCAGGCTGCTCGAAGCACATGTGGACGGACTTGGAGATGGTTTGGCATGGTGATTCAAAGGCTAAAACTGTCATTGGAGGTGACGGACACGGGTCCATTTCAAGGATATGGCGAACGGTCTCAAGATCTAGTCCAAGAGCATCAGCGAACCTGACCGACTTTCTTGACGGATTTCCTGGTGGGGTCCTAGGCCTCTTTCGCATACTCGATTTCCTAGGTCTTGAACTGGATGCATCACTGTCCGTTTCACTGATCGTCGACTCCGAGTCAACACTTGATAACCTTTCTTCACTTTCATCACTTGCACTGTAAGCTGCTGGGTTTACAAACACGTCAAACACATCGTTACAAGAACTGCCCACGCTTTCACATTTGGGGGGCGATGTCAAACTTCTGGGGTTTGGCAAAAGAGAAACACAATTGTTATTATTATTACCGAGGTATGGATTTTTGTTTGCAACTCCCATGTAATCCGTCAGAGCGAACAGTTCATCCCAATCCAGACCTGGGTGTGCTTGAGGACACATCATGTGCCCATTGTCCGAGGATGAACATGCCCCAGCCTCGTCTGGCTCAGATACAATAGGACTTATAGGTGTAAAATACTTCATGGAGGAACCATTGGTTGGGGTTCCAGAGTTTATCCAATCCTCAATACCTTCCTTTGAGCCGATATCCGCATCAAGAGGCGAAGATGATGGAGGCGAACAGCTAGGGGTAGATACATGCTCGTAATCGTATAAATCTCCATCAAGCTTCTGCAAGGGTAAGCAATCCGGTTTCATGTAGTGCTGGTCTGCAATGCCATTTCCTTTAATATCAACAGCATTTGAGCTGTCGAAACCATTCTTTTTATCCAAGCCGTCATTGTCGAATTCATTCCCTGCTTTAGCCATCGCTTCAGATGGTATCAAAACGCCCGGCATTACGAAACAATTAAGGCCTCTCTACATCAAAGTGGCAGAAAAACAAGCGTCTTGAATGGCGCTAGCGTGGCGGCCTCGAACAGCTGATCGCTTTATTGTTACAGCTCACAGCAGAACGTACACGGTGAACGTACAGTGGACCACTGCAGTAGGCAATCTGTGCATAGTAAAGAAGGAAAAAAAACAGATAAGATTTCCTGAAAAACGCTCGTCGTGATTATGCTCACACATTCCATGGTAGAATAATTCCAGGTGATTACAGTTACAAATGATTTCAAAACATTCACTTACCTCCAATTTCCATGTTTCCCTCGCCAAAGCTTCGCTTCAAATGCTTTCACAAAAACGGTCTGCCAACAACACGTCTAGCCAAATCCAGACACCGGGCCAGAATAATTTTCTAGGTACTTCTCGAATGCGGATCGGAGCGCGCGTGTGTTTGCGTGTGCGTTAATTTATGTTTGGGTATCGAGTGCAAAGCATGGGCAAGTCACGTTGATCACCATGCTGGTAGCTCGTGAAACAAAAACAAGCAAGGTCAGGGACGTGAACCAGGGTCGTTCAGAATGAAATAAAACATTTATTACTTGACAGAAATAAACAGATGTCGGAAATTTTCATTTATAAATATGTAAATCTTTCCAACACTTGCCCATAATTGTTACTAATGTGATGACAATAATATCGTTTTTCATGGTGAAGTTTTTTAAAGTTAATTTAGTTAATTTTTCTTTTAAGCTATGTTGAGTGATTGTCGCATATGTAGGCTTACATAATGCCTCTACGACGTTGCAAAAGACAAATTTGCCTAGCTTAAACGGAAATACGTGCTGATTAATAGACGACGTTATCGGCTGCTAATATCCATATACATTGGGTCCCTTTAACTACTTAAAGACAAAATGATAGGTATATAGGCCTACAAGAGTAACAGGCAGTCACTTGAGGTCAATCAACAAGACCAAGACTAGAAGGTCACATTGTATTCCATTCTTTGAGCAGCAGGTCATGTACATGACTAAAACATCAAAACAAAGGGCGAAACGGGGTATGGCCTTGCCATTAGTTGTGTAGCGGCCGATCGTAATTATCTCATGATTTTCGAATACATTGTAGTTACTGTAAGAGTTAAAATTAGACTCATTCCCTACTTTTATTTGTCACAATTACTATTGGTTTCTCTAGTCTCTTCTACTCCATTCATATTCATTTCACATCATTTGCATATTCATTCCATCCATTCATCTCCACCATTCTTCTCCACATACCAACGCTTCAAGTAAGAACAGGTGGTATGTTCTCTTCTCATTTGCATATTTCCACTTCTTACTTATCATAGGTTCTCTTCTCCTTTTCCTTATGAATATTCAGTTTTATTATTAAATCCCATTTTGCTATTGGTTGATGATATGTATTTGATTTGAATATACTTTGCATGAAGCACATGAACAGCATGCTAGATACTTTGTAATAAAACACAGGCAGACTGGCACTGGACTTACTCTGAGTGAGGTGTGTTGATTTAGGTCTCGGTTAATATATTTTTGGAGACTTTAGGAGAGAGGATCTGAGTGAGTTTTAGCAGTGGTTTGCATGATTGGTGTAATTCGGTGATTGATTGGCAAGAGGTTATTTTATTAGTTTACATTACCTTTCCAGCATGTTATTAAAATTCTTGATCAACATGATATGCATATATAGGCCTACACATGTTGTATTAAAGCCCAAAAAAATAATTAGCATAGCCTACGGTAGGTATATATATTGTAGACTATCTGCAAGCTTACCAGGGGCCAGTTTCTCGAAATCCAACATCGGTGTATGTTCGTGGACATCCCATTTTCGTAATTTAACAAAATTTATGCATATGCCTTTGCGAATTATTTTCTTCACCTGTGCAAATTGCGTAGTGAGGTAGGGATCGATAGGCCTACCGTAGCAACAACTATTTGAATTCTGATACTTTTTCGTATCGAGACACTGCACAAAGGCATATGCATACAATATGTGCTTACATTACGAAAATGGCCATTAAAATTTATGCACGTTTCTACAGAAACTTCCCCCGGGAGGGCAATCACGTCTCAACAATTTTGTTTTGTTTGTGTTTTGCCAGCAATTCAAGAATGTTCCATTCAAATTTCAAATCATTTCAATAATTCCACAACCATTCATTATCGAAATTGAGTATTGTACCACCCACCACGGGTGCATGCACCGAGTTGAAGAGTGACCATAACAACACAGGACGCTTATTTCCGAAGAAAACACGGATCACGTGATGTGATCACATTTTGTGAAGTTTTGCACGTAGGCCAGAAAAGTCATCTGAGGACACGTTGTCGCTGATCGAAGATAGTCTGTGTTTCCAGACTGCTTTGACGTACCCAAATATTGGACGTGATTTTGATATCGTTACTTTCGACCAAAACTCTTCATAATTTCATATGATACAATTTAATAATATTTGTAGATATTAGCAGACAGTGCGATGTATCTAAACATTCCTTTTATGAACGAACAACGTGATATTTGTATTACAATGCTATATAACGTCTGGGTCATGAGAATATTAACTTATCATAAAATACAGCGGGGGCAAGGACGTTTTAGTCTACTTTTTTAGACACACTTACTTGTTGAAGAGGGAAAGATGGGGGAATACTTCCTGTACCTTCAACGTTGTTATCTCAGTGTGTTCAAATAGAGCTCAAAACCATTTAAATGCTCAGATGTAACAGAAATTACAGAATATGTCAGTATAATTTCCTCTTTTTGTGTGTGGGGTTGGGGTGTTTTTGTCTATATCCAAATATCTTTGTGATGCTATTGCATGACAGCAAATGTCTAAATATTCATCTTCGCACAGAGTATGTCTTTATCTTTATCAAGTGATATAATGAGGTTTTTAGCCAATGGTGAGGGGATCAATCAGTTTTGTTTTATGTTTTTAATTAAGCTCTATCAAAAAGAGTGCAGAGAACACTCTGGGAATAAATCACATCCGATATCATACAGGTAGTCCAGGTTATAGAACTACTTCTGGCTTTTTAATCAACACAAAAGTACTTGTTATGCCAATAACCGCACAACCTGTGTTTGTGTATCTCGGAAGCAATAGCAGATCACGTGGTCGAATGACGTCCTTATGTTGTCTGCACGTAGACCAAATGTAAATGCAGTAGTATACGTTGAAACCTCAGTCACACTGCCAAGCCGACTTCACATCGACTCCTAACCGACCGATTCGTTACCATCAAAGGGCAATGTAAATTTTGTTCGATCTGTTGTCGGTCCTGTGGTGTGACTGGGTTATAAGTGAGTGCACGAAATATAGGTCAAATATTCTGGATGAAGCCTTGGATTTTTGATCAGCAAACTTGCATACATCTAGCGCTTATTTTGTCTGATTGGGTTCGGTTGAAGTGTCATGTCATGTCATTGCTTTATTTATTAATTTCTGAATACATAATAACATCGGTGTACATTAAAACACATTATGAATGAATTAAACGTTTATTTAAAAAAGAAATTACGATTAAGTACTGTAAAAACAAAAAATGATATCAATGAGGGGGTTCCTGTTGAAGTAGAAGTAAAGAAAAGAGAAGCGAAGAATAATACATGTAGGCCTATAGGTTGAGACTATAGAGAGTGATTGGAAGAGAGAAAAGGAGAGAGAGAGAAAAAAAAAGAGAAAGGGAGTGAAGTGAGATCGAGCTTTAGATGATTACACATATCGTTGCTATGCAAACATAAACATTAGTGCTCAAAGACAAAGTTGAGTTCTGATCATGTGATTGCATTAAAAAGAAACGGTGTTGAATCGATCAGAAAAGGTTGACCATGTAACAAATTAAGTATTGGTGTGTACTGCAAGTTTCTGGAGTCATCATAATGATAAAAAATTTTGCCCAATCTTGGTAAAGTAACAAGCACTGTACACTGAAAAATATATATGGGACTACACAAATTAATGTGGCATAAATATCGGCTCTAATTTTTAAGCTGTTACTTGTCATATTTAGAATATGGAGGCATTTGAATGCTTTCCAGGGAACTTTTTTTTCCTCCACACTTGCATAATAACAATGATTTGATTTTGATTTAATTTGTTTTATTGTCAACATTAAGTGGTAATTCTTCTTTCACATGGTTACAACTATATACAGTACATAAAGCATAGGTCAATTGAACACATTTTAAGTTACACATTGCTCATTAATCAGTGAGTGGGTCATATTAATAATTTAAGCTTAACCTTTATAAACTCAACACAAAATTTTTTAGAACAATAAATCATACTTTTAAATTTTAACTATATGATCATATGGTCTCATTGACAACTTTATATTCAATTTAAATATTCATGTATGAATAATATTAATCATTTTGAATGTTAAAGTATACTTTGTACCAAAATACATTAACGGTATCGCCCCCCCCCCCCCCCCTCTCCCATTACCTTCAGGAATCATCTCATCTTATTACTTTACTATTGAACATGTGGATGGAATCAGGGACAAACGAGTTTCTAAAGCGGGCCCGCTTGGTACGCTCACCGCCATTATTTTTCACCTCTCCCCAGAACTCAACCTTCTCTTTAAAGATAAACTTTAGTACTGGTAATGCGATTGCATTGTGAAAGAAAAGGTGTGGAAAGGATCAGAAACAGTTGATCATGTAGCATATAAGTATTGGTGTGCACTGCAAGGTTCTGGAGTCATCAAAATCATAATAAATTTGACCGAGTCTTGGTAAAGTAACAAGCACTGTACACAGAAAGCTATATATGGGACAACACACATGGTGTCGGGGCTAGTACTACCTTGATTTCCTTGTCTTTCTATGCTCATTACTCAGCCAGTATACATTCTCTTCCAACATTGTTTGGCACATGTCATTTATTTGTAATCTTGAACATTCAGTGTAAGTTTCGTTTGATTCTGTAAGAATTAATTTTCTTTTTTTTACCAGAACTCAAGTTTATCTTTAAGCAGTATATTGGGCAAGCATTATTCTTTTCACTGCTGCTTTAATGCAAACTAGGAGTGAATATTCAGTTGATCCAAACGCAGGCATTTCAAATCCTCTGGACGGCCATGCATTATGGCTCAAGGCATGGGCACACATAGGATTTGTTTATGTTGGGAACCGGGGTAAAATGCAATAAATTATTGAAAATTTCATTGCATTTTCTGTTTTTTTTTAATTTATGGAAACTTCCCTCTACCCTAGCCCCCACTGCATACAGTCATCGTTCAGTGACAAAGCAATGGCCTCGTGACTGTGAGGCCCCAGGATCAAAACCGTGTCGATGTGCTTTATTAGTGCCCTTTTGTGGGGAATTAATCCTCATTACTGTCATTTATGGCTTAAGGTCGTAGGTCCCCCAGTTGATAAGCATTATAGCATACACATGCTTTAGCAGTCACGCAAAACACACATTGTCAAACTATTATTAAATAAAATCTGAGAATGTATACTATTATCTAGATCTATTATTCTTAAATTATTTTTTAAATAATT
The DNA here is from genome assembly GCF_000002235.5 of Strongylocentrotus purpuratus. Lineage (NCBI taxonomy): Eukaryota > Metazoa > Echinodermata > Echinoidea > Camarodonta > Strongylocentrotidae > Strongylocentrotus > Strongylocentrotus purpuratus. The sequence continues at coordinate 28,338,126 of NW_022145614.1, forward strand.
ATATAAATTGGGGTAAAACAAAAATATTCCAACTTTATGAGCGACAGTGTATTTGATGAAACAATTTCTAAAATCAAAAGTTATGCTTGAGGTACACGTAAGAGCATCGTGTTTGTATGGAGGTATATTCTTTCAACCGTTCTGGAATTCGATTGAACGTCCCACGCACAAACCGAGCACGCTTCCGCCAATCCTTCGTACCAAACTCTATCCACATGTTCAACCAATTCGTTAAGAGATAATAATAATAATAATAATAATAAAAATAATAATAATAATAATAATAATAATAACAATAGCAATAATGATCATAATTAATTGAATTTATAAACTGTTATCATAAAGCTATTTCAAAGATATTTTTAATCATCTAATCAAGTTTAACAATTTTGGATGGCTTAAACAATTTTGTATTATTTATGTGAAATGACGAGATCTTTTCTGTTCTGAAATTGTTTGATTAATTGTTCATATGTTCATTTTATTGTACTCTGTTTCTCGTATTATTGTAATGCTGGTGGAAAGCATATTTCCACATTGTGGATGAATAAACTCAAATCATCAATCATATTTATGTGTGCCCGTTTGTTGGCGCGCGTCGTTTGTATGTATGCGTGTACAGACCGACTGTGTGAGCGCACGCGCGTGTGGGTGTGTGTGTGTGTGTGTGTGATTAGATTATGGGAATTTTTGTATTGAGTGAGATATCGTTATGGATGCCTCATGTACAGGCCTTCTCAACATAATGCATGACTCAGACTTTGTGCTCAGAAACTTTCTCAAGTAACCGCTTAAATGGAATACAAAACGACCTTTATTATAGAGTTCAATGAAAGCAGAAAAATCAGAAGAAATCTTCATTTATTTTGTATCAAACATTCATCTTCTCAAGAGCTGATCATAAGGATTTATTTGAGTAGTATGTACATACACAATATGCGTGATATATCTAGAGGTTTATAATATTTTAAGCACTGCGAATCAAAATGTTTAACCCAAAATCGGGCCAGTCGGAATCAATGAGTGGGTTTTGACATGCAAATTCCGTATAAAAATGTGCGTTGATATCAGAACATATAATTTCATTGAAATGATGTACCACTTGGTCATTTTGGCCATTTCGACCCAAATTGACCATTTACGCGATTTCTGTAACAAACTATGAATTTTAGTGAGCAGGGAGGACTTGGCCGAACTGGTCTGGCTGCAATGCTTTCCCATTATTGTCGCCTAAAACTTAGCGATTTTAAAGATCAAATTAATGTATGAAGAACAAAATCGTATCTCAAGGATATTTATTATTCAAGTTTGAAACTGCCCCCTTTTTCTTCTCTTTTACCACACCTCGACAATAGTCAAAACATGTATTGTAGGCACGCACAATGTCGGCTGCTATGCATCGCGAGTCTCTTGTTTGACCAACCCTCCGATTACGTAAGGCGATTTAAAGGTCTGTGAATACATTACGAAACTGGCCTATTGCACCGCCAATACGATGTCCGACAGTAGATGGCGACCTTCCTCCTACAATGTTTTAAAGATTGAAAGCATCATTGAATGCTTGAGCGCCTTATCATTGCAGCTCAGCTACAGCTAGGTTGATAATGTGATACTTCAGAGTACTTGAGGGGACATGGATTAACGTGCCCTTCCCTCTGACCACATGCCCCACCCCCCCCCCCCCTTCATCAAAGATGAGGAGAAAGGAGGGGAGATAGGTAAAATTTGACCCCGGTCTAATGATTAAAAATGAATTAAAGTCATTACTTCGCAATCATCCATGATTTTGTAATGTTCTCCACATTCCTATTTATCTCATTTCCCACCTAAAGAAAAATCACTCCTTTTGTTTTAATTCATCTAAGGGATCCTTTTCTGCAGGGAAACTGGATGCAACCGCGTTGGTGTATGATGGTGGGAGCTCCATTGGCGGCTGCCCTGGAGAGAAGGTGGCAGCGGTGGGATACCCTTGGCCTTGGGATGAAGTGACGTTTGAAGATCCTTGCTTGGCGAAATACAGAACAGCACCAAAGACGACGATCATTCCGCAGATACCAAGACAGGAAATCACGATGATCGCAATCAACCAGCCAGCTAAGGCTGTAGTATGTTCTGTATGATAATAAAAAATGTCAAAGAGAAGGTTGAGAGTGGTGTAAGACTGAAAAGTCTTTGAGCTCTCCAATTCTTCTCAAAATATTTTATGTCAATTTGGAAGAATAGAGTACCCTGATTAGGATTGCTCTTTCAAGGCTCCCATTTTACAAATCTGACCAAAAACAAATGTGTGAACTTTATGACAGTTTCAGCAAACTTGGGTAAATTGTTTATGAGTCATTTGGAATATTCCAAAAGTTCACACTATTCTTATGCACTTTCTTTTCAACCATTTTCACTGTTTTGCTTTCAGTTTCCTTCTCTATGTAATCGCATGACCAGTACTCAGCTTTATCTCAAAGGAAATCAAATATGAAAGGAAATTATAACACTACGGGGGTTTTATGAACTAGAACGAATTTTTCAGAAGATTGATATAACATATTGCTTGTTGGTTTGTGTTGTTTCGGTTTGCTAGTTGCCGTTTGACGACTTAACCGCGTGACCAAACGTTATACTCGTTAATCTGTCGTTTCCTAGGGAGTGGTATTGGCCTACTTGAAGGGGTTGTTCGACACTTGCTCCTGCGACAGTTGCTCTGCTTTGATTTCCTATACTAACCAGAGGCGGCCCTTCCGGGGGAGGAGGCAGGCAGGGGTGCACAATGCTCCTCCCTTTTACATAGGAAAAGTGCCCCTTTAACTTTGTAAGAAGTGCCCCTTCCGCTTTTCATCTCTGATAAGTGCCCCTTTTATTTTTACACGTGCCCCTTTTCCTTTCTAATAAATGCTTTTTTCCTTCTTATAAGTGTCCATTCCCCTTTTCATAATTACCCCTTTTCATTTTTGGATAAGTGCCCCGTTTACTTTAACATGTGCACCCCTTTTTTCATAAGACCCACGTCCCATTCTCATAAAGCCCCCTTTCACCTCCGATAAATGAAGAACCTTGCAGCAATGTAGATCAATCCCAACAGAACACACACTCTCTCTCTCTCGCTCTCTCTCTCTCTCTATCTCTCTCTCTCTCTCTCTCTCTCATAAACAAACACTGAGTTCGTCGTTACCGGCTATGGGCGCGGGGAATGTTGTCGGGCCGTACTGGAAGTCGGAACACTCAACACCAACAACATCAGCATGACTACAGTTGTTCTTGCCCCAGTGAAGTTGTAGACAGAACGGTAAATATATTTCAGTTCCAGTGCATGCCACGTTTGTCAGATGGATCGGTCCACTGCCTGGTCCAAAGTAAGGGATCCGGAAGGGTAATGCAACATAGGGGAAGCCCAGCTGGTTGCAAACAACTCGGGCTTCGTCGTACCCCCATCCGTCTTTGCAAATCGACCCCCACACGCCGTTATGGGATTCGTTGTAGTGAAAGATCTCCACCCTTCCGTAGTTATCATCCTTTCCGTCCATCAAACGCAGCTCACCTTCATCTTCTAAACATTTGGGAATAAAAATAAAATAAAAAACAAAACATACTTATGGTAATCATGTTGTATATACCGAAAGCACGATCGCAAAGCCTTATAAATATCCACTTACGATAGCAATATCATGATTGTGCATCACCTCCTGAAATGCGCAAACATGACAATGACATATTACGTAATCTAAACATTATGTTTCTTACAGGCAAATGCATCACGCTTTTGACATTGCAATTCAGGTGACTTCTGGAAAGTCTAAGCGACCGCGTTCGAAACTCAGGAAGGTGCGTTAATATGGTATTTTTTAAAACCTTCAGATGATCTCACTACGCTGAAGGAAAATCATATCATAAATTATATAGTTACGCCCATTTTCGGACGAATCCGAAACCGTGCACTATTGGCCAGCGGCCCCTACTCCAGCTCCAAGGGTTGGGTATGTGGCTAGATATAGATTGCGCCTGGATCGGTTCTGTATATTTATATATGCCTGACTAAATCCTTTGAATGGTACGAATTTAAATAACAGGCACCAGGCCTTAGTGTTAACATTTTTGAAAATGAAGAGCTTAATTCCAAAAGGAGCTAAATCCCCTCTTGATGAAAATTGAGTTAGTGATATCAGAACATTGTTCACTTAAGTACATAGATGCCTGTACAAAAGCTGGTAAATCCTTTTGGAAATAAACTCTTCAAATACAAAAACAAATAGAAAATACCTGACAAATTAGTACAAATAACTGATGCATCCTCTCGGTGAGAGCATTGGTTGTCTCCCCAGTCACTGCTGGCACACGCAGATAATTCCACTTCCTCCCCCGTGCAATTGACGTTACTCATCCAGATCGGCTGAAAGTTGTGACCAGGGCCATAGAAGGCTGCTGATTTGGCCTTGCTGGCTCGCATGTAGCCTAACCATCTACAGACCACAGTTGCGTCCGCGACGTCCCAAAAGTCGTCACAGATTGTTCCCCACTCGCCGTCATGGTAGATTTCAACTCGTCCCTCGTCATTTGACATTCCATCTCTGAGACGAACGAAGCCCTCTTCAGCTGTTCCACATTTGAGAAATTGTGAAATATATCGAAAATTCAACAAAGTAGGTGAAGTACAGCTCATAACTACCAATCCGTATTGTCCATTCTTCAACCCTAACCCCCCATACACACACACATACGCACACACACACGCACACACACACGCACACACACGCACACACCCACACACACACACACAACACAATAAAGTACGTTTAGATGCTATGCTGTCCATGAAGTAGGAATACATATTTCTTACTTCTTTTCATGAAATGATTGTCATGATTGTGACATGATTTATTCTTGAAATAAATAAAGTGTTATTGACCAATCTAAGGAGTCATAGAAGTTGATCTATAAAGCTATGAGAACCTATTGCTTGTTGGTTTGTGTTGATTCGGTTTGCTAGTTGCCAATTGACGACTTAACCGCGTTACCAAACGTTATACTCGTTATTCTGTCGTTTCCTAGGGAGTGGTATTGGCCTACTTGAAGGGGTTGTTCGACACTTGCTCCTGCGACAGTTGCTATGCGTCAGGCGCGGATCCAGGGGGGGGGGGCGAGCGTGCCTTGCCCCCCCCCCCCCCCGCAAAAAAAAAAAAAAAAGGAGAGAGAGAGAGAGAAGGAAAAGAAGGGAAAGAGGAGAGAAAGGGAAAAAAAGAAGAGGAAGAAGAAAAGAAAAAAGGGAAGAAGGAGATCGGGGGGGAGGACTTGCCTCCCCCCTCCCCCCCCCCCCCCCCCAATTAAAAAAAATAAAAGAGAAGGAAGGAAAGGGAAAGAAAAAAGATAAAGAGGAGATAAAGGGAAGGACAAAATAGGAAGAAGAAAAGAAAAGAAGGGGGATATCAGTTGCAATTTTCCCGCCAACAAGTTGTGGATCGAGGGGGGGGCAAAAGACCCTAGCCTCCCCCCCCCCCTCCCCCCCCCCCGTCCCCGCTTAAAAAAGAGAAAAGGAAGGGAAAGGAAAAGAGGAGAGCTAAAAGGGAACAAAAAGAGGAAGAAAAAAGAAGAGGGAGAAAAGAAGCGGAGATCAGTTGCGGTTAATCCTGCCACCAATGTGTGGAGCGGGTTGGGGACCAAAAAGACCGTACCCCTCCCCCTCCCCCCCCCCCCCCCCCCCCAGCAAACCTAAAAGAGAGATAGGGAAGGGAAAGTGAAAGAGGAGAGAAAGGGAAAGGGAAAAAAGGAGAATGAAGAAAGGTAAGGGATATCAGTTGCAATTTTCCCGCCAACAAGGTGTAGATCGGAGCGGGGGGGGGGGGGGGGCACTGGCATACTGATAGGGGAGGGGGGGGGGGGTTGGAGAAATAAAATTCAAACGTGGTTTATTTATAATTCCATAACGGTGGTTAACAAATAATGCTGAAATGAGATAATTTTCCTCACTTCATGCGTTTGTTGGAAAATGACAAATTCCTAAATTTACAGCCAGGCAAGAAAATGCTTCTTGAGATGCCTACATATCAGGGCCCGCGGAACGTCGGGGATCGGGATCCTCTAGCCCCTCCCCTTACACTTTCTTTGAAAAAGTATATTAAAGAGAAATAGAAAGAAAGAGAGCGAGAAAGAAAAAATAGTTAACTGCCAGTGTCACATTATAATGGGGTATCAAAATATGCCCCTCTGACCATGATTAAAATTAATGCCTAAAATCCTAAGGGCTCTGCCCCCTGGATTTCACCTAGGGCCCTAAGGCGGGCCCTTAGATGCTCATATGACGGTCATTTAATGCCTAAAACCCCTGTTTTCTTTGGGCTCTGCCCCCTGGACCCCACGCCAAATAGTTTCCTGCTAGTGTCACAAATAATAAGGTATCAAAAATGCTCATCTGACCGTAATTAAACGCCTAAAATCCCTGAGCTTCCGGGGCGGACAAGGTATCAACATATGTTCATCTGACAGCAGGCGCGTAGCCAGGGGGGCGGTGGGGTTGTTCCCCAATAAACGCCGGCCAAAAAAGAGAGGAGTGTAAAGGAAGAGGACGTAGGAAGAAAAGGGAATAGACAAAGAACATATTTGAAATTCAGACAAGGATTAAGAGTCGAGAACGGTACAACGAATCGTCTTCTTTCTTTAATGATTTAATGAAACGTAAAAGCTTCCGCGCTTCGCGTGGGAGTGGGAAAACTGAATTTAGACAAGGATTTAAAGTCATAACGGTACAACGAATCGTCTTATTTCGCTAATGATTTAATTAAACGTAAAAGCTGTATTCAGACGAGGATTATTTTCGAGAACGGTACAACGAATCGTCTGATTTAATGAAACATACAAGCTGAATTCAGATGAGGATTAAGAGTCGAGAACGGTACAACGAATCGTCTTCTTTCTCTAATGATTTCATGAAACGTAAAAGCTTCCGAGCTTTGCGCGGGAGAGGGGGATGAATTAAGACGAGGATTAAGAGTAAAAAAACTGTACAACGAATCGTCTTCATTTTCTAATGATTTAATGAAACGTAAAAGCTTCCGCGCTTTGCGCGGGAGGGGAAAAACTATTTTCAGACGAGTAGGCACGTACGGAAGGGGGGGAGGGGGTTAGGGGGTTGACCCTACCCCCTTCGGTTTTTTTTATGTGTGTATTTTGGAGCAACCCCCCCCCCCTTTTCTGTGATTTTTTTTTTTTTTAATTTAAAAAAAAATAAAAAAATATGCCAATGGCTGACCTAAAAAAGGTGACCTCACCCCCCCCCCCCCAACAGAACAAAATGTCAAATTTTCAAATTTCGAGACAAAAAAAAAGTGTCCTCTTCCCCCACCCCCCCCCCCCCCCCCCCCGCTTATTTAGCGGCTGGCTAAGTCGTTACGATTTTTTTCGGACCAAAAAAAAAAAAGTGGGCCCCCCCCCCTAAGAAATCCTGGATCCGCGCCTGCTATGCGTTGATTTCCTATACTAACCAGAGGCGGCCCTTCCGGGGGAGGGGGCAGGCGGGAGAGCACAGTGCCCCTTCCTATTACATAAGAAAAGTGCCCCTTTTATTTTTACACGTACCCCTTTTTCTTTCTGATAAATGCTCTTTTCCCTTCTTATAAGCGTCTCTTCCCCTTTTCATAGTTACCCCTTTTCGTCCTTGATAAGAGCCCGTTTATTTTAACATGTGCCTCTTTTTATTTGTAATAAGAGCCATTTCCCCATTCTCATAAAAGCCCCCTTTTCACCTCCGATAAATGAAGAACCTTGCATTAATGTGAAACGATCCCATTAGAACTGTCATTCTCACTCATAAACACACACACTCACACGCATTGAGTTCGTCCTTACCTTCGGGCGCGACGAGTGTTGGCTGGGGGTATGAACACTCAACACCAACAACATCAGCATGACTGCAGTTGTTCTTGCCCCAGTGAAGTTGTGGACAGAACGGTAAAAATGTTTCAATTCCAGTGCATGCCACGTTTGTCAGATGGATCGGTCCATTGCCTGGTCCAAAGTAAGGGATCCGGAAGGGTGATGCAACATAAGGGAAGCCCAGCTGGGTGCAAACAACTCTGGCTTCGTCGTACCCCCAGCCGTCCTTGCAAATCGACCCCCACACGCCGTTATGGGATTCGTTGTAGTGAAAGATCTCCACCCTGCCGTAGTTATCACTCTGTCCGTCCATCAAACGCAACTCACCTTCATATTCTATTTTTTTAGAATAACAATAAAATAAATCCTGTTGTACCAAAATCACGATCGCAAAGACTTTGAAATACCATACTTTAAATATCATACGCCGTTATAGGATTCGTCATAGTGAAAGATCTCCACCCTGCCGCAGTTATCATCCTGTCCGTCCTTTAAAAGCAACTCACCTTCATCTTCTAAACATTTAGAATGAAAATTAAATTAAAAACAAAACATACTTATGGTAATCCTGTTGTACCGAAAGCACGATCGCAAAGGCTTTCAAATATCTACTTACAATATTTATATGATTGTGCATCACCTCCTGAAATACGCAAACTTGACAATGATATATTACGTAATCTAAACATATGTTTCTTACAGGCAAATGCATCACGGTTTTGACATTGCAATTCAGGTGACTTCTGGAAAGTCTTTGCGACCTGGGGGTGTTTCATAAAGAGTTCGTAAAGTTACGCATGACTTTACGAACGACTTGTATATGATGTGCCAGGTAGGATGCCCAAAGTTTTTTCTGATATTTCCAATAACCTCAAATAAATTATGGCAAAAAATATACTTTGCATTAAAAATGGTTGTTATAATAAAAATGTTAATCTACATCTGCACAGTTCAACTTAATAAATAATAATCAATAATGATTGAGCGTCCCATTTGGCTTTTCATATACAAGTCGTTTGTAAAGTCATGCGTACCTTTACGAACAGCTTTATAAAACACCCCCCCCCCCCCCCCCCCCCGGGTTCGAAACTCGGGAAGGTGCGTTCATATGGTATTTAAAAAAAACCTTCAGATGATCTCACTACGCTGAAGGAAAATCATATCATAAATTATAGTTACGCCCATTTTCGATGTTTGGATTTTCGGACGAATCCGAAACCGTGCACTATTGGCCATCGGCCCCTACTCCAAGGGTTGGGTATGTGGCTAGATATAGATTGCGCCTGGATCGGTTCTGTGTATTTATATAGGCCTATGCCTAACTAAATCCTTTGAATGGTGCCAATTTAAATAACGCCTCTTGAGCACCGGGCCTTAAGGGGCTTTCACACCGGGCCTTGTGTAGAGTTGCGTAGTGTTGCGTACCGACTACGCCGAGCGTACGCAACCCTACGCCGGCCTACGTAACGCTGAGGGGTGCAATTGGGTACGCGAGATGGACGCTTTCGCGTACCTTCGGCGTAGACACTATACGCAGAAAGTACACAGGTCTACGCAACACTACGCTACTGTACGCCATGCCTACGCAATAGTATGCTACCATACGCCATTCCGACCACATCACACAGGACGATGTTGATGGTGAATGTTTATATGGGTTTAAATGTAGAGGGCAGTACAGTATTTTCTATATTTTATATACCTGGATGTAAACTTGGCAGGTATTTATAATTATTTTGAACGCCGTATAGTGTCTACGCCGAAGGTACGCGAAAAAAATTCAACATGTTTAATTTGTTGCGTCCATCTCGCGTACCCATTTGCGTCCCTCCGCGTACAGTTACGTAGGCCGGCGTAGGGTTGCGTACAATCGGCGTAGGGTTGCGTACGATCGGCGTAGTCGGTACGCAACACTACGCAACTCTACGCAGCCCCTTAAGCTTTCGTAACTCTATGCCAATTGCATACGCCGTAGGTACGCGGTGCCTACACACAGGGTACGTAACCATACGCCACCGTTCGCCAGCCTACGCATAATCTACGCAGGGACTACGCCGAAGCATCTTTTTTTTCATGAATACGCAGCCTAACTTCGGCGTAGTCGGTACGCGACACTACGCAACTATACCCAGATCCGTTGTGAAAGGGGCTTTAGTGTTAACATTTTTGAAAAGACAAAAACAAATAGAAAGTACCTGAAAGATTAGTACATAAGACTGATGCATCCTCTTGGTGAGAGCATTGGGTGTCTCCCCAATCACTGCTGGCACACGCAGATAATTCCTCTTCCTCCCCCGTGCAATTGACGTTACTCAACCAGATTGGCTCAGAGCTTTGACCAGGGCCAAAGAAGGCTGCTGATTTGGCCTTGCTGGCTCGCACGTAGCCTAACCATCTGCAGACCACAGTTGCGTCCGCGACGTCCCAAAAGTCGTCACAGATTGTTCCCCACTCGCCGTCATGGTAGATTTCAACTCGTCCCTCGGCATTTGACATTCCATCTAGGAGACGAACGAAGCCCTCTTCAGCTGTTCCACATTTGAGAAATTTTGAAATATATCGAAAATTCAACATAGTAGGCGAAGTAAACCTCATATAAACCAATCCGCTTCAACCCCCTCCCCCCCCCCCCACACACACACACACTCATACACAACACACCAACGCATATTTAAACACACTGCTGTCCCTAAAGTTGGAATAAATATTTCTTACTTCTGTTCATGAAATTATCATCATGCTTGTGACATGATTTATTTTTGATATAAATAAAGTGTATAATTATCTTCTCTGAACTTTATTGATCAATCTAAGGAGTCATAGAAATTGATCTATAAAGCTCTGAGAAAATATAAACTTGAACTATCAAGAATAAATCATATTGTCACTAAGATTTCATGTAAATAGGTAAGAAAAATAATTTAATCCAAGTTTACGGACAACAGTGTCTTTCAAACATACTTAACACCAAGGCACCTGTGTTTGTTCGTCCTTCTAAAATCATGAATACGGTCAGAAAGGTGGAATTAGCCGTCGTTACCACTATGCTCCCCTCTCCCCTCCCCTCACCCTCCATGTAAAGAAAGAGGAAAAGAGAGACAGGGAATAGAAACAAGGGAGGGGAGGAATATTAGAATAACATTATACGACCCCGGCCCCCACGACCCCTTCTCCTTCCTCCCTGAGTCATTAACCCAGTTCGTTCGCAATTTTTCCATCTGATAAAGCAGGTTCCACTCATTAACTCCAGTATCCCCCCAATGGCTGTAAGCTTACCTTCGCTACATCGCTAGGAGGAAGAAAAAAACTGTTCATCAAATGGAGTAAATTTGGTCCGAGGGATTTATTAATTGTTGTATTTCAAAATAAATTTTCTATGCATTTGAGAACCAAAATAGTGTCAGTTAGTGAACTACGACAAAGTACCTTTCAGCCAATCAAATGCCACGATTTCAGTAGCTTATAACAATTACTGTAACTAGTTAGTGATAAGAAGTTTCATGAAACGGGGCCCTGGGACTACAAACATGACAATACATGAAATAAACAAATAATTTCAACTGCATCTCGCATATAGAAAGAACTAAGAATATTGAGTTTCCTAATTTCAATTGACCATTTTCTAAAGACCTTCCTTTGATCATATCGTTATCAATTTATACTAATTTCGAGCTAAAGGTAATGTTTACTATTGATACTAGTAAATAAATATTGACTGATTTGAGGGGCACGGTTGAAACTATTACGTGATTTCGAGGGGCATAGTGATATACCGCATCCCGATTTTCAATACTAAAAAACAGAATAGAATAACAATATTGGCCTGTTAAAGTATTTGATGCGTTAACCTTATACTGGACACTGGACGTTATTTCTTCGTACCACAGAAAAGCTTTTTCAATGAAACGTCTTGAAAAATTGGTGACATACACATAAAATACCAATGAATGAAGTCCACTAACTTTCAAGATGTAAATCTGCGGCATTCAGCAAGGATCGTCAAACAATGGAATCATTCGAATTTTGTACAAGCTAAAAAAGCATGCTCTTGATAAAGGGCTCTTATTTATATTGATTGCACTTCCACATGACCGACAAGATCATGATTACATAATTTGTACTGATTTGGAACTTTAAAAACAAAATCATCTAAAACATTGCCTCATTAAAACGTTTTTAAAGCCCCCCTGTCCTACTTGTAGCTACTTGCTCCCTCTATATAGAAAACATCCCCATCGGTGCCTGTTGATACCCCATGATCCTCTTTTTCTTATGTTAGTTGAGAGCTGAGTTAATGAGATAGCCACCTGTCAGTGACCTCCCTGTGTGGTCTAATCCCTTATGGCAGAGTAGTATTGACGGTCTTTAAAGGGTTCAAGTCTTACTCTTGATGCATTGCTGCCTCGCATATCAATTTCACCATGATTCGGTTCAATTGTTGAGAAAAAGTAAAGGATAAAATGCTAGCATTTAAAAGGTTCAATATACAAACGAAATTCTGACTTCTATTGCATTGCTAAATTTCTCGAATACAATTCGTGGATTTCATTAATTTTTCTCCCCGATAATTATAATTATAATATATGGATAAATTCCAGATACGCCACTATGTAATAAGCTGAACGAAACTATTCAAGTAAAGATTGAGTTTTGATACAGTCGGAAAAATCATGAACATTCTCACACTGTTTATTTTATTTTGGAAGAATATCATAGTAGAAATTCCCTTTGAAAGGGAAATGCTCTTTAACTGGCCTCACATCCGGGATATGACGAGAAAGAGCTAAGAATTTGGACCAAATTTCCAAGTAAAACGTTTATGTGTACCAATAATAAACCCATATGTACATGAATTTTTTAGTACGACCGAGACAATTCATTTTCATTTTGATAATTCCAAAACGTGACATTATTCAATTCAATTCAATTCAAATGAACATTTATTTTCTTCCATTCAATTCGACAACATATTTAACATCTTGTCAAACAATACAATTTATACGTAGGAACAGTAATATAATTAAGGAACTTGAAGAAGGCGCGAAACCCGATAAGCAGGGCTTGTAATGGGTACGCCCGAATACACACATACATAATATACATTATAAATAGAAGAAAGCAAGAAAGGGATAGGCAATCAATTTGTATGGACAACACCGTCTACGTTTCCCAACTGCTCATTTTTATCTTCAATAGAAGTCTAGAAATATGTGACAATATCTTTGATATATAAACAAAACAATCTAGAGTTAATGTTAATGAATCTTAGATATTCAAACGAGTGAAATGACTTACCAGACTGAACATCTGCTACATAAAGGATGACTAAAATACAGCAAAGCAATAGTGAACTTGCCATTGACGCCATTGTGCCCTTCCGTGGCATTTATATCAACTGAAAGCACCCTGGTTGTCGAAGTGTTTAAGTATTCACCAACACAGCTTCCCTGATTCTATCAAGCCTATCAATGATTGACAGCAATTTATATTATCGCTACCAAGATGTTTATGAGTCGTTATTCATGATTTTTAAAAGATGTATGTCATTCCTGATAAGTTTATGACCAAAGTACAACAAACTATTGCGATAAAGATTGAGTTAACATGAATGTGTAATGGCGATGTATATTGAATTGCTGATCTCTAAGATAATAGTCTTTTAATAATCGTTTTTGTTGAATGCTATATTTAGTCTTGACTCTTCGTTGTACGTCAACACATATTTATCATTGTGATAAGAAATATTTTCCTTGATATCTTTCTTGATATTTTCCTTCGCATTATTCCAATTTGTCATCATTTAGTGACGTGATGAATTTTACAGGAAACTTATGAAGGAATTATTATTAATGTTATTCTTCAGCAAAGATTCAAAGTATCAGGTGAAATGATGAAGTGAAATGAAGCATGTCTAATATGTTATAGTATAGTACTCAGTGAAACCTGTATATAAAGACCTGCATAAGTGAGACAAGAAAAGTGGCCTTTATACGAAGATGGTCCTTTAAGTACAAGTTTCTTTAGAACATGTGTCAAAGAGAAAAGATTGTCTTTGTATCTAAGTGATCGTTCAATACGGGTGTTCGCTAAAGCAGGCTTTACTACAAATCATGTGAATGAAATTTGCGCCATTGCTATCATCCTGGCAGCGTTAAAAATACCATAGGTTTAGCTGATGTCTCGAATGAAGGTTATATATTTTTTGAAATGCATCACCCGAGAAAATATGGAGTAATGACTCAGTAAAGTTAATTAATCTTCAAAGCATTTTTGCATTTTATGCGCATAGCCAGTTTGGTCCAGTTGGTAGGCCGTCCGATGTCCGAAATACGCGTCGAAACATAAGGATCCTGCAAAGATCCCGCAAAGATTTGTATTGATAGCATAAAACTAATCTTCAGAAAAGATAATAAATATAAGTAAACTAAATAAGTATATAAATCAAAAAGCCTATGTTTGAAATACATATCTTTAAAAAAAACGATCGCAAAAGGTGATTTCACTATCGTAATGCCGATCGATATCTTGTTCGGATTTATATTTTTAAAAATGATGTCACTGTCATGTTCTCACATTTCAGGATGCGAAGTTCAGGACCGTTTAATAAGACGTTCTTAAAACGGTGGCGTCGCGCAGGCTCAGTCATGGGGGGGGGGCACCGGTCTTTAGTGTACTACACTGTAAAAAAATAATAGTCGAAATAACTCAATAAAATTGAGGAAAAGAATTGCCTTATTTTTATTAAGTAAATATTACCTACGGCATCTTAAGTAGAATTTACTTATTTTGCTGAATAAATTTTTACTCAGTTAAATCAAGTTACATTAACGTAAATAATTTAAGTATTGTAATCCTTTTAGATAATTAAAAAAAAAGCTATGATAGGATTACATATTGCACGATTTGGTACCCATCTAATCTAACAAGTAACATCCACTAATCATTCACTACTTCTATTTAAGATTAATCACTAATCACTAACACTACTTCTATTTAAGATTTAACCGTATATATATATCTACCACCATCACAAACTATTACATACGCTTCAATTCGACACATATTGAAAGGCTCCAAATTTGACAATTTCCTGAAATATCAAGTTTTGATTTGTTTTGAACTGGGTAACAATTAAAAATTGTCTTGTCTTTGCTTAGCCATGTTAAATGAATTAGTAAATGTTTTAAAGTCCTTAAATTTTCATTCAACCACAAAAAAGAATTGTTTTATTTCAAAAAGAGTTTAATTTTGGTCTTAATGAATATTCATAAATTATGTAAATATTTCTATTACGCACTGCATCGGTCCTTACTTTAAAAAGATAAGAATAATCAACATAAAATGGTTGAGTAATACGTATAATTTCTGATTTTGAGTTAAAATTACTAAATTAATACAAGCTGAAATTACTTAAAGTTCTTATGTATTTTATTTTACTTAAATATTCCACGTATGTTCTACTAAATTGAAAGTTTGATTTAGCAAGACTTAAATTTAATGCGTAAGTGGCAAAACTAATGTTTTCAAGTAAATTCTACATGGAAAAAATACGTAAAAATTACCAATGAACAAATTCTTTTTTACAGTGTAGATCGGCGTTTTACTTTTTTTCCTTTCTTTCTTGGTCACGGCACTCCTAAAGGAGTTAAACAGTTCCACATCACCCAAATCCAAAATTCATCAACGAGGAATTATTTTGCATCCTTCATACAAAAAGTTGTACGGGCAGTGAGGCATGAGGGCCTTTTGCCGGGAAAAAATATTATTCAGGTCCCAAATATTGCAAGTGAGCGAAGCAAGCGAGCACAAACAAATGTCTTCTATAAATTTTTTCTTTCTTCATAATGTCAAATATTTTTATTCATCTTTACTATATCTCTATACTGA
Source organism: Strongylocentrotus purpuratus (assembly GCF_000002235.5). Classification (NCBI taxonomy): domain Eukaryota; kingdom Metazoa; phylum Echinodermata; class Echinoidea; order Camarodonta; family Strongylocentrotidae; genus Strongylocentrotus; species Strongylocentrotus purpuratus. The sequence continues at coordinate 28,353,867 of NW_022145614.1, forward strand.
GCAAAGAGATGAAATTCAACACGGTTATACGCCTACAGGTCGAACCACAATGGACATTATTTATGATTGCATTATTTATTACATTATGTCCAGCCCATTTCAATTTAGCTTCTCTTCAATCTTACTTTATCAACACACAGAATAGATACGTATGACTAATGACATCTGGAAATACTACATAATGTCTTCCTCAAACCTACCTGATATTGATCTGCATGAATAAAGCCGATATGCCGTATACAAGCGCTCATGACTGATACCATTAATTTCGTCATAACTAGGTACTTCTACATCTAGGTATAGAGAAAGAACTGTAGATAAAGTAAACTTGTCCAACGAATGAATCAACATACAGTTCTCCGAAACTGCTGATTGTCTATCACGAATCATCATTAATTTGCAGCTTCAAGATGGTTCCCCAGGTACGTATAATTAAATCCACCTCTTTTAATTTACCTACAACGGTTACAACCGAAGACACTTGCTCTGCCACAATTGCTCCGCGTCACATCCAATCACATACCGATCTCTGAACTTAGACCTACATGTAACAATATACCTAACACTGATCCTAACCCTAACCTAAAACAAAATTGCAATCTTAACCGATACCCTAAACCTTTAACGGAAATTCCTGGATCAATTGTCGGTTCACACCTGGAACATCGTCATTGTAAACCACCAATCATTATCCACAGAGGGCATTCCTTAAAGATATTAGGGACTTTTCGATTTGCGTGGACGTGGACGTGTGACTTCCTTTTAAGGAATTGTCAGTCATGTGTGACGTCCATTTAAGGCACTGGCAGTGCCTTCGAAGGATGTCACACGTTGCAGTCCACGTTCTCGTCGTGCACATCGAAAAGTCCCTAATATCTACTCTTCTGTCTCCGTGCATAGTTGGCGTACACGAAGCTTCTTTAAGTTGCCGGGACTTCTAGGCCTACTAGTTGTGTTGTGCATAAATCTCGCCTCACAGAGAGTCGGTGTCACATCGGGAAATTGCTGCGAGAGATTGGGAAAGCTTTCTTATGTCTTTTGGATTCGGAATTCATGATGATGGTTTTCCTTGTGGGTTGTTTCTGGACGGTGTGCACATTACGTAAGGCCTTCCAGTAAAGTGAAGTCCACTCTCGGGTATCGATAAAACCTGACATCGTTAAATGTAGACTGTCGAAGGCTGTCAAATTCCCCATGCCACGACCTATATTTTTTTAGAACATAAGTTTCTTCCTTTCAGTGGTTTAACCCCTCTTCCATGTGATTTTCATGACCAAATTGTTCATCATTTTAAATACCTCTTGTTTGTACTGTTTAATGACGGTAAAATAGACCACAGAGTTGGACCAAGTTGTACACACTAATATATATAAGATAGTTACTTGAGCTTGACGTGAAACTGGACGACCGAAAATCGGTTCCACGATTTCCGAAATCGTATAGGGAATCCAGCATATGAAATATGAACCGGTAATTGAAATGACAAAAGTTACCGATTTGAGAAATTTCTTTTTCCTTGCTGCTAATGCCCGCATTGCTATTTGGTAATCGGTTTTCATAACTTGATCTTGACACAAAATTGTAGGCAAAGACGGGTTGATACGATTGTAGAACTTTCGGATCCGGAATACAGATTCTTCCTGTCGAGCAATATCGTTGGTGTGTCTCCAGGCAGTTCGGATTACGATCAAGTAGAGTACTGTGATGATAACCGCTTGAGCCCAGATCGAGATGGTGTAATTTAAAATGGTTATTGGTAAGAAGTCTTTATCGGTTGAGTCCATGATGCATATCCCGAATTGTCGAAAACGGACGATGTCAAAAGAGCCTCCTGCGAATTCCATCTCGAGAAGGCCAACAATAACGAAACTGCAACACATCGATACAACGACTGCAACACAACGTCGTCGAGTTACAATGGACGGATATCGAAGGGGTCGGATTATTAGGATAAACCTGTCGATGTTGAGTAGTGTCACTGTTGCTGCCGAAAAGGACGGCACGATTCCCACAAGGGATCCAATCGCTTTACAAGCTACTTCGCCATAAAACCAGTACCCCGATAGAGAAGGTTTGATCATAAGGATTAGTATGAACGTGAAAATAAGATCAAAGATGGCGAGGGCGATATAAAAGACTTTCGAAGTGTCTGCCAAATCATTCAGCCTAGGTATAACGATAAGGTTGATGGTGTTGCAAGAAATAGAAAGTACCGTGCATACAACAAGAAACCAGGCTGCAGGGATCGGATGAATATGTTCCCAAGATTGGGTACCGGCTGCAGATTCTGTCGCAGACATGATTGATGGTTGATATAAGGCTTCTTTTTTGTCAAGATCTGCCAAAGTCTACATCAATCAGGATATCAGAGGGTCCACAGACAGACAGCACTTGGCTACGAGGAAACCTCACTTAAAGAACTAAATGGATTGACTTCCATGCATGGACTCACGTTGCTGGGTTTTATCTCTGTGCTTATTTTGCTCGAGATTGGTAAAGACCCGTTGCGTAGTTACTACAAGCCTTGATCTAGACCTGTGCACAATGTTTTGAATCCAGGCGTTGAAAACATCGGTATAACGGTTATGCTTTACATAGCTCAAGTTTGATAAGTCATTCGGGATTGATCAGTTTTGATGATTACTTTCTGCCTCATTAAGATCAGGCCGTGAATGAAATGGGATATTTTGGGGGAAATATATTTATAGTAAACTCACAAATGTGACAGGCTACTTTTGATTACCTGTCACTGTTAATTGCATTGCTGCTTGCCCTTTTATCGAAGGGAAAGTGTAAAAAGCAATATACTTTTTACCCTTTTCAACCATCCCTCCGATTGCAATCCACACGTAACTGCCAAGTGCAAATACAGTCAATACAAAAACTCTTTAAGCCAACCATGATGGTCTTTGTCACGCAATGTCATTCATCGAGTCACCTAAATTTGAAAACCTAATGAGCTTGTCAGAAATAGGTGTCGGGTAGAAGAAAAGAAGTCCTTGCTCACATATATTTTGATCACGACTTCAAATTCTAAAGACCACTCTGATTCTTGACAAGAAAAAATGTCCATCTTTCTATCCTAATGCTCGATGTAGTATTACACATGATTGTGACCTAAATAATTATCAATGGAAGAATCCAGATGTCACGTTTGTCATGACTTTTAAACAAAGCTAAATTTCGTATGTTTTTCCCCTTGAAGATTTGGTTTCATTTATTTTTTTATGTCACAGGAACAAATGTCGGGTCTTCCCTGGAACATCACCATTAATCGTCTGTTTCTATGTCATAAGTTCGCATACACGGGACTTCTTAGTCTTTTGGATTCGGAATTCATGATGAAGGTTTGTGTTACGGTTTCTTCTTGTGAAGTGGCTAGAGGGTACACACATTACGTAAAGCCTTCTAGTAAAGTGACGTCCACTCTCGGGTATCAAGAAACCTGACATCGTTGAATATAGACGGCCGAAGGCTGTGAAATTTCCCATGCCACGAATGATGTTTAAGAACATCAGGTTTCTTCCTTTCAGTGGTTTAACCCCTCTTTTATTTGAATTTCAAGACCAAATTTTTCAGCAGTTTAAAAACCTCTTGTCTGTACTGTTTAATGATGATAAAATAGACCACAGAGTTGGACCAAGTTGTACACACTAATATATATAAGAAAGTCACTTTAACTTGAAGTGAAACCGGATGACCAAACATCGGTTCTGCGATTTCCGAAATCGTATAGGGAATCCAGCATATGAAATATGAACCGGTAATTGCAATGACAAAAGTTATCGATTTGAGAATTTTCTTTTTCCTTGCTGCTATTGCCCGCATTGCTATTTGGTAATCGTTTTTCATAACTTGATCTTGACACGAAATTGTAGGCAAAGACGGGTTGATACGATTGGAGAACTTTCGGATCCGGAATACAGCTTCTTCACGTCGAGCCATATCCTTCGTGTGTCCCCAGGCAGTTCGGACTACGATCAAGTAGAGTACCGTGATGATAACCGCTTGAGCCCAGAACGAGATGGTATAATTAAAAATGGTTATTGGTAAGAAATCTTTATCAGTTGAGTCCATGAGGCACATCCCGAATTCTTGAAAGCGGACGATATCAAAGGAGTCTCCTGCGAATTCGAACTCGAAAAAACCAATGATGACGAAGCTGCAACACGTCGATACTAACACAGCAACACAACGTCGTCGAGTAACCATGGACGGGTATCGAAGGGGTCGGATTATTAGGATAAACCTGTCGATGTTGAGCAGTGTCACCGTTGCTGATGAAAAGGCTTGCGCCATTACCGCAAGGAATCCAATCGCTTTACAAGCTACTTCACCATAAAACCAGTACCCCGATAGAGAAGGTTCGATCATAAAGATTAGCATAAACGTGCCCATAAGATCAAAGATGGCGAGGGCGATATAAAAGACTTTCGAAGTGTCTGCCAAATCATTCAGCCTAGGTATAACGATAAGGTTGATGGTGTTGCAAGAAATAGAAAGTACCGTGCATACAACAAGAAACCAGGCTGCAGGGATTGGATGAATATGTTCCCAGGATTCGGTATCGGCTGCAGATTCTGTCGCAGACATGTCGATTTAAGGCTTCTTTTTGTCAAGATCTACCAAAGTATCAATATGGACATCAGACTGTCAGAGGGTCCACAAAAACCTTACTTAGAGAACTAAATGGATTTTTTTTGTTGACTCTGTCTTTGCTCAGTTTGCTCGACATTGGTTAAAACACATTGCGTACTGACTGCAAGCCTCCATCTAGACCCTGTGTCATATTGCTTTGAAGTCAGTAGCGTTGAAAATTTCGGTACAACCGGTATGATAAAAAAAGCTCAAATTTGATAGTCATTCTGGATCGATCAGTTTTAATGATTAATTTCTGCCTCATAAAGATCAGACTGCGTATAAAATGGGATACCTGTCACCAGGCGCGTACGCAGGATTTATTCGAAGGGGGGTGGTTAAAATGGGAGGGGGGTAAGGTCAACTTTTTGAGATCACCTATTACCACAATTGGGTTTTTGTTATGATTATTTTTTATTTAATTTTTTTAAAAATAGGGGAGGGTATTCTCCAAAAAAAAACCAACAAAATTGAGGGGGGTTTGACCCCCCCCCCCCCCCCCTGCGTACGCGCCTGTCTGTCACTGTTAATATCATTCTTGTCTGCCCTCATAACAAAGGGAAAGTGGAAAATGCAATATTCTTTTAACGTCTTTCAACCTTTCATCAGATTACAATCCACAATATTGCCAAGTGCATATATAGGCATCAACATAGAATCACTTTAAGCCAACCCTTATCATGCAATGTCACTCATCGAGTAATTAGCTTTTCATGAATAAGTGTCAGGTAGAAGAAAAGAAGTTCTCGCTCGCATTCATTACACTCATCCAAATTCTAAGGACCACTCTGACTCTTGACAAGGACAAAATGCTCATTTTGGTTCCCTACTCAGTGGCGGATCAACGGGCGTTAGGGGGTTACCCCCCCCCCCCCCCCCCTCTTGGGCTGTCAAGTGAAAATGTGAAACGCATAGAAAAACGCCATCCTGTGTCCAGACCCAAAAATCGGCAGACCACAAATAGATTAGCATAGTAGCATACACAAGCTTTAGCAGTCACGCAAAACAAACACTCAAACATTATTATTCAATCAAATCTGAGAATGTATACTATTATCTAGATCTAGTAGGAATAAATCATTGTTAAAATCTTTCCATAAATCGGGGTTAACAAAATTATTCCACCATTATGACCAACAGTGTCTATAATTATCAACGGAAGATTCCAGATGTAATATTTTATCATGTATTTCAAAAATATCTTAATTATCGTCTGTTATTTCCCTTAAAGATTTAATTTCATTCCTTATTTTATATATATCACACATCATAATAGTGCTGTCTGTCGCGAAGCGACAGTGACCACCTTCACTTTCTCTTTACAGCTGTTCTCCATTCAGCTCGCTGACATGCAGCAGTTGTCCAAGTCTTGATTTCGGTGTGCCTCAGCTTAAGGTACATCTTGGCCGTGTCTTTGTAGCGAAGCCGTGGTCGACCAATCCCTCTTAATTTGCCAGCGGGTAATTGCGAGAATAGTATATGCTTCATAATTTATAGTAACCTCTCAAAGAGCATCCTGATGACATGGCCCGTCCCCGTAGGTTCTTCCTCATCAGTAGGTCCGCAATACAAGGTAGGTTTACTCGCTCCAGTATCTCTTTGTTGTCCTTCCGTGTGATTCTAAGGATTGCTCAGAGGTGTCTCATCCTGAAAGCGTTAAGTTTGTTTACTTGACTTTTGTAGAGAGTCCAGCTTTCCGCACCGTATAAGAGAGTGGATAGGACGACAACCCTGTATAGTTTGCACTTCACTCTTGTTGAGACATGATGATTGGTCCATAGCCTGATTCGCAGTCTTCCAAAGGAACTACTGGCATTTGACATTCTTTTCACCAGCTGAGAGTCGATGCGTCCATCCTTGGATATAGTGCTGCTGAGGGAGGTGAAGCCATCTACCTGGTTTAGAGCTGTCCCATCCACAAGGATTCCCTCCTCTTCTCGGTGGTCTGCACCTGGTTGGAGTAGTACTACAGTCTTTTTGATGTGTATTTGTAGACCTAACTTCTTTGATGATGATGAAAATACATCTATACCATGTTATAACTGCGCATCTGCGTATGAGCAGCAAGAGCAATGTCATCTACATAGAGGAGTTCCCTCACGAGAATATGTGTAGACTTCGGCTTAGCTTTGAAGAGTGCGTCATTGAAGAGGTCGGCGCCTTGACGTGATGATACGCCCTCCTCATAGTGCGCAAAGGCCTCCTCCAGCATCGCTGAGAGGAAGATGGAGTACAGCGTAGGGGCCTATTACACACATCCTTGTCTTACACCGTTACTTACAGGGAAGCTATCAGATATTTCGCCTGCTTCCTTTACTTTATCCATCATACCCGGGTGTAGTTATACTATCATTCCGGTGAACTTCTCAAGGCATCCATACTTTCGGAGATGTTGCCATAGACCTTTTCTACCAACAGTATCAAATGTATTAGTGGAATCCACAAAGACCACATGGCGAGATTGGTTTTGCTCGATACACTTCTCAAGTAATTGGCTGAGGCAGAAGATCGTGCCTACTGTGCTGGTTGATCCTATCACGCGCTGCATGCTCGATATCTCCTGACTGGTTGTTATCATACTACTTTGAATGAAGGAATGAACGTGATATCCATGAAGCTTTAAGTGTTGTTCATAGGTTCCTTACAAGTTTAGATATCAAAGTTTTTATATCTTTCTGGGATGGCAATTACAAATTGCCTATTTTTTTTATTAATTAATAAATGCCACAGTTTATATTCGTGCAGAACCGTTTGCCAAATCACGGTTTGAAAATGTATTTACTTCCCTTTACTCAGGGATAAAATATATACACTTTTTTTCCGTAATCTTTAGTCGATTCCATTCAACATATACAATATATTCCACTTTGAAATGAAAATTATACACACACGCGCGTCCGCCCATCCACCCATAGAAATAGAATAACAACCAGCTATTCGACTAGTCATGTACTCAAAATGTCTTTTTCATTCTTCATTTGATTATATTTTTTTTGCATGAGTATTACAATTTTATATTAGCATTTATTCATGATGGAGCAATATTTTTCAGATGAAAAGATCGTCCTTTTCACAGTCTATTTTGTTGTTGTCATCTTCGTGCTAGCTTTTATTCTTCAATAGGCTACCAGTGTTAATACTGAAATATTTGCATACTGCAATCTGCCCGCTTATTTCAATTTTACCGCGCAAATATATGCCTTTAATATACGAGCCAGGCGACTATCACATTGCACTACAACATCAATGGAAAACGGGAAATTGCGAAATATTCTGGTATATGGAGTACACTTCGTCTCTCCATATAGCAATACTGTGGATTGATAAACTTAAGGGTATAGCTTAGATGCTGGAGCTTTCAAACCCAAATCGGAACGAAGAATTCAAATTCTCTCTATCTCTCTCATTCTCTCTCTTTCTCCCTCTCTCATTCTCTCTCTTTCTCCCCCTTTCTCCCTCTCTCTCTCTCTTCTATGCAGTCTATTATATGTTCCTTTGCTTTTAAACTTCGTTCTATTGGTTTATCACTTTGAACTGCCCTTACCTGTCTCATAATAAATGGTCGTATTTCGGGTCAATGGTAGTTTATAAGCACTTATTCAAAAATGTATAATTTACTAGTCAAATCATCTAATCAAAAGGCATATAGAGAAGAACCATGCATGACTTAAATCCCTTAAAAAGTTATTAAACTCATAACCCTAATCCTATTAAACCTTTGACGAAATTTTCCTTAGAATTGTCACAGGAATTAACGTCGGGTCGCACCTGGATCATCATCATTATCCACCAACCATTATCCACAGAAGGCGTTCCTTAAAGACAATTTATACTCGTTTGTTTCCATGTCATAGTTCACATAGTTCACAGGGCTTCTTTAAGTTGCTAGGGAGTGTTAGTTGGGTTTTGAGCATAAATCTCGCCTCAGAGAGAGTCGGTGTCCCATCAAGAAATTTCTGCAAGAGATTGGGAAAGCTTTCTCATGTCTTTTGGATTCAAAGTTCATGATGATGGTTGGGGTTGTTCTTGTGAAGTGGGTGGAGGGTACACACATTACGTTAGGCCTTCCAATAAAGTGAAGTCCACTCTTGGGTATTGATACAACCTGACATCGTGATATAGACTACCGAAGGCTGGCAAAATCTCCATGCTACGAATGGTGTTTTTAGAACATTGCGTTTCTTCCTTTCAGTGGTTTAATTCCTCTTCTATCTGAATTTCATGACCAAACTGTTCAGCATTTTAAAAACCTCTAGTCTGTACTGTTTAATGATGATAAAATAGACCACAGAGTTGGACCAGGTTGTACACGATAATATATATATAAAAGTCACTTGAGCTTGACGTGAAACTGGATGACCGAAAATCGGTTCCACGATTTCCGAAATCGTATAAGGAATCCAGCATATGAAATATGAACCGGTAATTGCAATTACAAAAGTTATCGATCTCAATTTCTTTTTCCTTGCTGCTAATGCACGCATAGCTATTTGGTTATTGTTTTTCATAACCCGATCTTTACACGAAATCGTTGATACTGACGGGTTGATACGATTGTAGAACTTTCGGATCCGGAATACAGATTCTTCCTGTCGAGCAATATCGTTGGTGTGTCTCCAGGCAGTTCGGATTACGATCAAGTAGAGTACTGTGATGATAACCGCCTGAGCCCAGATCGAGATGGTGTAATTTAAAATGGTTATTGGTAAGAAATCTTTATCGGTTGAGTCCATGAGGCACATCCCGAATTCTCGAAAGCGGACGATGTCAAAAGAGTCTCCTGCGAATTCCATCTCGAGAAGGCCAATGATAACGAAACTGCAACACGTCGATACTACAACTGCAACACAACGTCGTCGAGTTACAATGGACGGATATCGAAGGGGTCGAATTATTAGGATAAACCTGTCGATGTTGAGTAGTGTCACTGTTGCTGCCGAAAAGGACGGCACGATTCCCGCAAGGGATCCAATCGATTTACAAGCTACTTCGCCATAAAACCAGTACCCCGATAGAGAAGGTTTGATCATAAGGATGAATATAAACGTGAGCATAAGATCAAAGATGGCGAGAGCGATATAAAAGACTTTCGAAGTGTCTGCCAAATCATTCAGCCTAGGTATAACGATAAGGTTGATGGTGTTGCAAGAAATAGAAAGTACTGTGCATACAACAAGAAACCAGGCTGCAGGGATCGGATGAATATGTTCCCAGGATTCGATACCGGCTGCAGATTCTGTCGCAGACATGATTGATGTTTGATATAAGGCTTCTTTTTTGTCAAGATTTGCCAAAGTCTCCATCAACATGGACATCAGAGGGTCCACAGAAAAGACAGCTCTTGGGCTACGAAGAAACCTTACTTAACGATAGAATGGATTGACTCCCATGCATGGACTCACGTTGTTGGGCTCTATATCTATGCTCAGTTTGCTCGACATTGGTTAAAACAGAATGATTGAGTATTTACTGCAAACCTTGATCTAGACCTGTGCACGATGCTAAAATTCAGTATCGTTGAAAATATCGGTATAACCGTAATGATAAAGAAAAACCTCAAGTTTGATAAACTTTCGGTATTGATCAGTTTTGATGATTACTCTCTGCCTCATTAAGATCAGGCCGTGGATAAAATGGGATAATGTTTTGAAATATGTTTTAGGTAAACTCACAAATCTAACGGGCTATCTTTGCACATTTGACTATCTGTCACTGCTAATTGCATTGCTGTCTGCCCTTTTAACGAAGGGAAAGTGGAAAATGCAATATTCTTTTAACCGTCTTTCAACCTTCCATTCGATTGCAATCCACGATATTGCCAACAATGATGGTTTTTATCATGCAATGTCACTCATCGAGTCACGCCTCGTGAGTCCCCTAAATGTTATAACCTAATTAGCTTTTCAGAAATAGGTGTCAGATAGAAGAAAAGAAATCCTTGCTCGCATGTATTCTGATCACGTCTTCAAATTCTAAGGACCACTCTGATTCTTGACGAGAAAAAAACAAGCTCATCTTGGTATCCTAATGCTCGAAGAAGTATTACACATGATTATGACCTCATTAATTATTAACGGAAGATTCCAGATGTCATGATTTATCATGACTTTCAAAAAATAGTTTATTTATCGTCTGTTCTTCCTTGAAGATTTCATTTAATTCCTTATGTAATATGTCACACAACATAATATGATGAGATAAAAAAAATTAAGCCTGTCGAATACTTTCATGCAAAGCAATATAGGACCTATTAAAATATTATCATACTACTTTTAATGTAAGAAATATACGTGATATCAATAAAGATTAGATTGTAGATCATAGGTTCCTTAAAAGTTTAGATATTGAAGTTTTCATATCTTTCTGGGTTAGTAATTACAATTGCCTATTTCTTTTTTAATTAATACATGAAACAGTTTATATTCCTGAGGAATCGTTCGCCAAATCATGGTTTGAATATTTATTCACTTTCCTTTACTCTGGGATAAAATATACACACTTTTTTTTCCTTGATTTTCATTCCATTCTATATAATATTAATTATATATTTCACTTTGATGTATGAATAATCCACAAGCACGCGTCCGCCCTTCCACCCTTCCACACACGCACATAAACCTCGTCAACTCACACGCGCACATCCAAACCCACACACACACACATACTGATGTAAAATAAAAATAGACTAACAACCAGCTATTCGACTAGTCATCAACTCAAAAAGTCTTTTTCATTATTCATTTACTTATACTTTTTTTGGCATGAGTATTACAATTAAAAATATGTCCCATTTGCAGGCCAAAAAAAAATGAAAAGGTTAAATTCCAACGGCATTTGAAAGACAATACTAATTTAGAACTTCCCTATAAAAAAGGGGGGGGGCTTGAAAATGTCTTTAAGTGGGAAAATAACGACTATTAGTTGTCGAATCGACTTAGGGGTTATAGAGCCAGTAAGTTTGTACCGAATGGTCGTCCGTTTTATGCTGCCCAAAGATTCCATCTGTGTATTTTCGGTCATTACAAGAAGTGGGTTATTGATGTAGACAAATGATTATGTACCCTTTACAGCTCAGTTTATGTATGTTATTACCAAAGATGAAAACAGGTCAGTCAGTCACTCAATAGTGTCTGACAGTGAAGTCTAGCAAGTAAACGCGTTTCCTTGCATAATTTGAATATTAGGACACTGCTAACGTTTAAATTTCACAGATAGGACATACATGACATATTCATAATTCCTGCAAAGTTCTACAGAATTTGATGTTGGCTGCAAAAGGGACATAGTATCTTTAAGCTAATGAGATGTTATCTTTGCATTTATTCATAATAATAGAGCAATATTTTTCGGATAAAAAGATCGACCCTTTCACAGTTCCTTTTGTTGTTATCATCTTCGTGCTAGCTTTTATTCAAGGTTTAAAGGTTTCAAGATTTCTTTTTATTTCCACATGATATAACACAATCAAATGAATATGAAATATATACAAATTCAATAACATAATATTGACAAAACATTTTACAAATGATTATACAATTGTTTTAATTAATTGGCACAATGGTAAAACATAGTGGCGGAGTCTATTAAAAAAGCATGGCTTATGTTTTATAGACCCCTTGATAATAAAAGAAAGTTGCAAGTGCTCTGTAATTTAGTAAGAAAATATATGTATACAAATGCTTAGGTAATCCTACACCCTCCCCCCCCCCCCCCCCCCACGCTACAAAACAAGAAGGTTGTCTTTATTATTCTTTAATATGCTACCAGAAGTACCAGTTTTGATACTGAAATACTTGCATACTGCAATCGTCCCTCTTATTTCAATTGTACGACGCAAATATGTGCCTTACATAAGCCAGACGACTTCCACATTGCACTACCACATCAGCGGATGAACATGGGAAAACGGGAACTTGCGAAATATTCTGGTATATGGAATAAACTTCGTCTCTCCTTTAGCAATAATTAGGATTGATAAACTTGATGTATAGCTTAGATGCTTGAGCCTTCAACCCCAAATCGGAAGGAAGGATTCAAATTCTATCTATCTCTCTCATTCTCTCTCTTTCTCTCTCTCTCTCTTCTATGCAGTCTATTGTGTTCCTTTGCTTTTAAAATTAGTTCCATTAGTTTATCACTTTGAACTGCCCTTACCTGTCGTATAAATGATTGTCGTATCTCAGGCCATTGGTAGTTCATAATTTCCGAAGCACTGATTCAAACATTTATAATTTGCCAGTCAAATCGTCTCATCAAAATGCATATAGAGAAGTATTATACACATGCATTAGGAATTAGATGAACATTTAAATGGAAACACAAAAAAGGAACCATTTTCAATCCAATCTTTGTTTTATTCTATTGAATATGTCGTGCTCGGTTTTTTTTTTAAAGCTATAGACAGTCACAACCGTGAATTCATAATACGTCACCGCAGAACCAAAGTTATTTTACGCATGCGTAATCGATTCTCCTAGCACATTTTTTTGGGGTTGCAATAATAATCAGAAATTCCACCACTATATGTAGAGTAGTTTGTAACATGTATAATCCTTTAGGGATTTCGAAAATATGTAGCTCAGTGGCAGAGCAACTGACTTATAATCAGAACTGGTCCCGGGTTCGATCCTCGGTACCTCCAAGGAGATTATTTCTTCATGTCAATCCTCTTCAATCTCGTCCATTTTTCTTTCTCTTGATATAAAGGATATTTCTTTCTTTTTTCATTAGAGAGAGGGAGAGAGAGAGAGAGAGTAAAACCGTATTATCGTTGACTCAATGTAGATGTAAGGATAAGTTTCATTTAGGTAGGCTGTGGCGTGGCGTGTGTTCACCTTTGAGGCGGCACTGAAACGATTGGGGACACCAATATTTCTCGAAAAATGAAATGCAAATTTCCCTTTCCAAACGTCCATATTTCTCCATGACCCTCCTAACCCCTTTACACCATCCCTTCACTACCGCCCCAAATCCATCTCTCTCTCTCCCTCTCTCTATCTCCCTTCCTCTCTCTCTCTCTCTCTCTCTCTCTCTCTCTCTTTATCCTTCTTCTCCCTCTCTCTCCTCTCCTATCGTTCTCTCTCCGCCCTCTCTCTATCATAAATCCACACGTCATAAATATCTCCCTTTTCTCATATCGCCACACTCCAGTGTCCTCATCCTAACCTACTTAGCCATCTTTGTAAACCTCAACCCCCAAACTGATAATTGTTACTAAACTTTCTATCGCGTCACCATAAAAACACAGGATATTGCGAAATGTTCTCGTTTAAAATACCCTCCGACCCTCCTCGGAATATTATGGATTCATAAACCTCATGATTATGTCGAGGGGGTATAGCTCAGTTGGTAGAGCGTTCGACTTAAAATCGAAAGGTCTTGGGTTTCGAATCCCAATACCTCCAATAGAGGATTTTTCTTTTCCAAGGAATAATCAACGGTGTGTAATAATGGCACAATATTATGTCTGTCACATCCGTTCTGACATCTCTCTCCCCTTGTCTTTATTTCACCTATATGCTTTTGTTGCATATGAAATGTTTTTTCGCTCTCCTGAAAATTCATGATTTTTGAGATACGAGGTATTGTCACCCTATCGATGAATATCTTTTATATTCGGACTTCACAACAAAATCTACGAAGAATTCTTACCTTATCCTTTTCTTGAGTAAAGACTGGTTAAAACATCGCAGAAAATCTGAGACACTGTCTGTAAATCTTCGCTGGAAAGTTGCCTGAAAAAGGCTGAATGTTGCGATCATTCGGGAATCGCACACACACTGCACTGTATGTGGTCACGGCGCTCGCACAAAGAAATTTTGTACACGTAAACCAATGGGGTTCTCAGCCAAATTTATTCATGCGGCCTTTACCCGGGGCACTATTGACCGGTACGCGGGCATGGCTAAAATCACGACCCCAAATTCGACTATTCAGACGGCTATATATTTTTGAAGAAAGGTATATAATAGTTCATAAGTACTAAATCAAAAATGTTTAATTTACTAGTCATCATCTCATCTAAAGCACAAAGAGAAGAATTGTACATGTATTACGAAATAGATGGCTCTTTAAAATGGAATTTTAATCCTAACCCTAAACCTATTAAACCTTTGGCGAAAATTCCCCCAGCAATTGTCACAGGAATAAACGTCGCACCTGGAACATCATCATTATCCACCAACCATTATCCACAGAAGGCGTTCCTTAAAGACAATTTATACTCGTCTGTTTCCATGTCATAGTTCACATAGTTCACAGGGCTTCTTTATGTTGCTAGGGAGTGTTAGTTGGGTTTTGAGCATAAATCTCGTCTCAGAGAGAGCCGGCGTCCCATCAAGAAATTTCTGCAAGAGATTGGGAAAGCTTTCTCATGTCTTTTGGATTCAAAGTTCATGATGATGGTTGGGGTTGTTCTTGTGAAGTGCCGGGGTGGAGGGTACACACATTACGTTAGGCCTTCCAGTAAAGTGAAGTCCACTCTTGGGTATTGATACAACCTGACATCGTGATATATAGACTACCGAAGGCTGTCAAAATCTCCATGCTACGAATGGTGTTTTTAGAACATTGCGTTTCTTCCTTTCAGTGGTTTAATTCCTCTTCCATGTGAATTTCATGACCAAACTGTTCAGCATTTTAAAAACCTCTTGTCTGCACTGTTTAATGATGATAAAATAGACTACAGAGTTGGACCAGGTTGTACACGATAATATATATATAAAAGTCACTTGAGCTTGACGTGAAACTGGATGACCGAAAATCGGTTCCACGATTTCCGAAATCGTATAAGGAATCCAGCATATGAAATATGAACCGGTAATTGCAATTACAAAAGTTATCGATCTCAATTTCTTTTTCCTTGCTGCTAATGCACGCATTGCTATTTGGTAATTGTTTTTCATAACCCGATCTTTACACGAAATCGTTGATACTGACGGGTTGATACGATTGTAGAACTTTCGGATCCGGAATACAGATTCTTCCTGTCGAGCAATATCGTTGGTGTGTCTCCAGGCAGTTCGGATTACGATCAAGTAGAGTACCGTGATGATAACCGCCTGAGCCCAGATCGAGATGGTGTAATTTAAAATGGTTATTGGTAAGAAATCTTTATCGGTTGAGTCCATGAGGCACATCCCGAATTCTCGAAAGCGGACGATGTCAAAAGAGTCTCCTGCGAATTCCATCTCGAGAAGGCCAATGATAACGAAACTGCAACACGTCGATACTACAACTGCAACACAACGTCGTCGAGTTACAATGGACGGATATCGAAGGGGTCGAATTATTAGGATAAACCTGTCGATATTGAGTAGTGTCACTGTTGCTGCTGAAAAGGACGGCACGATTCCCGCAAGGGATCCAATCGATTTACAAGCTACTTCGCCATAAAACCAGTACCCCGATAGAGAAGGTTTGATCATAAGGATGAATATAAACGTGAGCATAAGATCAAAGAAGGCGAGAGCGATATAAAAGACTTTCGAAGTGTCTGCCAAATCATTCAGCCTAGGTATAACGATAAGGTTGATGGTGTTGCAAGAAATAGAAAGTACCGTGCATACAACAAGAAACCAGGCTGCTGGGATCGGATGAATATGTTCCCAGGATTCGGTACCGGCTGCTGATTCTGTCGCAGACATGATTGATGGTTGATATAACGCTTCTTTTTTGTCAAGATCTGCCAAATTCTACATCAATCAGGACATCAGAGGGTCCACAGATAAGACAGATCTAAGGCTTCGAGGGAAACTTACTTAACGAACTAAATGGATTGACTTTCATGCATGGACTCACGTTGTTTGTCTATCTCTACGCTCAGTTTACTCGACATCGATAAAAACATATTGCGTAGCTACTGCAAGCCTTCATCTAGACCTGTGTCATAATTGGGAATTCAGTAGCGCTGGAAATTTCTGTACGACCGTTATGATAAAGAAAAGGCTCAAGTTTGATAAACATTCGGTATTGATCAGTTTTGATGATTACTCTCTGCCTCATTAAGATCAGGCCGTGGATAAAATGGGATAATGTTTTGAAATATGTTTTAGGTAAACTCACAAATCTAACGGGCTATCTTTGCACCTTTGACTATCTGTCACTGCTAATTACATTGCTGTCTGCCCTTTTAACGAAGGGAAAGTGCAAAATGCAATATTCTTTTACCCGTCTTTCAACCTTCCATTCGATTGCAATCCACAATATTGCCAACAATGATGGTTTTTATCATGCAATGTCACTCATCGAGTCACGCCTCGTGAGTCCCCTAAATGTTATAACCTAATTAGCTTTTCAGGAATAGGTGTCAGATAGAAGAAAAGAAATCCTTGCTCGCATGTATTCTGATCACGTCTTCAAATACTAAGGACCACTCTGATTCTTGACAAGAAAAAACAAGCTCATCTTGGTATCCTAATGCTCGAAGAAGTATTACACATGATTATGACCTAATTAATTATCAACGGAAGATTCCAGATGTCATGTTTTATCATGACTTTCAAAAAAATAGTTTATTTATCGTCTGTTTTTTTCCTTGAAGATTTCATTTAATTCCTTATTTGATATGTCACACAACATAATATGATGAGATAAAAAAAATTAAGCCTGTCGAATACTTTCATGCAAAGCAATATGGGACCTATTAAAATATTATCATACTACTTTGAATGTAAGAAATATACGTGATATCAATAAAGATTAGATTGTAGATCATAGGTTCCTTAAAAGTTAAGATATCAAAGTTTTTATATCTTTCTGGGTTAGCAATTACAATTGCCTATTTCTTTTTTAATTAATAAATCAAACAGTTTATATTCCTGAGGAATCGTTCGCCAAATCATGGTTTGAATATTTATTCACTTTCCTTTACTCTGGGATAAAATATACACACTTTTTTTTCCTTGATCTTCATTCCATTCTATATAATATTAATTATATATTTCACTTTGATGTATGAATAATCCACAAGCACGCGTCCACCCCTTCCACCCTTCCACACACGCACATAAACCCCGTCAACTCACACGCGCACATCCAAACCCACCCACACACACACACACTGATGTAAAATAAAAATAGACTAACAACCAGCTATTCGACTAGTCATCAACTCAAAAAGTCTTTTTCATTATTCATTTACTTGTACTTTTTTGGCATGAATATTACAATTAAAGGTACTATGTCCCATTTGCAGGCCAAAACAAATGAAAAGGTTAAATTCCAACGGCATTTGAAAGACAATAGTAATTTAGAACTTCCCTATAAAAAAAGGGGGGCTTGAAAATGTCTTTAAGTGTGAAAATAACGACTATTAGTTGTCAAATCGACTTAGGAGCTATAGAGCCAGTAAGTTTGTACCGAATGGTCGTACGTTTTATGCTGCGCAAAGATTCAATCAGTGTATTTTCGGTCATTACAAAAAGTGGGTTATTGATGTAGACAAATGATTATGTACCCTTTACAGCTCAGTTTATGTAAGTTATTACCAAAGATGAAAACAGGTCAGTCAGTCACTCAATAGTGTCTGACAGTGAAGTCTAGCAAATAAACGCGTTTTCTTGCATAATTTGAATATGAGGACACTGCTAACGTTTAAATTTCACAGATAGGACATACATGACATAATTATTCATAATTCCTGCAAAGTTCTACAGAATTTGATGTTGGCTGCAAAAGGGACATAGTATCTTTAAGCTAATGAGATGTTATCTTTGCATTTATTCATAATAATAGAGCAATATTTTTCGGATAAAAAGATCGACCCTTTCACAGTTCCTTTTGTTGTTATCATCTTCGTGCTAGCTTTTATTCAAGGTTTAAAGGTTTCAAGATTTCTTTTTATTTCCACATGATATAACACAATCAAATGAATATGAAATATATACAAATTCAATAACAAAATATTGACAAAACATTTTACAAATGATTATACAATTGTTTAAATTAATTGGCACAATGGTAAAACATAGTGGCGGAGTCTATTAAAAAAGCATGGCTTGTATTTTATAGACCCCTTGATAATAAAAAAAAAAGGTGCAAGTGCCCTGTAATTTAGTAAGAAAATATATGTATAAAAATGCTTAGGTAATCCTATACCCTTCCCCTCCTCCCCCCCCCCCCCCTACGCTACAAAACAATAAGGTTATCTTTAATATTCTTTAATATGCTACCAGAAGTAGCAGTGTTGATACTGAAATATTTGCATACTGCAATCGTCCCGCTTATTTCAATTGTACGACGCAAATATATGCCTTACATAAGCCTGACGAATTCCACATTGCACTACCACATCAGCGGATGAACATTGGAAAACGGGAACTTGCGAAATATTCTGATATATGGAATAAACTTCGTCTCTTCTATAGCAATAATTTGGATTGATAAACTTGATGTATAGCTTAGATGCTTGAACCTTCAACCCCAAATCGGAAGGAAGGATTCAAATTCTATCTATCTCTCTCATTCTCTCTCTTTCTCTCTCTCTCTCTCTTCTATGCAGTCTATTGTGTTCCTTTGCTTTTAAAATTAGTTCCATTAGTTTATCACTTTGAACTGCCGTTACCTGTCGTATAAATGATTGTCGTATCTCAGGTCATTGGTAGTTCATAATTTCCGAAGTACTAATTCAAATATTTATAATTTGCCCGTCAAATCGTCTCATCAAAATGCATATAGAGAAGTATTATACACATGCATTAGGAATTAGATGAACATTTAAATGGAAACAAAAAAAGGAACCATTTTCAATCCAATCTTTGTTTTATTCTATTGAATATGTCGTGCTCGGGTTTTTTTTTATAAAGCTATAGACAATTATAACCGTGAAATCATTAGAAATTATGTCACCGCAGAACCAAAGTTTATTTACGCATGCGTAATCGATTCTCCTAGCACATTTTTTTTGGGTTGCAATAATTATCAAAAAGTCCACCACTATAATTATATGTAGAGTAGTTTGTAACATGTATAATCCTTTAGGGATTTCGAAAATATGTTCATGGGGGTGTAGCTCAGTGGCAGAGCAACTGACTTATAATCAGAACTGGTCCCGGGTTCGATCCTCGGTACCTCCAAGGGGATTTTTTCTTCATGTCAATCCTCTTCAATCTCGTTCATTTTTCTTTTATATAAGGATATAAGGATATTTCTTTCTTTTTTCATTAGAGAGAGGGGGGAGAGAGAGAGAGTAAAACCGTATTATCGTTGACTCAATGTAGATGTAAGGATAAGTTTCATTTAGGTAGGCTGTGGCGTGGCGTGTGTTCACCTTTGAGGCGGCACTGAAACGATTGGGGACACCAGTATTTCTCGAAAAATGAAATGCAAATTTCCCTTCCAAACGTCCATATTTCTACATGACCCTCCTAACCCCTTTACACCATCCCTTCACTACCGCCCCAAATCCATCTCTCTCTCTCCCTCTCTCTATCTCCCTTCCCCTCTCTCTCTCTCTCTCTCTCTCTTATCCTTCTTCTCCCTCTCTCTCCTCTCCTATCGTTCTCTCTCCGCCCTCTCTCTATCATAAATCCACACGTCATAAATATCTACCTTTTCTCATATCGCCACACTCCAGTGTCCTCACCCTAACCGACTTAGCCATCTTTGTAAACCTCAACCCCCAAACTGATAATTGTTACTAAACTGTCTATCGCGTCACCATAAAAACACAGGATATTGCGAAATGTTCTCGTTTAAAATACCCTTCGATCCTCCTCGGAATATTATGGATTCATAAACCTCATGATTATGTCGAGGGGGTATAGTTCAGTTGGTAGAGCGTTCGACTTAAAATCGAAAGGTCTTAGGTTTCGAATCCCAATACCTCCAAAAGAGGATTTTTCTTTTCCAAGGAATAATCAACGGTGTGTAATAATGGCACAATATTATGTCTGTCACATCCGTTCGGACATCTCTTTCCCCTTGTCTTTATTTCACCTATATGCTTTTGTTGCATATGAAATGTTTTTTCGCTCTCCTGAAAATTCCTGATTTTTGAGATACGAGGTATTGTCACCCTATCGATGAATATCTTTTATATTTGGACTTCACAACAAAATCTACGAAGAATTCTTACCCTATCCTTTTCTTGAGTAAAGACTGGTTAAAACATCACAGAAAATCTGAGACACTGTCTGTAAATCTTCGCTGAAAAGTTGCCTTAAAAAGGCTGAATGTTACGATCATTCGGGAATCGCACACACACTGCACTGTATGTGGTCTCCGCGCTCGCACAAGGAAATTTTGTACACGTAAACCAATGGGGTTCTCAGCCAAATTTATTCATGCGGCCTTTACCCGGGGCAACGGGTATCTTTTAAAAAAACTATTGACCGGTACGCGGGCATGGCTAAATTCACGACTCCAATTTCGACTATTCAGATGGCTATATTTTTGAAGAGAGGTATATAATAGTTCATAAGTACTAAATCAAAAATGTTTAATTTACTAGTCATCATCTCATCTAAAGCACAAAGAGAAGAATTGTACATGTATTACGAAATAGATGGCTCTTTAAAATGGAATTTTAATCCTAACCCTAATCCTATTAAACCTTTGACGAAAATTCCCCTAGCAATTGTCACAGGAATAAACGTCGCACCTGGAACATCATCATTATCCACCAACCATTATCCACAGAAGGCGTTCCTTAAAGACAATTTATACTCGTCCGTTTCCATGTCACAGGGCTTCTTTAAATTGCTACGCAGTAGGCCTACTAGTTGTTTGAGCATAAATCTCGCCGCAGAGAGAGTCGGTGTCCCATCGGGAAATTGCTGCAAGGGATTGGGAAAGCTTTCTCATGTCTTTTTGATTCGGAATTCATGATGATGGTTGGGGTTGTTCTTGTGAAGTAAGTGGAAGATGTTTCTGGAGGGTAAGCACATTACGTAAGGCCTTCCAGTAAAGTGAAGTCCACTCTTGGGTATTGATACAACCTGACATCGTGATATAGACTACCGAAGGCTGGCAAAATCTCCATGCTACGAATGGTGTTTTTAGAACATTGCGTTTCTTCCTTTCAGTGGTTTAATTCCTCTTCTATCTTAATTTCATTACCAAACTGTTCAGCATTTTAAAATCCTCTTGTCTGTACTGTTTAATGATGATAAAATAGACTACAGAGTTGGACCAGGTTGTACACGATAATATATATATAAAAGTCACTTGAGCTTGACGTGAAACTGGATGACCGAAAATCGGTTCCACGATTTCCGAAATCGTATAAGGAATCCAGCATATGAAATATGAACCGGTAATTGCAATTACAAAAGTTATCGATTTCAATTTCTTTTTCCTTGCTGCTAATGCATGCTTTGCTATTTGGTAATCGTTTTTCATAACCTGATCTTTACACGAAATCGTAGATACAGACGGGTTGATACGATTGTAGAACTTTCGGATCTGGAATACAGCTTCTTCACGTCGAGCCATATCGTTGGTGTGTTTCCAGGCAGTTCGAATTACGATCAAGTAGAGTACCGTGATGATAACCGCTTGAGCCCAGAACGAGATGGTATAATTAAAAATGGCTATTGGTAAGAAGTCTTTATCGGTTGAGTCCATGATGCACACCCCAAATTCTCGAAAGCGAACGATGTCAAAGGAGTGTCCTGCGAATTCGAATTCGAGAAGGCCAATGATGACCATGCTGCAACACGTCGCTACCAAGACAGCAACACAACGTCGTAGAGTAACAATTGACGGATATCGAAGGGGTCGGATTATTAAGATAAACCTGTCGATGTTGAGCAGTGTCACCGTTGCTGATGAAAAGGCTAGCACGAATCCCGCACAGGTTCCAATCGCTTTACAAGCTAATTCACCATAAATCCAGTAACCCGAAATAGAAGGTTTGATCATAAGGATATGTATAAACGTGACCATAAGATCAAAGATGGCGAGAGCGATATAAAAGACTTTCGAAGTATCTGCCAAATCATTCAGCCTAGGTATAACGGTAAGGTTGATGGTGTTGCAAGAAATAGAAAGTACTGTGCATACAACAAGAAACCAGGCTGCAGGGATCGGATGAATATGGTCCCATGATTCAGTACCGGCTGCAGATTCTGTCGCAGACATGATTGATTGTTGATATAAGGCTTCTTTTTGACAAGATCTACCAAAGTATCAATATGGACATCAGTGGGATTAACAGAAACCTTACTGAAAGAACTAAATGGATTTACTTCCATGCATATATAGACTCTCGTAGTTGACTCTGTCTATGCTCAGTTTGCTCGACATTGGTTAAAACACATTGCGTACTGACTGCAAGCCTCCATCTAAACACTGTGTCATAATGCTTTGAAGTCAGTAGCGTTGAAAAATTTCGGTACAACCGCTATGATGAAAAAGCTCAAATTTGATAGTCCTTCTGGATCGATCAAATTGAATGATTACTTTCTGCCTCATTAAGATCAGACCGTACAAACAGGAAACCGGTCACCAGGCGCGTACGCAGGATTTATTCGAAAGGGGTGTTTTAAAATGGGGTTGGGGGGGGGTATTAAGGTCAACTTTTTTAGATCACCTATTACCACAATTGGGTTTTAGTTATGATTATTTTTTATTTAATTTTTAAAAAGTTGAGGGAGGGGGGATATCCTCCAAAATACACCCTACAAAATTGAGGGGGGTTTGACCACCCCCCCCCCCTGCGTTTGCGCCTGTCTGTCCCTGTTAATAACATTCTTGTCTGCCCTCATAACGAAGGGAAAGTGGAAAATGCAATATTCTTTTAACGTCTTTCAACCTTTCATCAGATTGCAATCCACAATATTGCCAAGTGCAAATATAGGCATCAACGTAGAATCACTTTAAGCCAACCCTTATCATGCAATGTCACTCATCGAGTAATTAGCTTTTCATGAATAAGTGTCAGGTAGAAGAAAAGAAGTCCTCGCTCGCATTCATGACACTCATCCGAACTTTCTCGTCCAAACTTTCTCATTCTTTCTATTTTTCTTGTGCGCCTCGGAATAGCATATTGTCTAGATAGACGGCGCTATACAAATGCCTATTATTATTATTTATTTTAATCAGGACTTCAAATTCTAAGGACCACTCTGACTCTTGACAAGGACAAAATGCTCATTTTGGTTCCCTACTCAGTGGCGGATCAATGGGGGTTAGGGGGTTACCCCCCCCCCCCCCCCTCTTGGGCTGTCAAGTGAAAATGTGAAACGCATAGAAAAACGCCATCCTGTGTCCAGACCCAAAAATCGCCAGACCACAAACACACTGTTGGTCATAATGGTGGAATATTTATTTTTACCCCAGTTTAGGGAAGGATTTTTAAAAATTATTTATTTCTAATAGATCTAGATAATGGCATACATTCTCACATTTTATTGAATATTAATTTGCGAGTGTTTGTTTTGCGTGACTGCTTAATCATATGTGTGCTACTATGCTAATCAGCTGGGACCTACGTCCTTAAGTCATAATTGACAGTAATAAGGATTAATGCCTCACAAAAGAGCACTAATATATAGCTGATTGACACGATTTTTATCCTGGGGCCTCACAGTAACAAGGCCATTGCTTAGCCCCTGAATCATGACTGTACGCAGTGTTTGCCAGGGTACGCGGCCCCTTCCACAAATCCCCCAAAACGAAGAAAATGCAATAAATTATCAATAATTCATTGCATTTCCCCCCGGCCCCCAACAGGAAAAATTCCTCTGTAGGGCCATGCATTATGGTTCAAGGCATGGCCACAAGAGGACTGGCCTCATTACTGTGAGGCCCCAGGATAAAAATCGTGTCGATCAGCTATATTAGTGCCCCTTTTTGAGGCATTAATCCTCATTACTGTCAATTATGATTTAAGGACGTAGGTTCCCTAGCTGATTAGCATAGGAGCACACATATGATTTAGGAGTCACGCAGAACAAACACTCGCAAATTAATATTCAATAAAATCTGAGAATGTATGCCATTATCTAGATCTATTAGAAATAAATAATTTTTTTAAATCCTTCCCTTAACTGGGGTAAAAATAATTATTCCACCATTATGACCAACAGTGTCTATAATTATAAACGGAAGATTCCAGATGTAATATTTTATCATGTCTGTTATTTCCCTTGAAGATTTAATTTCATTCCTTATTCTATATATCACACATCATAATAGTGCTGTCTGTCGCAAAGCGACAGTGACCGCCTTCACTTTCTCTTTACAGCTGTTCTCCATTCAGCTCGCTGACATGCAGCAGTCGTCCAAGTCTTGATTTCGATTTGCCTCAGCTTAAGGTTCCTCTTGGCCATGTCCTTGTAGCGAAGCTGTGGTCGACCAATCCCTCTTAATTCGCCCGCGGGTAGTTGCGAGAATAGTATTTGCTTCATATAGTAACCTCTCAAAGGGCATCCTGATGACATGGCCCGTTCCCCGTAGGTTCTTCCTCATCAGTAGGTCCTCAATACAAGGTAGGTTTGCTCGCTCTAGTATCTCTTTGTTGTCCTTCCGTGTGGTTCTAAGGTGTCTCATCCTGAAAGCGTAAAATTTGTTTACTTGACTTTTGTAGAGAGTCCAGCTTTCCGCACCGTATAAGAGAGTGGATAGGACGACAACCCTGTATAGTTTGCACTTCACTCTTGTTGAGACATGATGATTGGTCCATAGCCTGATTCTTCCAAAGGAACTACTGGCATTTGACATTCTTTTCACCAGCTGAGAGTCGATGCGTCCGTCCTTGGATATAGTGCTGCTGAGGGAGGTGAAGCCATCTACCTGGTTTAGAGCTGTCCCATCCACAAGGATCTCCTCCTCTTCTCGGTGGTCTGTACCTGGTTGGAGTAGTACTATAGTCTTTTTGATGTTTATTTGTAGACCTACCGAAGGCTGGCAAAATCTCCATGCTACGAATGGTGTTTTTAGAACATTGCGTTTCTTCCTTTCAGTGGTTTAACCCCTATTCTATTTGAATTTCAAGACCAAATTTTTCATCATTTTAAAACCTCTTGTCTGTACTGTTTAATGACGGTAAAATAGACCACAGAGTTGGACCAGGTTGTACACACTAATATATATAAGAAAATCACTTGAGCTTGAAGTGAAGCCGGACGACGAAACATCGGTTCTGCGATTTCCGAAATCGTGTAGGGAATCCAGCATATGAAATATGAACCAGTGATTGCAATGACAAAAGTTATCGATTTGAGAAATTTCTTTTTCCTTGCTGCTAATGCCCGCATTGCTATTTGGTAATCGTTTTTCATAGCCTGATCTCTGCACGAAATTGTAGGCACAGACGGGATGATACGATTGGAGAACTTTTGGATCCGGAATACAGATTGTTCCTGTCGAGCAATATCATTGGTGTGTCTCCATGCAGTTCTGATTACGATCAAGTAGAGTACCGTGATGATAACCGCCTGAGCCCAGAACGAGATGGCATAATTTAAAATGGTTATTGGTAAGAAATCTTTATCGGTTGAGTCAATGATGCACATCCCGAATTGTCGAAAACGGACGATGTCAAAAGAGTCTCCTGCGAATTCCATCTCGATAAGGCCGATGATAACGAAACTGCAACACATCGATACTACGACTGCAACACAACGTCGTCGAGTTACAATGGACGGATATCGAAGGGGTCGAATTATTAGGATAAACCTGTCGATGTTGAGTAGTGTCACTGTTGCTGCCGAAAAGGACGACACGATTCCCGCAAGGGATCCAATCGCTTTACAAGCTACTTCACCATAAAACCAGTACCCCGATAGAGAAGGTTCAATCATAAGGATTAGTATAAACGTGACCATAAGATCAAAGATGGCGAGAGCGATATAAAAGACTTTCGAAGTGTCTGCCAAATCATTGAGCCTAGGTATAACGATAAGGTTGATGGTATTGCAAGAAATAGAAAGTACCGTGCATACAACAAGAAACCAGGCTGCAGGGATCGGATGAATATGTTCCCAAGATTGGGTACCGGCTGCAGATTCTGTCGCAGACATGATTGATGGTTGATATAAGGCTTCTTTGTGTCAAGATCTGCCAAAGTCTACATCAATCAGGATATCGGAGGGTCCACAGAAAGGCAGCCCTTGGCTACGAGGAAACCTCACTTAAAGAACTAAATGGATTGACTTCCATGCATGGACTCACGTTGCTGGGCTTTATCTCTATGCTTAGTTTGCTCGAGATTGGTAAAGACCCGTTGCGTAGTTACTGCAAGCCTTGATCTAGACCTATGCACAATTAATGCTTTGAATCCAGGCGTTGAAAACATCTGTATAACGGTTATGCTTTAAATAGCTCAAGTTTGATAAGTCATTCGGGATTGATCAGTTTTGATGATTACTTTCTGCCTCATTAAGATCAGGCCGTGAATGAAATGGGATATTTTTGGGGAAATATATTTATAGTAAACTCACAAATGTGACAGGCTACTTTTGATTACCTGTCACTGTTAATTGCATTGCTGCTTGCCCTTTGAACGAAGGGAAAGTGGAAAAAGCAATATAATTTTTACCCTTTTCAACCATCCCTCCGATTGCAATCCACACAAAGTCATAACTGCCAAGTGCAAATACAGTTAATACAAAAACTCTTTAAGCCAACCATGATGGTCTCTGTCACGCAATGTCATTCATCGAGTCACCTAAATTTGATATCCTAAAGAGCTTGTCAGAAAAAGGTGTCAGGTAGAAGAAAATAATTCCTTGCTTACATATATTTTGATCACGACTTCAAATTCTAATGACCACTCTGATTCTTGACAAGAAAAAAGGCTCATCTTGGTACCCTAATGCTCGATGAAGTATTACATATGATGATGACCGATATAATCACGCAATGTCATTCATCGAGTCACCTAAATTTGAAAACCTAAAGAGCTTGTCAGAAATAGGTGTCGGGTAGAAGAAAAGAAATCCTTGCTCACATATATTTTGATCACGACTTCAAATTCTAATGACCACTCTGATTCTTGACAAGAAAAAAGGCTCATCTTGGTACCCTAATGCTCAATGAAGTATTACATATGATGATGACCGATATAATTACCAACGGAATAATCCAGATGTCACGTTTGTCATGACTTTTAAACTAAGCTAAATTTCGTATGTTTTTCCCCTTGAAGATTTAGTTTCATTCATTATTTTATGTCACAGGAACAAATGTCGGTTCTCACCTTGAGCATCACCCTTATCGACAGGCATTCCTTAAAGATAATTTTACTCATCTGTTTCTATATCATAGTTCGCATACACGGGACTTCTTATAGTCTTTCGGATTCGGAATTCATGATGATGGTTTTCGTTACGGGTTGTTCTTTTGAAGTGGTTGGAGGGTACCCACATTACGTAAGGCCTTCTAGTAAAGTCACGTCCACTCTCGGGTATCAAGAAACCTGACATCGTTGAATATAGACTGCCGAAGGCTGTAAAATTTCGCATGCCACGATTGATGTTTTTTTAAGATTATGTTTCTTCCTTTCAGTGGTTTAATTCCTCTTCCATGTGAATTTCATGACCAAACTGTTCATCATTTTAAAAACCTCTTGTCTGTACTGTTTAATAATAATAAAATAGACCACAGAGTTGGACCAGGTTGTACACGATAAGATATATATAAAGTCACTTGAGCTTGACGTGAAACTGGATGACCGAAAATCGGTTCCACGATTTCCGAAATCGTATAAGGAATCCAGCATATGAAATATGAACCGGTAATTGCAATTACAAAAGTTACCGATTTCAATTTCTTTTTCCTTGCTGCTAATGCATGCTTTGCTATTTGGTAATCGTTTTTCATAACCTGATCTTTACACGAAATCGTAGATACAGACGGGTTGATACGATTGTAGAACTTTCGGATCCGGAATACAGCTTCTTCACGTCGAGCCATATCGTTGGTGTGTTTCCAGGCAGTTCGAATTACGATCAAGTAGAGTACCGTGATGATAACCGCTTGAGCCCAGAACGAGATGGTATAATTAAAAATGGTTATTGGTAAGAAGTCTTTATCGGTTGAGTCCATGAGGCACATCCCGAATTCTCGAAAGCGAACGATGTCAAAGGAGTGTCCTGCGAATTCGAATTCGAGAAGGCCAATGATGACCATGCTGCAACACGTCGCTACCAAGACAGCAACACAACGTCGTCGAGTAACAATTGACGGATATCGAAGGGGTCGGATTATTAGGATAAACCTGTCGATGTTGAGTAGTGTCACCGTTGCTGATGAAAAGGCTGGCACGAATCCCGCACAGGATCCAATCGCTTTACAAGCTAATTCACCATAAATCCAGTAACCCGATATAGAAGGTTTGATCATAAGGATATGTATAAACGTGACCATTAGATCAAAGATGGCGAGAGCGATATAAAAGACTTTCGAAGTGTCTGCCAAATCATTCAGCCTAGGTATAACGATAAGGTTGATGGTGTTGCAAGAAATAGAAAGCACTGTGCATACAACAAGAAACCAGGCTGCAGGGATCGGATGAATATGTTCCCATGATTCGGTACCGGCTGCTGATTCTGTTGCATTCATGATTGATTGTTGATATAAGGCTTCTATTTGTCAAGATCTGCCAAAGTCTATATCAATCAGAACATCAAAGGGTCCACAGGAGAGATGGCTCTTGGGCTTCGAGGAACTGTCTTAACGAACTAAATGGATTGACTTCTATGCATGGACTTAGGTTGTTGGGCTCTTTCTCTATTCTCAGTTCGCTCGACATTGTTTAAGCACATTGCATAGTTACCGCAAGCCTTCATCTAGACCTGTTCCATAATGCTTTGAATAAAGTAAAGTTAAAAATCCAGTAAACACAGATTGATAAAAATCTCAGGTTTGATAGTCATTCGGGATTGATAAGATTTTTTTGATTACTTTCTGCCTCATTAAGATCAGGCCGTGAATAAAACGCGATAATTTTTTGAAATATATTTTAGGTAAACTCACAAACTGACGGGCTTTCTTCGGATCTTTGATTACCTGTCACTGTTAATTGCATTCATACTGTCTGCCCATTTAACGAAGGGAAAGTGAAAAATGCAATAAAATTTTACCGTCTTTCAACCTTCCATTAGATTGCAATCCACATATTTAGGCTAAAAGGGTTTTTGTGTTGACTGTATTTGCACTTACTTTGCATTACAATCTAATGGAAGGTTGAAAGACGGTAAAAATGTTTTTGCATTTTTCACTTTCCCCTTCGTTAAATGAGGTTTAAGCCAACCATGATGGTCTTCGTCACGCAACGTCATTCATCGAGTCACCATAATTAGCCTTTCAGAAATCAAGTAGATGAAAGAAATCCTTGCTCGCCTGTATTTTGATCACGATCCAAATTCTAAGGACCACTCCGATTTTTGACAAGGAAGAAAAAGTTCATCTTGATACCTAATGCGCTATGAAGTAAATATCCACACGATTATGACCTAAATAATTGTCAACGGAGAATCCAGATGTCACTTCGTCATGACTTTTAAACAAAGCTAAATTTCGTATGATTTTCCCCTTGATGATTTTCACTCATTATTTTTTATGTATTACACAATTTAATATAATGAGATAGAAATTAAACCTGCCGAATATTCAAGGCAATATATAGGACCTATTAAAATGTTATCATACTACCTTGAATGTAAGAATGAACGTGATATCAATAAAGCTTAGATTGGAGATCATAGATTCCTTAAAAGTTTAGATATCAAGTTTTTACATCTTTCTTGGTTCGCAATTACATATTGTCTATTTCTTTATTAATTAATAATAACACAGTTAATATTCATGAAGGACTATTTGCCAAATCACTGTTGGAAAATGTATTCACTATACTCTGGGATAATATATACACCCCTTTTTTTTCTGTAATCTCCATTCCATTCTATTCAATATAAATTATATATTCCACTTTGATATATGAATAACTCATATCCTGCCATAAGGCTACATGCACGCTACCGTTAAAGTGCTTTGTACATGCGAGTGAGCCATTGCTTCGCTGCCTTGTGCATGATTGCACTCATTCGTAATAACAGTTATTTTTCATGCTCATTGTACTGTGCTGCGTGTTTCGCACGCGCTATTCATAGTACCATCGTATTAATCATATTATCTCAAAATAACTTGACACGGGGGGATTTATAGCTTGGCACAATGGGGATTAGCCTTGTGGCATGATAAGAGATAATGCACACGCGCGCGTCCGCCCTTCCACACTCCCACACACGCACATAAACCCCGTCCTACTCACTCTTTTTAGTTTTTGTAATTTTGTTTTATTCTTCCAATTGTAATACAAACAAGAACAACATATACAATTGAATAAAATAATGAAATTTTCGATATCAATTGTTTATACATGAACATAAGCAAACAAAAACTAATTTGCAGTATTTAACTGAGCAACAAAGTTAACTTAAAGTACATAAGCATAATTTACAAGTCAATTGTACATGTTATTCACTCCATATAAAAAAATCCAAAAAAAATCTGGAGGTTATTTTACTGGTAGGAACAAAGCTCCTCCTTGCTCCCGCCCTCCCGCACACAAACCCACCCACACACACACACTCACTCATCTAAAATAGAAAGAGACTAACAACTAGCTATTCGACTAGTAATGTACTCAAAATGTCATTGTCATTATTCATTTACTTATATATTTTTTTTTGAATGAGTATTACAATTTTGCTAGTACAATTTTATATTTGCATTAATTCATAAAGGAGCAATGTTTTTCGGATGAAAAGATCGGCACTTTCACAGTTTATTTTGTTGTTATCATCTTCGTGCTAGCTTGTATTCTTTAATATGCTACCAGTGTTGATACTGAAATATTTGCATACTGCTATCTTCCCGCTTATTACAATAATCGAACCACGCAAATACTGTATGCCTATACATTTATATAAGCCAGCAGGCGTGTACACAAGGGGGGGGGGGGGGGGGGGGGGGGGGGGGTTGGGGGTTAAACCCCCCTATGGGTATTTTTCTGTGTTAAACCCCCCCCCCCTCATAATCCCCTAAAACCCCCTCTCCCCTCCCCCCCCCCCCCCCCCCCTGGATTTTATTTTTTATTATTATTTTTATTTATTAAAAAAAAAATATATATATATTATATATATATTCCCATGGCTGACCTAAAAAAGCTTACCCTACCCCCCGCCCCCCAACGGAGCAAAATGTCAAATTTTCAAATTTCGAGACCGAAAAAAAAAGGGTCCTCTTACCTCCTACCCCTCCCCCCCCCCCCCACCCCCCCCCCCCCCCCCCCCCCCCCCCCCCTCCCCTTGAAAAAATCCTGCGTACGCGCCTGTAAGCTAGACAACTTCCACATTGCACTACCACATCCACATCAGCGAATGGAAATGGGAAAACAGGAAATTGCGAAATATTCTGGTATGGAATACTGTATTCCTGAATCCTAACACTTCGTCTCTCCTAGCAATAGTGTATAACCCTTTAGGAATTTTGAAAATATGTTCATGGGGGTGTAGCTCAGTGGCAGAGCAACTGACTTAAAATCAGAACTGGTCCGGGTTCGATCCTCGGTACCTCCAAGTGGATATTTTTCTTCATGTAAATCCTCTTCAATATCTCGTCCATTATCCTTTCTCCTGATATCTTTCTCTTTTCATTTATTTCACTACAATAGAGAGAGAGAGAAGGTGAAAAGTGATTACCGTTGACTCAATGGAGATGTAAGGATAAGCTGCATGTATGTAGGCAGTGGCGTGGCGTGAGTGGCACTTTGATGGGTCACTTAAACGATCAGGGACACCAGTATATCTCGAAAAATGAAATGCAAGTCTCCCTTTCCAAATATCCATCTCTCTCCATGACGTACCTCATAACCCCTTACCACCATTCCTTCCCTACCTTCCATACCATCCACTCGACCACGACACCTCTACACTCCCCCTCACTCATATCTCACTCCCCCTCTCTCTCTTCTCCTTCTTCATCCTTTCTCTCCTCTCTTTCTCTCTCTCTCCGCTCTCTCTCTCTCTGTCTATTATCAATCCACACGTCATAAATATTTCCCTTTTCTCATATCGCCACACTCCAGTGTCCTCACCCTAATGCTATGGTCACATTACCCACAAGTACCTGCTCGGCGGCCGAGCGGCGAGTTTTTAGCCAATTTTGCTCGGCCGCCGCCCGGTCGCCGCTCGGTCGCCGCTGGGAGATCAGTCGGTCACTGGGCGGCGAGTCCAAAATCGGTCGGCAGCCTTTGACCAGTAGCGGCTTCAATTTTAGACCTAAATCGCTCGGCGGCGAACGCTCGATTAGTTCGGTGCCCGGGCGGCAAACGACCAGGCACCGAGCGTATTTTGGAGCCCCGCCGATCACTGGCCGGCCGCTGTACAATATCTTTAAAATCAGCCGGCGGCCGGTGGAAGACTGCTCGGGAATCGGTGGGTCACCGGTCGGTCACTGCGGGGACACCGCGCGGAAAAGGTCCGCGATTTCGCCCAGTTTTGACCTAAAATCGACCGGCGACCGACGGGAAACCGACGGGAAACCGACAGGGGACCGCCCAGGCATCGCTGGGGCTCTACAGCCTGCTCGACTTCTCCAAAAATCGCTGGGCGATGCCTAAATTCTCGCTACCCCAAATAGCGATTGTGCCGAGATTTTCGTACCTATTTAGGGTAGCGAGAATTTCAGCGGTGACCGAGCAGGCTACTAATCGGTCGGTCGCCGCTTTGATTTGTGACCATAGCTTTAACGATTTAGTCATCTTTGTAAACCTCATCCCCTAAACTGAGAAAACATAGGATATTGCGAAATGGTCTCGTTTGAAATACCCTCGACCCTCCTCGGAATATTATTGATAAACTTCATGATTATATCGAGGGGGTATAGCTCAGTTGGTAGAGCGTTCGACTTAAAATCGAAAGGTCTTGGGTTTCAAATCCCAATACCTCCAATAGAGGATTTTTCTTTTTCAAGGAATAATCACCGGTGTATAATAATGGCACAATATAATGTCTTCCGTGTCCATTTGGACATATTATCTTTCCCCTTGTCCTTATTTCATCTATTATGCTCGCCCTCTCTCTCTCTCCCTCTCTCTCTCTCTCTCTGTCACCGTCAGTCTGTCTTCCCGTCTCTCTAAATTTTCAAATGTTGCTCTTCTAAATTAGTTTAGTTAATAAATTTGGAGGTGTAACCAGTGGCGAACCAGCCGGCGGGAAGAGGGGGGGGGGGCCAATCCGTAAAAAAATATTAGTTGCGACTCAGCCACCGGTGAATAAGCGGGGGGGAGGGGGGTAGGAGGCACTTTTTTTTTTTGGTCCAATTTTTCAGGAAATATTTTGCGCCGATTCAGTCAGCCGGTGAATAAGCGGGGGGGGGGGGGGTGAGACCACTATTTTTTTTTCTTTTTTCACCTAATTCGTGAGAATTTTTTTTTTAATTCTTGTTTTGTATGACCCGTCAGCCACCCCCCCCCCCCCCCCCCCGTGGATCCGCGCCTGCAGGGGATCCAGACGGCGTCAAGGGGGGAGGGGTAGCCAAATCTTAATATAAAATTTAGTGCCGACTCAGCCGGCCGGCGAATAAGCGGGGGGGGGGGGCTTTTGTTTTTTGTTTTATAAAGGTTAACTTTACGTTATTATCCTATTTTTTTTTATCGTTTTGGAGGGCTGGGGGCCGGGCAGGAATAATCGCCACGTGGATCCGCCCCTGGGTGTAACTCAGTTGACTGATCGACCGACAGAAGATTGGATCGTCTTAGATTCGATCCCTTACGCCTCAATCGGATAATTTCAATGAAGTATAGCCACTGCCCCCTCCCCAATCTTTCCCTCCTATCTCTATGTTTGAGTTCCAAATTTAATTTCACCATTTAATCTTATTAATGGTAAGAGAATAGCAAATTTAGTATGACCTCATGTCTCTCTTCTATTAAGCATGCGCCATTTCCCTTATCTTTTCTTTTTGCTTTTTTAATTGCAGTAAAATAAAAAATTCCCTACACATTGTTCTCCCCCGAATGTTATTCTTCAGGAACATTTGGTTAATACATTTGGGGGTTTAGCTCAGTAGGCAGAGCGTTCGACTTAAGATCGGAAGGTCTCGGGTTCGATTCCCGCTGCCTCCATGAGATGATTTTCGAGAATGATTTAGCCCACTCCCAACTTTTTCATCCTTTTCCCTGACCTCTTTCTCTTTCTATTCATTTTTCATTTAAATCCCAAATTTTATTTCATGGATGGTAAGAGAAGGACATGACTTCACGTCACTGGCCATCTCTTCAATTGGTTCGTTGCTCTTTGCAGTAAAATGAAATATCCTCTCCAAACGTGTACTTGTCTTTAATATTATTGTTTAGAGACAACCAAAAGTTATTTACGCATGCGTCCCTGATTCTTCCAGCATATCTTTTTGGTTGCAATAATAATCAGAAATTCCCCCATCAGATAGTATTTTTTTTAAATGTATCCTTAAAGGATTTTTGAGAACATGATTATGGGGGTATAGCTCAGTGGCAGAGCAAACGACTTATAATCGGAAGGTCTCGGTTCGACCCCCGGTGCCTCCATGGGAATTTTTTCATGTCAGCCCTCTTCAATCCCGTCCACTTTAATTTTTCTGATTACAAGGATCTTTCTTTCTCTTTCTTTCATCAGGTTTCTAGCTCTTTCTATTTCATGGAGAACAATCGAAAAATTGAAATGCAAATCCCCCTTTCTAAACATCCCTCTTTCTCCATCCACACCACCCTTCCCTACCCCCCCCACCCCTCTCTCTCTCTCTCTCTCTCTCTCTCTCTCCATCTCTCTCTCTCTCTCTCTTTCCCCCCTCTTTCTCTCTCCTCTTCATTCCCCTTTCTCTGAATCTCCTCTATCTCCCTCCCCTCGCTCTTCTTCTTCTTTTTGTTCTCTTTATCTGTCCTCTTCTCTCTCTCTCTCTCTCTCTCTCCCTCTCTCCCTCTCTCTCTCCGCCCTCTCTCTATCATAAATCCACACGTCATAAATATTTCCCTTTTCTCATATCGCTACACTCCGGTGTCCTCACCCTAACCGATCTAGCCATCTTTGTAAACCTCAACCCCCAAACTGAGAATTGTTACTAAACTTTCTATCGCATAACCATAGAAACACAGGATATTGCGAAATGGTCTCGTTTCAAATACCCTCCGACCCTCCTCGGAATATTATTGATTCATAAACCTCATGATTATGTCGAGGGGGTATAGCTCAGTTGGTAGAGCGTTCGACTTAAAATCGAAAGGTCTTGGGTTTCGAATCCCAATACCTCCAATAGAGGATTTTTCTTTTTCAAGGTATAATCACCGGTGGATAATAATGGCACAATATTATGTCTCCCATGTCCATTTGGACGTCTCTTTTCCCTTTATTGTATCTATTATGCTCTCTCTCTCTCTCTCTCTCTCTCTCTCTTTCTCTCTCTCTCTCTCTGTTAACAAGTGTGGGTGAGGGTGCGGAGTAGGGAGGGAGAGACTGACTTTCACTGTCAGTCTGTCTTTCCGTCTCTTTAAATGTTCAAATGTAGCTCTTCTGAATTATTTTGGTTAATACATTTGGGCGTATAACTCAGTTGGCTGATCGACCGACTGAAGATTGGATGGTCTCGGGTTCGATCCCCTACGCCTCCACCGGATAATTTCAATGAAGTATAGCCGCTGCCCCCTCCCCAATCTTTGCCCTCTATCTTTTTATTTAAGTTCTAACTTTAATTTCACCATTTAATCTTATTAATAGTTAGAGAATAGCAAATTTAGTATGACCAGGGGGCGTTTCATGTAACAATTAGTCGGTGGTTTTCACCGACTAATATCATGTTCATCGACAATTCTTTTGTCACCGACTATTTTCCAGGCCTGTGATTGGTCAAATTTAGTCAGCGCTGACTAAATTGTCGGTGAACATGATATTAGTCGGTAAAAACCACCGACTAATTGTTTCATGAAACGCCCCCCCCCCCCCCCCCCCCGATGTCTCTCTTCTACTGTGCATCCGTCACTTCCCTTTTCTTTTTCTTTTCTTTTTTAAATAAAAAATTCCCTACACATTGTTCTCCCCGAATGTTATTCTTCATGAAAATTTGGTTAATACATGTGGGGGTATAGCTCAGTAGGCAGAGCGTTCGACTTAAGATCGGAAGGTCTCGGGTTCGATTCCCGCTGCCTCCATGAGACGATTTTCAAGAATGATTTAGCCCCCTCCCAACCTTCTCATCCTTTACCCTGACCTCTTTCTCTTTCTATTCCTTTTTCATTTAAATCCCAAATTTAAAAAACTTCATTTCATAAATGGTAAGAGAAGGACATGACTTCACGTCACTGGCCATCTCTTCTACTGCTCATGTGTAAATAATATATTTCCTCGCTCTTTGCAGTAAAAAGAAAAATCCCCTCCAATCTACTTTTGATTAATATTATTGTGCGGAAACATTAGGATAATGATATTGGGGGTATAGCTCAGTGGGCAGAGCGTCCGACTCAAGATCGGATGGTCTCGGGTTCGATCCCCGATGCCTCCAAGTTGAAGGTTTTCGATGATTATTAAGCCGATCTCCACTCCATTATTCTTTGTCTATTAATCATGTTAAGCAATAACAATAATAATAATGGCGAGAAAATATTTGTTTTTAATTGCAAAATATATAGAATTCCCAGCTCAATCAGCCTAAATCCTTTTCGTAATCCTGTTTTTTTTTTTTCTGCTACTTTATTCGCTTTAGATAATTTGGCAAACAAAATACATTTAGGCTATATCCAGAGGGGGGGGGGGTTGAGGGCCGTAGGGGCCACAGGCCATGACACCATTTAGTAAACAAAATAATTATTGTTGGAACAGAAAGAAGAAAAATGATCGGTCTGGCGATAAAATGT
Source organism: Strongylocentrotus purpuratus (assembly GCF_000002235.5). Lineage (NCBI taxonomy): Eukaryota > Metazoa > Echinodermata > Echinoidea > Camarodonta > Strongylocentrotidae > Strongylocentrotus > Strongylocentrotus purpuratus. The sequence goes on from NW_022145614.1 coordinate 28,391,338, forward strand.
TTATTTCATATCTGGTGAAAATCATGAAATGATGAATCGTTAATCTTTTAAACCCTATCCCCCTCTACCCCCTGGATCTCCTGTACATCCGCATGATCCGCTGAAATTTGGCGGGGTATCCACATTTCTCCTTCTCTCTCTCTCTCTTCTATGCAGTCCATTATGTTCCTTTGCTTTTAACCTTCGTTCTATTGGTTTATCACTTTGAACTTCCCGTCACCTTTGTTATGATTAATTATCGTATTTCAGGCCAATGGCCAACTAACTCAAACATTAACTAACTCAAACATCATTCACAAGTCCAAACATCTCATCAAAAAAAACATGGAGAAGACTATTATATTCGGCATAAGATAAATGTTTAAATGGAAACAGAAACAGGAACCATTTTCGTTTCCATCTTTGTGTAATTTCATTACAAATATTGTGCTCATTAGTTTTTTGTTTGAGCTATAGACAGGCACAACCATGAAAATCTTGAAAAATTACGTTACCGCCCAACCAAAAGTTATTGACGCATGCGTACCCGATTTTCCCATATTTTTGTTCACTTTTTTTCCTTTCAGAAATTCCCCTACCAGATAGTAATTTTTGTAACATGTATTTCTTTAGATATTTTGATAACATGCTTACGGGGGCATAGCTCAGTGGCAGAGCAGCCGACTTATAATCGTAAGGTCCCGGGTTCGATCCCCGGTGCCTCCATGGGGATTTTTTCATGTCAGCTCTCTTCAATCTCTTCCATTTTACTTTCTCCGGAAAAAAGGATATTTCTTTCTCTTTTCATTATCAGTTTTCTAGCTCTCACTACAATATGGAGAGAGAGAGAGAGAGTAAAAAGTTATTACCGTTGACTCAATGGAGATGATTGTAAGGATAAGTTGCGTGTATGTGGGTGGCGAGGTCGTGTCTTGGTCGAGTGGTTTAAGGCGCTTGACTGGAGATGCGAAGGTCGAGGGTTCGAATCCCAACACGGCACTAATATTCTTTCGCAAGATATTAAACTGGACTTGCTACTCTCCACCCAGGTGTCAAATGGGTACCCGGTAGGATGCGACCGTCATTGTTGGTCAAACAGCTTGTGAGCGTCAAGTAACGCCCGGCTGGAATGCTCTCCAGGGAGTGGAGATTGTGCACATAGTGTGTGCGGGCAAGCACTGAATCCAATGACTGGGGTAATAGTATATTTGTAAAGCGCTTAGAGACATTAATTAAGCGCTATATAAAAATTAAATATTATTATTATTGTTGTGGCTTGAGTTTACCTGTGAGGGGGCACTGAAATGATGAGGGGGACATCAGTATTTATCGAAAAAATGAAATGCAACCCCTTCTCCTCCCTCACTCTCTTCTTCCTTCTCATTTCTCTCATTCCCCTCTATCTCCCTCCTCTCTCTTCTTTTTTTCTTCTTCCCTCTCTCCCTTCTCTCTTTCTCTCCCTCTCTCTCTATCACAAATGCACACGTCATAAGTATCTTCCTTTTCTCATATCGAGCGTCCTCGAATTCTCAGCCTAACCAATCTAGCCATCTTTGACTCACAACCTGAAAATTGTTACTAACTTTCTATCGCATTACCATAGAAACAGAGGATATTGCGAAATGTTCCTGTTTGAAATACATTGCACCCTCCGACCCTCTTTGGTATATCATGGATTTATAAATCTAGTGATATTGTCAAGAGGGTATAGCTCAGTTGGCAGAGCGTTCGACCAAAGTTCGCATGGTCTCGGGTTCGATCCCCGATGCCTCCATGAGAGATGATTTTCGGGGGTGATATAGCCCCCTCCCACGCGTATATATTCTTATCTTTTCACCTGCCTCCTTCTGTAATTCTCTTTCTATTTATTGTCATTTAAGCCCCACATCTCATCTCATGTCATGAATGGTAAAAGAAATTAGAGAATAGAATTTTTAAAAAAACTTATGACTTAACGTCACTTACCATTTTTTAAGCTGCTATATACTTGTCAAATTTAGAATATGACGGCGTTTGAATTAGAGCCATTCTTTTCAGGGAACATTTTTTTCTCTGATGTTCGTCCACACTTGCATAACGCTCACAAATTATTTCTCACCTCTCCCCAGAACTCAACCTTCTGTTTTAAAAGCCAAACACCATCTCGTCCCTAAACAAAACACCCCCCCCCCCCCCCTCCCTGCACGAGCGCCCCAATACCTTGGTTCCCAGGTTATATTCATATCATATCATGATGCAACCATATGCAGTGATTGCGATTGCATAATCCCGAACGTGACCGCTCTTGGATTTCGTCAGTGAACAACACCGTAACAGATACAAAGCTGATTAATTCGAGACTCTCCACCTCAGCTCAGAACTGTGGTGCTTATGACTTTTAAGATCCAGCTGCCCGATTCTGATTTGCTTTGTCTACACTGTACCTGTGACTTTTACTTTAGGTATGTTTTTACTTCGATAATTAATACATTTTATGGTGGTCTGTCCCATGTGTTGATTTTTGTGTCACGTTTTGTACAATCACAATGCTCAATCTCAATAATTAAAAACAAGTCAGAACTTTAATTTTTCAACTACAAGATCGAGCATATGATATATATTAACTGGTGCGAGCCAAAATTTTCTTACAAATTTAAATTACTTTCAGTACACACCTACCATCTTCTGTTTTGGCACAATGTTGATTTAGTCGGTTGTACTAGTAGTCTACTACTACTAGATCTAGTACTAGTTGTGGGCACTCCAGCAAAGCATAGAGAGTCATACTAGACAGAAATAACCGTCTGATATGGGTCATTTCTTTAATAAAACTGACATTTGTTGACATTCCCCATATACAGACGGTACAACAGAGATCTCGTACCGTGGGGGTAGCTAGAGCCAGCGATGTACATCTTTCGTCCACGACATTTTCTCCCCGATTTTCTTTATTTAGATCTTATTTTCTGATTTCTAATTCAGATGTAAAATAGGTTCGAGTAGTGTTCTCCTATTTACACTACATATTTTTAAATGACCTCTTCTCCAAATATGAAATTAATGGACTTACTTATACGAATTGTCCCATTTTCGTCAAGCTGTACCTTTCGCCGTACTTGAACTGTGATCTATGATCCGCAAGATATATTTCTGGGTCAATGGACTAGCTGTATTATTAACGCACACAACGATCAGGGGTCTTTATTATCTTACAGGATCTCTATGGGCTCACTTACGCGCTCGTGCACGTACATGTATATCTGTGATAGGTCATTGGGGGTGGAGTCTATCGACCTTTCGCAAACTTTATAATGAATATTCATTATACTCAATTCAAGATGGCTGACTGACGAGAAGTCTTTTTCGAATGCAAAAAAATCTATTTTGGAGCTGAATAAGCAAGCTATCGTAAGTCAAAGTATATATTTAAGTTTTCGTTATTGAATAGATAACGGGGGCTGTAGTATTGCAGCAAAATTAGATATGATGAAGACGTAAAAAGTGACAAAAACCTCGGAGCATTTCGTTCATCTCTGTTCGGTCACTCTACCCTCACAGTCCCGATAGGCCATACTTCAGTCTCTATAATCGGAGGTCTAGTGGAGCAAGGCGTAGTCTCGGTGGAACAACCGACGATTAGAGAGACTGAAGCTTTCGGTCTAAGAGAGTCATAGACAGAAATAACCGTCTGATATGGGTCATTTCTTCAATAAAACTGACATTTGTTGACATTCCCCATATACAGACGGTACTACAGAGATCTCATACCGTGGGGGTAATCTGGCCAATCCAGCTGCCACTTATGGTGATAGAGCTTTCTCCCCTGATTTTCACTATTTAGATCTAATTTTCTGATTTATAAATCAGATATAAATTAAGTATAGACCTATGTATTGTACTCCTATTTACACTAAATAATAATAATTGACCTATCATACAAATGCGAAATTTTTGGACTTACTTATATGATTTATCCATTTTTTTTCTCCGAACCGTGAAACGTACCGTTCATCCATTCAAATTAGTAATCTATGACATCACCCGGCCGATATATTTCCGGGTCAACCTACCAAAACATAGCGAATGGCCAATCAAAGCACTCGTTTCATATTGGGTTTATGAATAATCATATATCACTGGGTTGACTCGTACGTAGCTATTGGACGTTCGAAAAGAGAAAATGAATATTCATTAATTAAAACCAAGATGGATGACAACGAATCATGTCGACTATGAGACTTTCTCGGATTAATCATTAATGTAGGATATAAATGAGCTAGCCATATTTGTTTGTTATTTTTTATATTTTTATTAGCCTATTGTAATATTGCAACAAAAGTGCATTTATGAGGATGTAAAGAGTGAAAATCTTGTTGCATATCTCATTCATCGCGGTCCTGCCGAACCGAACCATTTGTTCCACTAGTACGGCATAGGCCGTACTTCAGTCTTTGTATAGAGGCAGTCAGTGGAGCCAGATGGGCAATTCCACGGTAACGGAAGGACACTCAGACAAGATTTTTGAACTTCAGGTTCATACTAAAAGAAATGTTTTATTAGTATGTATTAAACTATGGGGAACAAAATGTGTTTCAGTCAAGTGGAAAGCTTCATCAACTTCACAAAGTTTGGATAAACACTAATTAACTGGAAAAACCATGTCCATTTTTATGTCCTTCCGTTACCGAGATAATTAATATGCACATTCTTAAACTAATTAACTATAATGACAATTTTTTTGGGGAGAATTAAAGGCACTTATATAGGTATTATATCTGTACTGTTTCACATCTTATACTAATAAAACAGTTCTTTTAGTATGAACCTGAAGTTCAAAAATCTTGTCTGAGTGTCCTTCCGTTACCGTGGAATTGCCCAGATGCAATCTCAGCGGAACCACCGTCGATATCAGGGACTGAAGCTTTCGGTCTAAGAGGGTCAATGCTAATGCGTATTGACATCTAGCACTGCATGCTTGCTGTGAGGCGGGTATTATTAGACCCATACACAAATATACACCCCACACAATATCGCATTGACTCTACTCAATCATGTCGATGCAGCTGTAGATCTAAGCAAAGTTTGACACTAGACTTACAATTTGAATTTTTAAATTATTCTTTTTAACATCAGTAAGTTAAAAAAAATGTATTTTACTGCTATTTAGGTGTCATCAATTGTCACTGAAGTACCGATTTTGAGTGAAATCAGTTGAGTTTTGTACAGTGGTGTTTGAAATGTTGAGAATCAAAAGCACAGCTTTTATTACACAGCCAGGATAGTGATGCTCCTATGGTTGTGGGTGTGGTCGACTAGATCTATATAAATTAGAATTGACTTTTTGTTGTCAAAATGCTTTACGTCACATGTATCTCTTGTTAGTATATCCGATATGTAATTTTGTGGCACTCAAAGCTTTAAGAAAAGTATGATATTGTAAGGTTTTAATTTCCCTAATATGATTATGAATGGATGCTATTTTTTTTTTAAAGAAATAGCATCCATTCATAATCATATTAGGGAAAATTAAACTGTTTAAAATGAAAGGTCACATACATATAGCAAATACAAAATAATGGTATGCTTTCATCAATGAACATCTTTCAAACAACGTCCTAACTTCAATGGGTTCTATCCTTTTTCACCCTGAGAATTCCAGTCGGATGATTTGTAGACATAAACATTAAATAATTTCCTTTTTTTCCTGTTTCTGTCACAAATGACAAAATATCAAATAAACCACAAACCTCTTTTGGCTCTCAGGAAGTTCCCAATTCAAGACGATGCAACTGGGAAGAGAACACGATGGATATTGGAACTCAATTCCTACACGTTCAGCCTTATTCACAAGAAAGGACAATCACACAGAAATGCAGATGCATTATCTAGACGCCCGAGTCAAGAAAGCCAAGTCACTCCAAGATTGACAGATCAGCTACTCAAGCACATGGTGACCAATTCACTGTGTAATGCAGTCGAGACTCGTTCATCAACAAACACATCTACTCCCAATGATGCAACGAGGCAGTCTGCACCAAACGTCCTTCATCCTTATCGTGGTGTAATCCTTGACAGTGATGTAGATGTTCAACATGAACAGCAACTAGATCAAGACATCAGTACAGTCATCGAATGCGTTAACAATGGTGAGCGGCCAACCATTCGACAGATCCGTAGACACAACCCCCGGGTTAGACGTCTCTTGTGGCAGTATCCCAAATTCATCCTCCAAGACGGTATACTCTACAGGAAGAAGAAAGACAAGCTTGGTAATCTCTCATTCCAACTTGTCGTACCAAACTCCCTCATTCCAAGGGTACTTCAAGAGTTACACGGTGACCCATCATCCGGACATTTCGGCGCTCATCGCACAATGCAGAGAGCAGAGTCAATGTGCTATTGGCCCTTCATGAACAAGGAAATCACTGATTTCTGCAACACATGCACAGCTTGCGAGTCCTTCCGGTTACCAACCCCTAAGCATCAAGCACCCTTACGTCCCATTACCACTACTCGCCCTTTGGAGATGGTTTTTGCCGACATTGCTGAGCTTCCAAGTTCAAGACGAGGATTTCGCTATATACTCGTTGTGACTGATCATTTCAGCAAATATGTCAATATCTTCCCAATGAAAGATCAGACTGCTCCAACCATCGCCAAACATTTGTTCGAAGAATATGTGAAAGAGCATGGTATTCCAGAGACTTTGCACACAGACCAAGGTCGACAGTTCGAGTCCAGATTAGTGCAAGAACTATGCAGCAAATTGGGCATCAAAAAGTCTAGATCGACACCCTATCATCCCCAAGGAGCTGGCATAGTCGAACGTTGTAATCGCACCATCAAAGATCAAATTGCGAAGTACATTTCTCATCAAGGAGGAGAATGGGACACTCACATCAATCAAGTCCAGTTAGCGTACAACACAAGTACTCATGCCTCAACAGGTTTGACGCCATACTACATCATGCATGGCAGGGAAGCCCGTACACCTGCGAACATCACCTGTTCAACTCCCCCTCCATCGTCATCTGGCAAGACACTCCTCGAATACACAACCAACCTGTCTGAGCGATTGAGAAAAGCATGGGAGTACACCATACAAAATACACGACAGCAACAGGAACAACAGAAACGACAGTATGATGTGAAGAAACGCATTTCAAAGTATGACACAGGTGACTTTGTTTGGTTACATGACCCTACCAACATCAGGAACAAACTCGAACCAAACTGGAAAGGTCCTTTCAGAGTATCTTCCTCATCAGATGATGGACTAAATTATGACATAGTTCATGTCCATGATGAAAAGTTCAAGCGACGGGTCCATCATAATCGTTTGAAACCGCATCGAGCTAGAGCCCCACAAGTGATGTCAACTCCACCATCCCCACCAACCCCACAGCCTACGTCAATACATGGGACTGAGAGGACAACGACACAGTACCCACCAGGTCCCCCAGCAGAAGACGAGACTAGGAGAAAGGTGCAGTCAAATCAACCTACTAGCCATGGACCAGCCTATATCACGTGGTCATCTCGACCACCAGAACGCATCCTCCATCACGAGCAGTCGAACCATGACCAACCATCACGGTCAAGTTTGTCTGTTCGGCAACAAGCCTCAAACCAGCCAACTAGTTCAACAGAACGCATCCTTCATCACCGACAGTCAGACCATGACCAACCATCACGGTCAAGTTTGTCTGTTCAGCAACAAGCATCACACCAGCCAACCAATTATAGCCACCACTCCAGGCTAATTGACTCAGCCCCACTTCAGCAACAACCTAGGCCATCACGGCCGACTACCCAAACCCAACATCAGCTGTCCTCGCCGGTTGGCCAACTTCAACTCAGACCCCAATATCAACTGAGGTCGACGACTCACCAATCTCAACTTTGGCCATCCTCATCAGCTGAGCAACCTAAGCCGTCCTCATCCGCTGACCAACCTCAACCTCAGCCATCCTCATCCGCTGACCAACCCCAACATCAGCCGTCCTCATCCGCTGACCAACCCCAACATCAGCCGTCCTCATCCGCTGACCAACCCCGACCTCAGCCGTCCTCATCCGCACGTTCGAGATCTGGTCGACAGGTTAAAGTACCCGCCAAGTTTCAAGATTACAAACTGTAAAGACTTTCGAGAACTAATGTTTGCAATAGTGGTAGATGATTGAAAGACTTGCTGATTTTCACTTTTCGCTGTCATACCTTGCATTCGCCATGGCCCCATTATTTGTGACAATATGTAATTGATAGAATTCTTGATTTTTGAACGTTTTGGAAGATTTATGATATTTTCGTAGGACTTGTCAGTAAAGATAGGATTACATTGTCAGTTTTTAATGTTTAGACGGGAAAAGGAAGAAGACAAACTTTCAAACATTTTGTCATGTGTTTTTCCATCAAATTTGTTAGTTACACGTCCATTGGGTGAACTCCTCAATGCGCCCATCTTTTATTTATATAAAAGAAGAAAAAAGACTAAAATGTCAATTTTGATTGCAATTTTGCAATTGTGCTGAATTTTAAGATTAAAAAAAAAAAAATTAAAAAATGTGAGATTCAGATTGTATTGGTCACAGGGTTGACCTGCATTATTTTACAAAAAGGACTATATAAATGTGTCAACAACAAAAATTGATGGGATTATTTGATTTTAAGTACATGTTTACATTGTTTTCTGGACATCATTTTTAGTCATTTGACTTATATTGATGTTTTTAGATATTTGGATTTAAAACAGATTCTTGATACATGAATTCATAAGATGTGTTTTTTCTCATTACATAAATCATGTATAGTCGAGATTATATCTACCATAGACACCGTATTTGTATAATGTCTCCTTAAATCTGGGACAGTTTTGAAAGAGTTATATGTCAGAATGCGTGCATATTCTCTGTGTACATTGTATTTCATTGTTTAGTTGGCTAACTTATTTAAAAAGAATTTTTAACAGCGATTCACGAAACAGTTATATATTTTTCTTTAGGTGAAGACATTGCCATGTATTTTGTTTATAGTTTTTGTTAAAAATTGCCAAATTGGGTATGAAGTATTTGATATTTTGTCATTTGTGACAGAAACAGGAAAAAAAGGAAATTATTTAATGTTTATGTCTACAAATCATCCGACTGGAATTCTCAGGGTGAAAAAGGATAGAACCCATTGAAGTTAGGACGTTGTTTGAAAGATGTTCATTGATGAAAGCATACCATTATTTTGTATTTGCTATATGTATGTGACCTTTCATTTTAAACAGTTTAATTTTCCCTAATATGATTATGAATGGATGCTATTTCTTTAAAAAAAAGAAAAAGAGAGAATTGTACAGAAGGAAAACTTCATGATTTGATGTGTTCAGGTATTTCAAGCAAATTTTATGTGACTCATTTTCTTCGAAAACAAATGCATATTAATACGATGTATCTTTTAAAATGAGGACATTTTTCTGTGAAGATGGTATATTATGTAAGGTTTTAATTTCACTGATCCAAGTGGTTACTTGTTTATTTTACACTGTACATTTAGCTTTCCACTCCGATATGCTTTAGCGCACTCCTGACCTACATTCATTCTCTCCTGTCTGCTAGCTCTTGGCTTCTATTGTTCTGTCCCTATTCATTCATCCTCATGCACATTACCTGCTATAGCATCACACACACACTCTTCCTTATCTCTTAGCTATTCAACCCAGCACACATGGCACATGGCACTCTATCTTTTACAAGCTTTTCTATTGGTTACCTATTTATTGTCCAATCTTGTGATTGGTTATTATTGTTTGATGGACTGGATGTCAGCCATCTTGGCAGCCATTTTGTGGTTGGAATAAAATCTAATAGTGCAGCTCAAGTCCTCAACCATGTGAGACCACTTTGTTTTGTGTGGGACTTTACAATATTGTGTACTGTCATAATTATTTTTCGGAGAGTTCACAAGTCCAAAATAGTTTTCTTTAATACAGGTGTTCTTGCACCATAATCAGGGGATCTATGATTTGTATGAGTTTGAAACAGTAAGCTACTCTAGATCTACTTCATTGTGGACTCATGAAGGCTGCAGATGTGGTTCATTTTGTAATGAAAGCTATCAAGCATTCATGTTTAAACCAAAATGTACAGAGTTACATGAATTGATGAATTTTCGAAATTTTTCCTTTTGTCATCTAGGAATGCAGAGATCAGGTATGAATACAGAAGGAAACTGAGCAGAAACTTCTTCTCTGGCAACATGGAGATGGCAAGACTCTGTCGTCACATGTTAAAGAACCCTTCAGCACTGACGAATGTCTGTCACTCCGGCAGCAATATGAGGAGATCACTTTTTGCACTAAGAACTAGCATCGGTCATGCTTCAGTGAAGAGGATGTTCTCTGAAGTGAAGCATGACATTGTTGCCGAGGCCGTGAAGCCCAAACGGAGGATACTCAGGAAAACGCTCCTGGGACTGACGGGGATAGCGGCTGTAGCAGGCGGTGTTACCTATGCTAGCATGGAAAGCGCTGGAAGGAGAAGAGCTTACGTTACTGCTGAAGGATTTATCAGATTTTTCAGGTAAGTTCAGGATTGTCCTTGTGTTTTCAAGCTTATGCAAACATTTGGCCCTGCATGTATTTACCTCAACTAATCTTATTCAAAGAGTGTTTGACATAGCGACTCTTCTTTGCAGAACATAAAACTGCACACATCACCATATACATGTACATGTATGTTTGTGCCATGTAAACAGTGATATCTTTCCAAAGAGACCAGTTGAGCGAATACGATCCACAGCAAATAAAGAAAGTTTCTTGAACCTCATACAGAGATCTCATTCATTCATGATGTGAATCATTCTTTGTTTGCTTAAAGCTAAAGACCAGTTATGGTCATGCGATTGTATTGTGAAAGAAACGTTGTGGAATCAATCAGAAAAGGTTGATCATCTAGCATATAAGTATTGGTGTGTACTGCAAGGTTCTGGAATCATCAAAATGATAAGAAATTTGACCCAGTCTTGGTAAAGTTACAAGCACTGTACACAGAAAGATATGGGACTACGCACATGTGCGCGACACATGCATTATCTCATCAGGTCCAAATAGATATAATAATTTACCAAATATATCAATTAGTAGGCGGTTTCTCAGCAAAATTTGTATGATCACGTATTAGTCAAAACTTATTCTTTCACATGATTGGTAATGAGAGCTTCCATTTCATTTTTTGAGAGGGGGGCGTTTCCAAAACTGGTCTTTACCTTTAATGCAGGTAGAGTGAAAAAACCAGTGTTCTGACATGACAGAAAGTTCCATTTTATTGAATACTGATGATCTTGCAAATAATGATATTTAGATATGAGTTTTCTTCCTTTTAATTTAACATTTCTGTATTCCTATCCAGGAAATGATATGCATTGTTTTCCTTTAAAAATAATGAAAAATATTCCCCCTTGAAACAGCAAAAGAACAGTAATCGCTCATCATAGAAAATATTCTATATATATATAGAGTATTGTTTTATTCTAAAAGAGACTTGATGACAAAATTATTAATGTTCCTACTCTTCCTGGTCACTCTTATCTTCCCATCTCACAGAACATTCTATATTGGAACGAGAATCTCCTTAGATTATAAATGGAATCTTTGGAAACTTGAAGATGGCAGCCAAGAATACAAAGAAGCCTTCAGAGCGTGCAACAGGAGAACAGGAGATTTGATATTAAAGGTATGATATGAGAGTCAATCCTAAACAATTTGAATGATTCCATGAATTATTGTACCTAACTCCAATCTGTGTGTGTTTGGTAATACCAATGAAAGCCTACCTATTTGTGCATTTGATTAAGACGTATCCACTCAGTATGTGGGGCTGTGACAATCAGCAGTGGACAGCCTGTAAATTGAAGAGGTAAAACAAAATAGGAATAATCTGCAGAATTCTTAACATTGTAGGATGATAAAATATCTTATTTCCATACAATTCCTTCACCTGGATCTCTATCACTGTGATAGAGAGAAATTTGGGGAGTTGTTTCGGCCAGCAATCTTGCTCATTTGAAACTCTCACATGAGTTGAAGAACACACACTCATCTATTGTAGGCAGTCCTAGCAGTACAAATGTATGACAAGCAAGGTTATTTATAGATAAACATCTTATATGTGTGAGTGGGACATAGTATATTGTTAAAATGCGGGAATGATGGTACAATGATTCAATTCGAGAAAACTATCCATGTAAAGAATATTGAAAAGATTGATATTTGAAATAAGATGAGTCTTAATTCACCAATTGAAGTGTAGTATAGTGGTGGTGGTTATTTTACCTGACTGCTAAGAAAGCATAAAAGCTTGTTAGTAAGCAACCAGAGGACGGACGGCTTTAGGTCGTCTCCAAGAGACCTGGTAATGAGGATTCATGCCTTACCAAAGGGCACTAGCGCATCACCTTGGTTTCGAACCCGGGTCACGGGATTACGAGACCATTGCTCTACCAACTGGGCTATCGCGCCTCCTCACATTGTAACAGGAGAACTTGAGAATTAAAAAACAACAACATTTGGTTAACCACCAGGGCTCAAATTAAATTTTTGTCCACGGGGGCTCTTCCAAAAAAAAAATAGCCCCCGTGAACCTTCTCACGTGGGCTCTTTTAGTGCTGACGGGGGCTCTTATTTTAATACAAATTTCCATTGGATGAAACTCCTAAATTCCTTGGTATTTTATCATTATCATTTATTTAAGTCGGCATTCTCCCCCTTAGAAATTTACTTGTTACATAGCTGTATACTTTTATCCCCGTGATCAGTGGCCGCCCCACCCCCCCCCCCTGGGAAAAAGGAAGGGGGAAAAAGGGGGATTGTTCTTCTTTCTTTTTTTTGAAAAAAAAAGTGTTCCTTTCCCACTTGTATCACAGAGAAACAACAGTTTAAGTTAAGTCTAACGTTAACGTTAACTTGTCATTAAAATGTAGAGTACAGCCCTTGGCCCTAGGCCTAATTTAGGTCGTAACTGTTACTGTTTGAAAATCTAATTAGACGGTTTTCATGGTTAGACCAAGTAATTGAGAAAAAAAAGTTTACCCGTCACTGAGACCAGGTCAATCAATCTTCTAGATCCATTATTAGGGTCTAACGTTAGTAGATATAAGGTAGATGCAGGCGCGGATCCAGCGGGGGTGAGCGGGCCTTGCCCCCCCCCCTTTTCCGCAAAAGAGAGAGAGAAAGAGAGAGAAGGAAAAGAGGGAAATGGAAAGAGGAGAGAAAGGGAAAGAAAGAAGAGGAAGAAGAAAAGAAAAGGGGGAAGAAGGAGATCGTTGGGGGGGGGGGGGAAAGAGCCTTGCCTCCCAGGCTGTTGCCTCCCCCCAATAAAACAAAATAAGAGAGAAGGAAGGAAGGAAATGGAAAGAAAAAAGGAAAAGGGGAGATAAAGGGAAGGAAAATTCTCGCTACCCCAAATAGCGATTCTGCCGAGATCCGGGGAAAATCCTGAAAACGCGCATTGCATTATGGGATAGCTTTTCGACATTACAGCTTCCTGTGCAGGCGTTCGTGATCACAACCCTCTCTTTCACGGTAGAGTTTAACGGCCTTTTGTGCTAAAGTCACTAATTCTGCCCGAAGCTTTCCATTGCATATTATAATCTGTACAAATTACACTGATTGGCATCGATTTTAGCGTGCGTGAAAACTCTGCACAGCGAACACAGGCGCTAGCGCCAGCGGGATGGGACTCTATACCGGAAGTTGTAGTGACGACCCGAGAGAGTGAAAATTACCTCGTCTCGCGAATTTCGAGATTTTCGTACCTATTTAGGGTAGCGAGAATTGAGGAAGAAGTAAAGAAAAGAAGGAGGATATCATGCAGTTGCCATTTTCCCGCCAACAAGTTGCGGATGGGGGTGGGGCAAAAGGCCTTTGCCTCCCCCGCCCCCGCTAAAAAAAAGAGAGAAAAGAAAGGAAAAGGAAAAAAGGAGAGCTAAAAGGGACCAAAAAAGAGGAAGAAGAAAAAAAAGGGTGAAAAGAATTTTGATGCGGTGTTCGAGTAGAATTCTGTGAAATGATGATATACTTTCTCGTAGCTTGATGCGACGAAGTGTCTCTATCCAGATATCTGTTGATAGTATTATAAAATATAGAAGCCTGATATGACCTTCTGCTCGTAACCGACAAGTCACCGCATTAAAATTAAATTGCAAAACATGATGGTGGATAAAACTTTCTAATATTCAAAGATATATGACCTTCAGACCATATTGTTTCATTATTTTTTATTCAATCAATCAACGTCAAAGAATTGATTCATCATCGCACTTCAATTCATTATTTCACCTTTTAATGTACTTTCATTCTTATGCATCACGAAAGAACACTGAATTGGATTCTTCAATGTTTGTTTTGATTAATTTCCTCCCCTTTCCTTCTCCCTGTTTAATACTGATAAAATTTTCAATTTGTCTTAATCAAAGCAAAATATTATTTTCATATTTTCTTTATGCAAGACAGGGAGGGAGAGAGAGAGAGAGAGAGAATATGTTAAGTGAGAATTATCGAGTACAACTATGAATTGCATCCTTTTTAATATTATTCAATTCGCTGAAAATCTTTATTTTATAATTCCACGGGGGCGATTTTTAATTTTGCCATCGCCACCGGGGACAACCTGATGGGGGCGATTATGGAGCTCACGGGGGCGAATCGCCCATCGCCCCTGTATATTTTGAGTGCTGTTAACCACTTTATTTGACTTCAAATTCCTGTTTGACTCTGTAATCTGTATATATACAGGGCTGTCTGAAGAACGGGGGTCTCTACATCAAGCTTGGACAGTACATGGTGACTGCTAACTACATCCTACCCAAGGAGATCCTGCAGAAGCTGGCCACACTTCAGGACAGAGCTCTCACAAGAGAATACAAAGAGGTGGGATATTCGTTTTTCTTATCTTATCAATACTTGCAGTACAGTGATCATGGTGATATACTCAAAAGTTGTCTATATGTAGAATCTTAAAGGGGAAGTTCACCCTGATATTGAGTAGATTTGAGTCAAAGCAGAAAAATGAGCGGAACGAATTAGTGAAAGTTTGAGCGAAATCTGATTAGGAATATGAAAGTTATGAAATGTTTGAAGTTGTCATTAGTAAAACATAAATTGGCAATATTGTGATCAATATCATGGAAGCTCCTCTGCAATTTGCTCTGTACAGAAAATGTCATAATCTTCAATTTCTTAATTATTTATGACAGAATAGATTTGTTTTGATACAGGGGTTGTATAAAAACATATTTGCAATTATTATATTTAGGGGTGAGTTCAGACTGAAAAATTTCTTACGGAAAACAAAATTAATTAAGTTTTTTAGTACAGGGCAAATTGGAAAGGAGCTTGCAAGATCCCTCACAGAGTTGCCAATTTGTATTTGATTGATTGCACCTTCAGAAATTCATTACTTTCTTATTTTGGGTCAGTTTTTGCTCAAACTTTCACTGATCTGTTTCTCTCATTTTGTACTTTTATTAAAACCAACTTCATATCAGGGTGGACTTCCCCCTTTAAGTCTATTCATGAACATGGGCCCTAGCAGGTATGTGGTTACATTAGCATCAGAATGGTGTTAATAGGTGGATTACACAGAAATTAAAAAAACTTTGTTTTGTTTATTTGTCTGCTAAAAGGGGCACAAAGATGTTAAACACTTTGTCAAGCTCTGAGTTAAAGGTACTATGTCCCATTTGCAGGCCCAAAAATGAAAAAGTTTAATTCCAACTGCATTTGAAAGATAATACTTATTTAGAACTTCCCTAAAAATGGTGGGGCTTGAAAATGTCTTCAAGTGGGAAAATAATGACTATTAGTTGTCAAATCGACTTTAGGGCTATAGAGCCCAAAAGTAATAGTCTTGATTTTCAGACAATTGTACCGAATGGTCAAACGTTTTATGCTGCGCAAAGATTCAATCAGTTTAATCTTGGCCATCACAAGAAGTGGGTTATTGATGTAGACAAATGCTCATGTACCCTTTACAACTCTTTTCATGTATGTTATTACCAAAGAAGAAAAAAAGCCAGTCAGTCACTCAATAGTGTCTGACAGTGAAGTCTAGCAAATAAACAGGTTTCCTTGCATAATTTGAATATGAGGACACTGCTAATGTTTAAATTTCACAGATAGGACATACATGACATATTCATAATTCCTGCAAAGTTCTACAGAATTTGAGGTTGGCTGCAAAAGGGACATAGTACCTTTAAAGTTGTTCCAACCACCTGAAAAAATAATTTGTGTAAAGCTTAAATGTGACACTTTTGATGATTATGGTTCACACCATGCTGCTGATTTTGGTAAAAGTAAAGGTAGCCCCCCCCCCCCCCCTCCTGGACTCTGAGACGAATTCATCCTTTACAGTTGAAATTATGGAGAGTTTAAATTTCTCACTAAAGACATTACATCTTGACAACTGTACTCCCAACCCAGAGGCTGCCAACCAATACAATTAGATCATATTTTGTATGATTTTTAGAAGTAAATAGGATTGTACGATTTTCCTCGATAAAAAACGATTCCCCCCCCCCCTTAAAGTATCCTACAAGCATCTCACATTAGAAATTTGGGGATGTTGATTGGTTCATCGAACACACCAGTCATGACAAAATCATGCATATTCAACCAATGAATGTAGAAACCCTAAGAGCCATTGATCCATGTTATTTTTTTTAAATACAATTTTTGTCAGTAAAATACAACTTTTGGAAAAGAATACAGTTTTTGAACTCCAGAGGTCGGCAGGTCTGCCAATGTTACCTTTGAATGTACACTACCATCCTTCAATTATTGACAGTCCTTTTTTTTTTTTGCATTCCACGTTATTCAGCTGGACAGATTATTCAAGGAAGAGTTTGGAAAGACCCCTGATGAGTTGTATGCAGAGTTTGACCCCGAGCCCATAGCAGCTGCCAGCCTCGCTCAGGTTCACAGAGCAAAGACACATGAAGGAGACGAAGTTGCTGTCAAGGTAGAAGAGAGTCCTTAATTTTTATTTTTAATATATCTATATAATTTCACCACAATGTCCTTACAGTGGGGGGGGGGGGGGGTGTTCATGTATCTTGGCAAGCCCCTGTGACATGGTCTAATCACAAGTTCACAAGTAGTATTAATTTTTTATTTGTTTTAATGAGGGCCTTCAAAAAGGGGGAAAACACAAAACGACACTGCTATAGAACAATGATTATAAAAATCGACATCAATTTAAAACAAAAAGAAATATATGATTTAAAGACTCTTCAATGGTAAGTGGGCAAATTCTCATTGCTCAGACAATTCCAAAGTGACCGCTTAGAGCAATATACTATTTGTATATTATCCAATGCAGTCCAGAAGGTATTTGATATAGCACCTTTCACTTGCAGAAGGGCTGCATGCACCCCTCCACATGTTTGGGCCACTTAAAGTAAACAATAATATCTTATCACATATTATTTAATCATTTCCTATTTAGCATGTCCCTCCCGTACAAGTTTAGCTAGAACAATTTATCGTTCTCTAGCAAAATCAATGGGACTTCATAAGTTTCTGGAACAGGTCAAGAGATGGATACTTTGTTTTGATTTGAACGCAGGTACAGTACATCAACTTGAGGGACCAGTACCCCGGTGACCTTCGAACTCTAGAGATACTCCTTGACATCATCCATTGGATGCACCCAAAGTCTTTCAACTTCAAGGATATATTATTGGTAAATATTTATTAAGCCAATAGAAGTTTCATTTACCTTTTTTTGTTAAAGAATGATAAATTTGAATTTCTATGATTGTTTTGTATTCAATTATTCATTATAAAGATTAGATGTGACCATAAGGTTTCAAATATAATACACATGGTGGACAAAAATGCCAATGTAATACCAACTCGAGTTTCTCAATTATAATTTTTCATGCTTATTGATGTATTTCATGTTTTATTGATACAGTGCTAGCCTCACTAGTTTTTAAACTGGTATGACAAAAGGCACCGGCACTACAAACATAAACATGTATACAGAATGTTAAATACATGTGGATTTTAAAAATATATATATTGTCATGATTGTGTGTAAGGTGTAGAATTGTACACACAAAAAAATCACATGATAATTTAATTAAAGGAGGGATATGGGGAGAAAAAGAAAGTTGAATTGATAATTATAAAAGAGAAGTGAAGAGGTATAATCATTCTCTCCCTATTTTCATCCTACGAACTGTTTATTTCATATATTCGTTAAAATATTGTAGATATTCTTTTGCACTTTTAGGATTTAGAGGAGCCGTTGGCCAAAGAGCTGGATTTTGAAAATGAAGGCAGGAATTCAGAAACCTGTGCCAAGCAGCTGAAACACCTAGACTATGTCTATGTACCCAAGGTTTACTGGAATCTTACTAATAAGGTAAGAACAATGTAAACTTACACTGGGGCAGCTATTGAGCTAACTCAGGAAATGTTCAAATGATCTCTTAAATATTAACAAAAATGAGACTTTTGTAGGAAAAGGAGCTGTAAAAGGATGTGAGAATCACTGCTAAGAACATTCATATTTACCAGTACTTCAAATTTGAAAATAGCTCCTGTAAAGTAAAGCATTATTTGCAGTATAAAAAGATGATATATTTACACACATAATATTTAGTGTTAAAAGCAATCTTCAGTTGTGATGGTTATACCAAAAGTATACCAGTATTTTTACAAACTAAACAAATACTTAAATGTTCAAGTCTTGTCTGCTAAATGATTGTGGTGTAAAATATAATTGTCAAATAACATTTACATTGTATTTGTAAATATCTAGTAGTCCCATCTACATGTACATGCACATAAACATTTTTTTTATCCAGTACATGTCATTATCTGCAGGTTTTTCTTCTATGTGTCTGCATTTGGCAGGTCCAAACAAAACATCTATTGCATAAAAAGAATTTGGAATTACTTTGAACTTTTGAAGCCAGTTCTTTTGAAATGTAAACAACACAAGATAAACTCTGATTTGCATCTGTGCAGAGTTAGTTTTTTTTTTCATTCAAAGACAAGCCTTTGAATTTCTCATCTTGATCCCCTAAGTGATAATAAAAAATTTGCCGTGACTGCTGCAGATTGTTATATGTAAATCATGTTATACAGTCAAACCTGTCTATAGCGACCACCCAAGGGAAACAAGAAAAGTGGTCTTTATAGGCAGGTGGTCTTTTGTACAGGTTCCTTTAGTACATGTTTCAATGAGAAACCATTTTCAAGGGAAACAAAAAATGTGGTCTTTGTAGACAGGTAACCACTAAAGCAGGTTCGACTGTATTTGTATATAAAATAAATCTGCTTTTTACTTTTACTCCAGAGGATTTTGACAATGGAGTTTGTGAAAGGACACAAAGTCTCAGAGAAAGAGAAACTGCAGGAAGATGGCTTCAGTCTAGCAGAGGTGAGAAAATGAACACTTATATACAATATAAGGTGATGCAAGCATAAACGCATGCTGCTTAGGGTTAGATCTTGATAATAATAATATGCTGTTCTTGTATAGTGCATATCACATTATAATGTAATGTCTCGATGGACCTTTGATATTATTTCATTAGGGCAAGCATTTTCAACAAAATGGGCATATGGTGGAAACGCTTCCTTTGAAATCCAGTTATGTAAATAAAACATAATTACCATGAACCTTCCTCTTCTCTATGATACCTACTTTCATTACAGTATTCAACAAGCTTGTAGTAGTACGACACAGGTTTAAAAAAAAACAACCTTGAGTTGCTTGTGATTACATTCATATTAAAAGCCTGTGTGGATACTGTTGACATAACCCAATAGGATTATCGTCTTTTCTATAGAAAATGAAATTTGCTCATTTTGTTTTCAGAGGGGAGGGAAAGAGGATTAAAAACGCTCATTGTGTATATAATTATCTGTAATATGTATCCGAAATTATTTGGGTATATAACCACAACATAGTTTTGAATTACTCCTTTATCTTCCCTTCTGCCCTACCCCCACCACAAAAAAAAAGAAAAAGAATAATAATCATTGTTTTACCTTGTTTTACCGGTTAAACAACTCGAAGAGATAGCTGAATCAGCTGTAATCGATAAGTTCAATTGTATCATTGAGGATGAAACTCATCCTCTACAGAGACATATTTTTTTCAACAAATCAGGACGGGTCAGGCTTCCAAAAGTCAAAACAAATAGATTTAGGGGGTCATTTCTCATACGTGCCATGACACTACACAACGACAGGTAATTGTTAATTATTTATTTATTATTTATTATTAGTTACAGAATCAGTTATTAAGGATATATGGATGTACTGCATATTTATTTAAACTCTTGTAATCTGCCTATAACTGTATAATGATATTACCAGTAGTGATCTCTGGTATGTCTATGGTTGTAATTTGTGTGTAATTATGTTTCTATACCAAAGCCTACACTGTATACCAGTCTGTACTCATATTCTATTGTGTGTTATATTTATTCCTGGTTTTGTACTTTGTATAAATTGATAGTACATGTATGTTAATTGATGTAATATAAATTGAGAAACAGCCGGAAAATGATTTTTATGCCATGTAATTGTGCATGATCAATAAAATTGAACTTGAACTTGAACTTGAACTTTTTACACATGTAGGTAGATGAAAAGCTGATTAAAATATTTGGTGAGCAGATTTTTCACACTGGATTTGTCCATGCAGATCCTCATCCTGGCAATGGTAAGCCCACAAATGAAATGAAAATGCTTAATCATCTTTAAAGCCACACTGTCCTACTTGTAGCTATTTGATCCCTCTGTATAGAGAACAATGCCTAATCAGAGACTTGTGGTCCCCCATGATCATCTTTTATTCATGTTAATGGAGAGCTGAGTTGATGAGATAACCACCTGTCCAAGGACCTTGCAGGGTAGTCTAATCCCTCCTATAAACTAGTACAGATAAGCTTTAAATTAAAGGGCAAGTCTAGCCCATTGCAAGTTCATGGAATAGATCGAAAGAGGAAAAAAATGAAAGTTTCGTAAAAATCAGTTAGAAAATAAGAAAAATATTGGATTTTCAAATTTTGCATAATTTCTTGAAACAGTGATATGTATCACATAGGCTGTATGCAAATTAGTGAGTTGATGATGAATTCCCCTCACTTTTCTCTATCCATTTGTACATGAATTTAACACAAATTAACTTATATTAGAAAAACAATTTGCTCAGGGAATGTTAAACATGGCTTGAATTCTCATTGAATAGGTGCAAAATCGCCATTATTGTAATGTATTGTAATGTAAAGGAAATTTTGTAAACCAGTACTAATGTGGAATAAGAAGGCAAACTTTAAATTTTATAAACAAAACATATGAGGAGTAGTAATGTGATGAATATTGTTGCAATTTTCTTAATCGGACCTTTTAACAGTCAAATGAATGTGACCATCTAAGCATGACAGTTCTAAACTTTATCTTAACTGAAGTTGATACAGTATTAATTTTTTTCTTTCATTTTATATATATTTTGCTATATTTTATTGATTGTTTACATCAAGATTTTGAATATTTAAAGAGTGTCCACTTTCTTTTTTGCGAGTGTATATAACGTCTGTTGTAATATTTTTCTTAGTGCTTGTCCGCAAAAATGGTAAAGGAAAGGCTGAGCTGATTGTCCTCGATCATGGTTTATATGAAGAAGTAACACCAGAGTAAGTTGTCATTCTTGTCTTACTTGACTATCCCTGGGGAGTGTTTCACAAAGACTAAGATGGACTTAAAGGTAAAGACCAGTATTGGAAACGCCCCAACTTCAAAAAATGAAATGGAAGCTCTCATTACCAATCATGTGAAAGAATATGTTTTGACTAATACATGATGCTAGATGCTAGATGATCAACCTTTTCTGATCGATTCCACAACGTTTCTTTCACAATGCAATCGCATGACCATAACTGGTCTTTACCTTTAAGTTGGACTTGAACTGTGGCAGGCTGTTCATGTCACTAGTTCCTCTAACCATTCCTGGCATTGGTTTCTCAAGGGACGTACAAATCGTGGTCACAAATCTACAGAATTTACATTTTTTTTAAGTTCAATATATAAGGAAAATATACTATTTAAAAATCATAATTTTTAAGGTTTTTTTTCCCTCTAATTTTACACCTGGTTCAAGATATTTTAAGTGCATAAATCGCATACCGTAGTATAAGTCCAAGTCTTAAGTATAACTTAGGTTTTCCGTACATCCATACGTCCCGTTCTCTTGATCGCGTTATCTCAAGAATGGATTGATGAATTCCCTCCAAACTTCGGCCATGTATGTATCTTGCAGAGCCAATGAACTGAGTAGATTTTGGGGGTCATGAGATTCAAGGTCAAAGGTCACAGGCTCATTATGTATGCAAAAATAGCTTGTGATCACGTTATCTCAAGAACCACTTGATGGATTCCCACCAAACTTGGGGTCAGGTATGTATCTTGCCGAGCTAATGAACTGTGTACATTTTGGGGTCACAAGGTCAAGGTCACAGGGCTCATTATGTTTGCAAAATTAGCTTGTGATCACACTATCATTAGAACTGATGGACGGATTACCATCAAACTCAAGACATGTATGTATCTCACAGAGTCGATGAAGTGATTAGATTTTGGGGTCATGAGGTCAAAGTTCAAAGGTCATGGGGCTCATTATGTATGCAAAATGAATTACAATCAAACTTGAACTTTTTCTGTTTTGGTATGTACAATTGCTCCATGGCGTAGGCATCATTTTCAACTGCACGCAGTTGAAGGTCCATCTAGTTTCTTCAACAACGAACTATCAAATGTGTAAATTCTGTAGACTTGTGACGACCCTTGAAAGAACAATGGCGAGAGCAACCAGTGGCATCAATGGTGCTATAGTTCAAGTCGAACTTAAAGTTGATTTTATTTTTTGTGAAACACCCCCAGGTGCTTTTTATCTTTCCTTTAGTATTTCTATTCATCAAAGGCACATCACACAAAAATTGCCTGTAAATATCTTTAAAAAAGCATTGGAGAGAATTGTTATTGTCATCAGGAATTTTTTATGATAACGTGAATACAAATATTTTTTAAATAGTGGATGTGATATGATTTTATTATACCTGACTGCTAAGAAAGGAAGTACCATATGCTTGTTGAGAACTGAGAACTGGAGAAAAGGGGACCCGTGGCATTCAGTCTTATCAGAGGAACCTAATTATCGAGGATTACTACCAAAAAAAAGGGCCCTAGCTTATCAACATAGACATACCTGGCACCTCCCAGCCAAGTGACATGTTCTTGCCCTGAGTTATCACACTTAATATCTTGTCATCGAAGGTTTCATGTTCTCCTCAAAATAGGTGTCATTTGGCTCACTGTGCTTCATCGGGTCTTCACATCAGGTCGGGTTGTGTGGTTACACAAATTTTGTGAATAATAAAGCCTTAATTCTCAAAGGGTCAGGTCTAACGTTTATAAAAATACACACCTCTTATCACCAAAGTGTTGGGTCCAGTTTACCCAACACTTCCTGAAAAACCTACGGCAAATCTACAAAAACTCGCATTTTGAACCAAGGCTTTTTTAATACGAGATAAATATAATCACTAGAGTTCATAAAAGGCCTGTCAATCATGTTATCACATATGTACAAGTAAAATGGTTAGCCTTATCTCAAGTATCATCTTTTTAATGAAAAATATGATTATTTGCTCTCAATTTACCTGACCTTTCGTGAATAGGGGGACATGTTTTCACAAAAGTTTGTGTAACTCAACAACCTGACCCGGCGCAAAGGCCCAGTAGAACGAAGTAAGCCATGTCATTATCTTATTTCTCCTTTTGATTTTGATTTAGAATTCGCATTGCCTTTGGTCAATATTGGAGAGCCATCATCTTGAAGAACGAACAAGCCATGATCCAACATGCTAATGAGCTAGGCATTGAAGGTAAAAACATGCAGGAAAGATGGCTGTTATTTCCATCTCAATTTCATTTTAAAGCCCCACTGCACTACTTATAGCTACTTGTGCCCTCTATACAGCAAACCATGCCTAATCTGTGACCGTGGGTCCCCCATGGTCCCCTATTTCTTATGTTAGTTGAGAGCTGATTTTATGAGATATCCATCGGTCAGTGACCACGCAGGGGGTCTAATCCCTCCAGGCCAAACTAGTGCAGATAGGCTTTAAAGGATAGGATATTTAGTTTGAAAGCAAAGAAAATGTTAAGAGAGGAAGAAAACAATCAGGAATAGAAAAAATTTCTGTGATAATTTGCTTTGCTATTATTGTGAAAACTGTTCATCATTCAACAACAAAAAATTAACATACGTTTAGTTTTTTCAATAAATTTCTGAGCTGAGCTCAGTCATCAGAATAATACAATACTTGTTGCACTTTTTTCCTGATTAACAGAAGCATTTTTTTTTCAACCCATGTATGTACTGTTATGTCTTTGACGTGTATGTCATTTACATGTTTTTTTCCAGCACTACCCAACATTGTCTTAAAATGTTGGAAATTGTTACTTGGGCATATTAACCATGAGAATGAGGCATAAGATTACCATTTCAAATGTTTAACATTATTTATTTTGCATTTTTCAACCATGAATTTTTTAACACATTTAATTCTAAGCCTGAGATAACTAGGGGTGAAACCTGCTTGCAATATGGGTTATTGGTAAGATTTTCAATCTTGGTGCCAAGCTGTAAAGCCTAATCTCAACACACTAAATAATATCTTCCCTTAGAGTACCTGTTGTTCGCCATGATGCTGATTCAAAGACCCCTCAACATGAACGCCAAGCGAGGGAGCCACATGACCTTTAACCTTTCCAACGCGGAGCTGCGCAAGCTGCAACGTGAGATCAGGGACGAGATGCACACTATGGAGGATAAGATTGAGGAGTTTCAAGAGAGGATGAATGTATTCATGGAGAGCTTTCCAAAATGTCTCTTCCTCATCTTTAGGTAATATGCGTATGGCCAAATGCAGAATTCTTATGTTGTCCTTGGAAATTTATTATTCATTGAATATATTTGTAGTAGTCAAAAGCAGCATAGATTTTTAAAAAATTTAAAAAGAGTGGAGGGGGGGTTCATGCCCCCTCCACTCTGGTGTTTTTATGCTTCCGTTACGAAGTAGCCGGAGGCATTATGTTTTCGGGTTGTCCGTCCGTCCCTACGTACGTCTGTACGTACGTCCCGTTCTCGTGATCGCGTTATCTCAAGAACCAACTGATGGATTCGTACCAAACTTTAGTCATGTATGTAACTTGCAGAGCCAATGAACTGAATAGATTTTGGGGTCACAAGGTCAAAGGTCACAGGGGTCATTATGTATGCAAAAAATAGCTTGTGATCGCGTTATCTCAAGAACCGATTGATGGATTCCTGCCAAACTTAGGTCATGTATGTATCTTGCTGAGGTAATGAACTGATTAGATTTTGGGGTCATGAGGTCAAGGTCAAAGGTCATGGGGCTCATTATGTATGCAAAAATAGCTTGTGATTGCATTATCATTAGAACCGATGGATGGATTACCATCAAACTCAAGACATGTATGTATTTGGCATTTGGGGTCATGAGGTCAAAGATCAAAGGGTCATACATGTATATGAGAAATAGCTTGTAATCACGATATTCTGAGAACCTGTTAATGGATTACAACGGAACTAGAATTTGACAAATTTCTTCCGTTTTGGTTTATAAACTTGCTCTATGACGGAGGCATCACTTTTGACTGCGCGCAGTCGAAGTTCCATCTAGTTTTTAATGTACAGCCTTACCAGTTAGAAATATTATAACTGATCAACATGCCATACAGTGTATTATGGTCATTGGATTCAATTACAATAAAGCATGTTACAATGTCATGCGTCCGCCTCACAACCGGGAAGTCATGGATTCGAACCCCGGCCTCGTCATACCAAAAGACGTTTAAAGACGGGAGTTGCTGCTACCTTGTTTGGCGTTCAACAATAAGGGATAGAGCAACGTCGATCTGGCGCTGCTCAGTGGCTGCCGGGCTCACTATCAATTGGGCTAAAAGAATTTCCATTTTCGGTTTAACTTAATAAAATTTGGAGTGGACTTTAAAAGATTATTATTATTTTTATTATTATTATTATTACAGTGCACACTCTCCACTCCATGGGGATCATTAAGCCAATCACCTTATTACAGAGGTGCACTTCCTAATCTACCCCAAAGTCATCTTACCAAGCACCCATTTATCTTCCTGGGTAGACATGCAAATTAGATAAAGTATCTTGAAATGCTAGGGTGCCATACTGGTAGCCACGTCTAAAGCCGGGGTAATAGTTGTCGGGTGCTAGGAGTGTCGAGTCTTACAGACATTATCGTTATACAAGAACCCACTATTATTATTGATACCCTAAGGTGCCTTGTCGGGGATTGAACCCGTAATCTTCATTAGTCAAGTCAAGTGTCAAACCACTCAACCAGGACTAATCTAAAAAGTAAATAAATTAAAAGTAATTTGACAAGTTCTACCAACGATGAAAATAACAATGTGATAACGGATATTTGGTACATATGATAAAAAGATAGATATTACGCACGTGTCGCACACGTGTGCGTAGTCCCATATACATCTTGATGTGTACAGTGCTTGTAAGTTTACGAAGACTGGGCCAAATTTCTTATCATTTTGATGATTCCAGAACCTTGCAGTACACACCAATACCTAGATGCTAGATGATCAACCTTTTCTGATCGATTCCACAACGTTTCTTTCACAATGCAATCACATGACCAGAACTGATCTTTATCTTTAAACATGTTCCACTTTTTTGTTTCTCATAGGAACATGAACACTGTGCGATACATTGACCGAGCCTTGGGTACTCCGGTGGACTACCTCGTGACGATGGGAAGATGGTATGTGAAAGACATCTAGGCCCATTTCCATGAAAATTATTATATAATAGCAGCTGCCAGAATTTTAGAATGTATCTGCTCACAGCCAATCAGATGCCATAATTTCAGTAACTTATATTAGTCTTTATGCAAGCCGACACTTTCAAGCAGCATCTATATTAGTCTTGTTTTATAAAACATGGGTCTTAGTCTGGCAGAGACATGAGAATAATAAGTGGGGGCGGGGGGGGGTTGCAGATAGACATCAACTTGCTTGCAAATTGTGGGGTCAGGAAATTTTATTGTAATGCATTGATTTTGAATGGACAAAAGTACTATGTGGATACAGTTCTGTTTCAGTAAACAAGTCTTGCATGAGTGGGATATGTTTAAAGGCAAACAAAAGCATAGTAAATATATATTTCAAAAATGGACTATAAATACATTTCATTGTACAGTCAAACCTGTCTATAGCGAGCTGCCGAGAGAAACACAAGTAGTATAGTATTAATGACTGCTTTGAGAGAAATAGTTGTTTTATTACGCTCAAGGGAAGGTTAGAATTGTGCTATTCCCCGAGGCTTGCCGAGGGGAATAGCCCAATTGTAACCTTCCCGAGAGCGTATGAAAACAACTATTTCTCGAATATTAAAGCAGTCATTAATACTTTTATATGCCAAAAAAAAATAGACTAAAAAATAAAAAATAAAAAATATTTTACATTTTTGTCGAAGACGGGATTCGAACTCTTGCGTACAACAAGAGGTGTATCGAAAGCCAACGCTTAGACCACTCAGCTATCACGCGCCGTTAACATGCTTGGCAGTTTTCTCTAATATATACATTAAAATGGATTGAAAACGGCTCCGCGTGAGGGATGCTTCGCAAAAGCTCCATGAAACGGACCCTTCTTTTACTTTTGCAATGCATATTGGCACGAACTTAGATCAAGATCTATCGGCAGATGTTGTTTTTTTGTTTTTGAGAGTTTATTTTCGTCTTCATGTCAACAATGCAAGATAAAATTGTCGGTAAGATCGATCGAGATTCAATTGTATTGAAATTGCCGACCAATTTTTCGCACACGTATGGTATCCTCCATCGCTCAAACCATTTTTTAACATGTAAACCTATGGGGTAACCATGGAGACTGACTTATTTTTTTAATAACCATGGTTATTAAAAATATTGAAATGTTTTAAGCATGGTTACCGGGAATTTTACAGGAACAGTTGAAGTTTATGAATGCAATTTCGACCAATCAGATGGCTGGATTACTTAAGTGAGGTATATAATTGTCTTTGAAGACAGGTTTCTTTAGTACATGTTTCAATGAGTAACTATTTTCAAGCAAAACTAAAAATGGGGTCTTTCGTGTAGACAGGTGGTCACTAAAGCAGGTTTGACTGTACCATTGTTGGTTTGAGTTGACCCGTACCTCAGTCCACCGTCACTCAGACAGGCTTGCACTCAATAGATTTCCATGTTGTTATCTTCCTACCAGTGCTGCAGGTGGCTCTGTATTTCTACCTCAGGATAGGTCTCTGAAGAGCCGTCTCCATGCCTTTTGGCAGCGCTTTGTCTACGACTTCACGCTCAGGTACGTTGGCATTGTCTGTGATACTGTGGATCTTTAAAGTGACTGGGTAACATTGCCTCAGATTCTGAAACAAAATCCTGGATAAAGCTCATGTTGCAATCATAATTATAATCCTTTAGCCGATAGCCTGTCTGATTATCAAGATATTTATGATTGGAAATCGAAATTTTATTTTTCGTTTTCCTAACGGCTTTTATAGCACTACAATCTATTGGGGAAAATGAATACCCGGTATGGTAATACCGGTCACTCAAAGATTTTTACTTTTTTGAGGCACTTCATGACTATTTTGAAGTGCAATTTTTGTAGGGCTTCAATAGTACACCATACGACAGACATTGATAACACGTAGGGCCATGAACATCAAGACAGGGCCATTTGATCTGAAAGAATATTCAAAGGCAATAAAGTCACTAGTAGAAGGGAAGAGCTTTGGGGAAGATGGCATACCACCAGAGGTTCTAAAAAGATGTGACCTGGATGAAATCATTCTGAGTTTCTGCAACAACGCTCTGATCAATGAAGAAAAGCCCCACCAATGGTCCATACTGAACATTGTTCCAATACCAAAGTCTGGAGACCTGAGCCAAGGAGGAAACTATTGAGGAATCAGTCTAAGCTCCATCGTGGCCAAAACTTTCAATAGATTGATTTTGAACAGGATCAGACCTGTACTTGATAGTCACCTGAGAACCAACCAAAATGGATTCAGAGTTGGAAGGACCACAGTGGGACATATTTTGGCACTACGTAGGCTTATAGAAGGAGTAAAAGAAAATCAGCTCCCGGCTATTATCACATTTATTGACTTTCGCAAAGCCTTCGATACCATCCACAGAGGCAAGATGTTGAAGATCCTTACTGCATATGGCATACCGGAACAACTGGTGAATGCTATTGGCAAGATGTACGAAGACACCAAAGCAAAAGTAATATCACCTGATGGAGAGACTGACCTCTTTGAAATCATGGCTGGTGTGCTTCAAGGTGACACGCTTGCACCTTACCTATTTGTAATAGTCCTCGATTATGCCTTGCGAGCAGCTATAGACGGCCATGAAGAAGAACTTGGATTCCAACTAGAAAGAAGGAGAAGTAGGAGAGTTGGTCCGGAAATCATAACAGACCTAGATTTCGCCGATGACATAGCCCTGCTATCTGAGGAAATAGAGCAAGCCCAAAAACTTCTGAGCAGGGTGGAGACATCGGTAGGCAAGGTCGGGCTCCGGATGAATTCAGGCAAAACCAAGTTCATGTCATTCAATCACAGGGGGATCATCACTATAAAAACAAATGATGAAATTCAGGGGGAGAATGTACCTGATTTCAAGTACCTGGGAGCACTGATGGTGAACACAGAAAAAGATGTGAAAGCTTGTAAGTCAGCAGCATGGAGAGCGTGTAGCAAGCTTGGAAGAATCTGGAAATCTTCTCTTCCTGGGCAGTTCAAACAACGTTTGTTTGTTGCTACAGTTGAATCTGTGCTTCTATATGGCTGCGAAGCATGGGCAGTTACAACAAAGCTGGCAAAAGAATTAGATGGTTGCTACACCAGACTTCTTAGGACAGCATTCAACGTGCACTGGAGCCAGCATATGACCAATAAGGAGCTGTACGGGAATCTACCAAAAGTATCAGAAAAGATCAGGGAAAGAAGACTACGTTTTGCAGGCCACAGCTGTAGGAACATCAATGAACCAATATCTCAGCTTTTACTCTGGAAGCCTAAACACGGGAAGAAGAAACCTGGAAGACCTCATCTTACTTATACAGACCTACTCAGGAAGGATACGGGACTTGAACTGTCAGAGATAAAAGCAGCCATGCTGGACAGGAATGTGTGGATGGCCATCACAGCTCGTGCAGTTGACCCGACTTAAGCAAGCAAGCAAGCAAGCAAGGGCCATGCATCTCAGATTTAACATTGTTAAACAATGCCTTTAAGAAAAAGTGTTTCCATTCACCCAGGAGGTAAGTGCTAGGCTGAGATTGGAACCCTCAACCCTTGGATGAAGAGTCAAGTGAATGAACCACTATACCACACCTCATCAACAGTAAAATCATTGTCTTTATAGCAATATTTAATCATGATCATGTAGGGTTGTTGTTGTGGTTTGATGGATAAGTCACCGGACTGTAGATAGATTACAAGGTACAGGTTCAAATTGCAACCCGGCACAGTGTTCTTTTGCAAGATGTTAATTTACATTTGCCACTCTCCACCAACGTGTGAATGGGTATCTGATATGCTTGAGCTCTAGTATCTTTGGCGGCCCAGCTACAACCAGGGTGATAATGTCTACATACCACGAGCGTCACTGTGTTACCGATATGAGTGCTTTATTAGTGGCCATTAGTATTATTAGGGTGGTATTTATTATTGTTATATATGACAGTAATCCCATGATCCTTTGTTGTTGCAGGTCGGATCAACTAATCCATAGGATTAGCATGGCCTTCTTCTCCCTCTCGATCAGATTAGGATTGGTGTCCTTCAAACCTCCTGGCAAGGGTAGCAACGTTGGTGATATCTTCAGCAGTCTGGTGCCCCCTAGGGCCAGTCCATCGACTGAGTAGCAGCAGAGACATACAACATCATCGGTTCATCTGACCTTTCTCGGTTCATCTGACCTTTCCCGGAATTATCTCCAGTGGTACCTGCTCCAGGGTTTTCTTTGAAGATATTTTGTTTGAAAACCTATGAATATCGCAAACAACATGAATTGTACTTTAAAAGATTGATGTTTCCAGTGTGAGTTGATTATGTAGTACTGAAATTTTACTATAGACAGGTTCTTGCCTAATATTTCTGTGTTCTCTTGCAAATCCTTTATTTTTCATTTTCCCTTTCTTTTACTTTCTTTCCTTATCTCCCTCTCCTTCTCTCATTCAAATGTGTTTTCTCTTCCCTCTTCATCCACCTGCATTCATCCAGTCCGGAGTTGGGAATCACATTTTGTTGATATGGTTTGCAGTTCTCAATAACTTGAAAAAAATCATCTCTTTTAATCAAAATGATAAAATCTCCCCTGACAAGCAGTAAAAATGCTCTAAGTGTGATATGATAAAAAGTGCATGAAAATTGAGTTTATCAGAATTATGTTATCTACACTTTGCTGCATATGAAATAGGTTTTACTGCAGATGGTATGGTCTATTTTGAAATGTTATGAAATGATTTTTTTTTGTTATTCTTGATGCTTCTTGTTAAATGTTGAAACCTGTTGAATATTTAATGTTTGATGGAAAAAGGAAGGTGTGATTACTGCAATATTGTGTGAGTGTTATTGTGTGCCTTCCACTATATTTGAGATATGGATTGTATATTTGGGAATAACACAAGTTTTATACCAAGTGCTATCTGTATGTTAGAATGTAGAATTACAGTATGTGAAATTATGTAAGAAATAATCAAAACTGGGTGCTATGAGTCACATAAAGTGAGGTCTAATGACTTTGATCATCATTACTTTACCCTCTTGTCATCATTCTTTTTATCCAACAAAACTAACAATTTAAGTGAAAGCTTAAATAAGAGCCAAAATTGTGGAAGTTTATTCCATGGTTGAATTGTGCAAATTTTTTGTAGAAATCATGGAGCAGGATATTATCAAGTTTGAACCAAGTCATCATTATTTTTGTGTCAAGAGAAGGATAATCTATTTTTCATTTTACCTTCTAGACAGAATAAATATTTTTCCCAATGGATGGAGGTAATATGGTTTGAAACAATCATGTTTATAGGACTTCAGAATACTGTTTCTTTCTAGTTCTCCTATGAAAACATGTCGTTTCTTTAGTTGGAAAAGATCTCAAGCTTCAGGGATATCTTGCAACCCATACCTTTGCCATAATTGGCAATGATGTCATTTCGAAAATGCGTTTGTAATATCTTAACCTCTATCATGCGGCAATTAATGACCTTTTCCAAGTGAAATAGATGTTGATTAATTATCATTTTAAAAAGCTATGAATGTATTGCAAAAAGTTGAATTTTTTGTATTTTTGTATTCAAATTATTTTTATTGAAACAAACAAGTAGTATATTATACAATTACATTGTCTGATATTAAAATGAGTGTTAATATCATGGGTGTCAAAAATTAAACAGAGTGCTCAAAACTAAAAAGTTAGAGCACTTAATGGTAGTGGGCAGAAACATAAGATGTTTTGATATTTATTGACGAAAATCTTGTGAGAATTATTGTATAGAAATATCTTTAGACAATTTCTCAGAAATCAGTGACAGCTCAGATCCTTGGTAGAGATGAGCTTATTGAGCAATATTTCTGAGAATTTATTTACACCAAGTGTATGTTGAAGTCAATTGATGGCAGAAAATCAAAGTGTGTGATTGTGAAATTTGAACATTTTATAACTTGAACTTATTGATTATATTTGAGAAAATGCTCTTAATCATGAATTTCTATTTCTTCCAAAGTTCCAATCAATAAATTGTAAGTGTAGACGTGATTATGTAATGAGAGAAACATCGTTTTGTATGCGCTATGAAACCATTTTAGATCATGTTAATGTTAATGTGGTTGGATGGATTAGCAAATGGCGCTTGTTAAATGGCGACTGGCTGGAATACTCCCCAGGGAGTGGAAAATGTGCATACATTGTGTTGCGGGTAAGCCTAAATCCGATGACCGGGGTAATAATATGTTCCGCGCCTAGAAACAAAGTATTAGGTGCATTATAAATGTGAGCTATTATTATTATTATTTTGTAAAGGTACTGTAAAAGTTATCTTGATATTTTTTAATCAATATATTCAACATTTCGTTAAAGTTTGTATGTTTTCAGTGCCATAACTGGGTAGTCATGATTTTAAAGATTTATCTTTCGTATTTTTTTTTTGGTGAACTTTTCATTACCGGTACATACATGTTAGTCAAAAAAAATGTCTTTAATTCTAGGAAGAGAGTTAAAAGAGAAACAGGTTTGGGTTAGAGTTAGAGTTAGACGAATCTTACCTAACCTAATATAGACAAATTAGTTATGCTGTATTACGTAGTAAAAATTGTTATCAGCTTCTAAAGTAAGTCATTATTTTTGTAACATTATGCTATAGGTTAGTGAATGTGGAAGGAATATAATCTATTTCTATTATGAATCGTTTGAAAGTCTGATGTATTGGCTTTCTACCTCTGATGTTATCTTTATTTTCTTTTCAGAAATGTTTGTTTTGTTACCATTATTATGCTCAACAACTCAAATGCTTATGAGTGATGTAACAGCACAATATTTTTCATGGTGGGGAAACTGGAATGTAGGTAAAGTTTTCAGGGTTACACCATGTAATTCTTTCAAAAGAATGAGAGCCTTGAAAATAGCTGGTGAGCTCCACTCTTAGTTCTCGATGTGCCAATCACTTTGCTCTTCTTCTTCTACTGTTATTTCTTATACTTTTGAAGCTAACTTTGAGCTCTGGTGTGGGAATCGTATTTGAAGAGAAAATTGCTATGATTTGTTCTGGATTGTTTATCCTGCAGTAGATTGGTTGTTTGAACCAGTGAAATAAAAATATGCACACTGAAGCTTACTGGGCATCATCTTCAATAAAAACAACTCTCATTAGCACATGGTGTCGGGTCTACACACCCGGATTTCCTTATCTTTCTATGCCCATTACTCTGAACTCAGCCACTGTGCATTTTCTTCCGAAATCGTTTGGCACATGTCATTTATTTGTTATCTTGAACATTCAGTGTTACTAAAGTTTTGATGGATTCTGTGGGATTTTATTTTCTTTATTTACCAGAACTCAAGCTTATCTTTAAAAAAGGTTGGTACTCTTCTGTCTGAACACAAAAAAATGTTGTCTTTTCCATTTCAAATATACATGTATTTAAAAAAACATATATATTTACATGTCAGGGACAAGAATAGACCAAAAGCTTCAGTCTCTAATATCGACGGTTGTTCCACTGAGACTACGTCTGGCTCCTCTGACTGCCTCTTTACAGATGTCAGTTTTAATGCCCCATATCAGACGGTTATTTCTGTCTAGCGTAAGAACTGCCTCTTAATAATGTAGAACGTTATCAACTGAAATGTATTCCTAAAGACTTCCTCCTCTGTTTATGCTTCAATTATTGCTACTTTGAGGGGAGGGGAAAGACTTTGGTTTTCCCTTGTTCATTTTGTAGTTATGTTTTTGGAGGTGCTGTACAGGAAGGATTGAAATGTTGCCGGGATATCTTAGGGCAATTAGTCTTTTTCTACCTCTTTACTTCTGTAATTAAATAAGAACTAGGTACCGGTAGTTTGTTGTCTTTAAGGAAGGGTATTTTCCTACCTCTGTACTTCGGTATTGCATTATTAAAGAATTTGTTGAATTCGAGGAAGGGTAGACAAAGATATATGCAACTGGTCTAGTAATTTATCATAAGCATTAATGAGGTACCTGAGTAATATCTGTGTAACATTCATCTTTCTTTGTGCAGAGTAATTTTCTGTCCATTTTTATGGTGGATACCTTTGTATATGAATTTACATTTTCAATATATATATTTAGATAAGAATGATAGTGAAATGTTGAATCATGAACTTTATTTATGAGCAGATATTTTAAGTGTATTCAAAATAGAATTATTAAATCAAAGAAATGATACTTCATAATAATTCTGTTTTTGTCAAATCTGTGTTTCTTTGCTGTTTACTAGTGAATGTACCCTTTTCTTTTAATGTAGTATTTCTTGTGTATCATTCTGTTCTATATCACGTAGCTCTACATTCAGTGCCATATGTTGATGATAATAATGATCCCTCCTCCCCATAGATCCTCCTCTCCATAGATCCTCCTCCCCCTCTATATCCCGAATCTGCTACTGACAGAATTGGAATTTGAGATTGCTTTGCAATAAGACTAGTGATAAACCATAGCAAAAGTGCGTTAACCTTTTCCAACATCTGATTATTGTTTGTAATGGTATTTGAATCGCGAACCCACACGACAGGGGATATAGGTCAATTGCGTTTGGGGGTGATGCAAATTTAATGTGAATAACTCTGTGTATTTCTACGGACTAAAGGACATCACGAATAGGTCATTTTCGTAACGTAATCAAATTTAAGGCACAAATCAAGTGTTTCATTACAAAACATTTCATTCACCTGTTACAAAAATGATTGTATTTCAATCATCAGAATATGAATTGCATACATTCCGTGCTGTTGGGTAGGACAAGCCATATTTGTCCTATAATACCTATAGCAACAATTAATGTAGGATATGCAATTCGCATTCAGACTATTGAAATAAAACTATTCGTAACAGGTGAATGAAATAATTTGTTACGGGGCACCTAAAGATGAATTTGATTACATCACGAAAATGGCCTATTAACACTTGAGTTAGTTGAACGTCGTGCCTATAGCAATGCTATCTTTGACTTTGCATTTGTGTTTTAATTTGGACTGTTATTTGGTTGTAATGTAATATTATGTCTCATAACCTTAGTCTCCAAAAGACCTGAACCGACATTTCATTTGTCTGGCAAATGTTTCATATTTTTCATTCAACGTGAAGTTCATTACTATATGCCGTGTTGGGACTTTCGCTCCGTTGAGAAAGAATCCTCTAATGACCACGCCCTAATTGGTTGTCGATGCAACAAGTTGGCCATGCAAAGAAAGTAAGGGCAAATGGACATTGTCATTTCGTCATCTTGATCGTCGATATCTCATCGTGGGTTAATAAACCTGGTGGTCGATCGTCAAATGTTGCAAAAGGATCATCTGCTTTGGCGTTCAACTCGTCATGGACTATCATTATGGACTGCGTATGAACATCGGGTCCCAAAGTCGCTTCCCTTCTTATCAGTAAGTCTCTCACAGTAATTAAATAAGCAGTGTCAGTGAACTCAATCTTCATTTGTATTCGTTATCAGATAACTAACAAAATCATATTACAGTCATCGTCTGTATGATGGATATTTCTGCATGTGGAAATGGAAAACTGATTCGTTTGAAAATAACTATTTGATAATATTTGCTTAAAGGTCCAAGAATTTCCTTTTAAACATAAACTTGGCTCTTAATTGTAGTGTTTAATATCACGAAGCATTATTCACGTAACTGTTGAAGTATAATGACATATTGACAGGCAGTTTATGCCAAGGGGGCGAGGGAAGCAAAATTTGACATCTCTTCCTCTCCCCTGGTTGCCCCCCCCCCTGGCTGCCCCCCCCCCCTGTTTCTCACAATTAACTCCTCTTCAAATTAACACAGGCGGAGGTTTGATGTTGTTACGAATCTGCCCCCTCCCCTCCCTTCCCTCCCTTCCCTCCCTAAAAAAAAGGGAACCCCCTACCCTCAGCTAGCCCATCAACCCTCTCACCCCCCCCCCCCCCCCTCTATTAATGAATATCCTGCTACCGCCACCGAGTATTAGATTGGGATGACAGAGAGGATCTTTAATAACGGTACATGTACTCGTGATTCTTTCATCTCTCTCCCGCGCATCTATCATCACGATTCCAGATGACTCGCACGCATTGAGCGAGGCTAGATGGTGAAGCCATGTGTTTCATATCGCGATAATTCGCCAAAAGATGCCTGTTAAAATATTTTAGATAAAATGCGACACGGGTCACGTCTAAAAATAATCACCCGACTCGTATTCGTTTATTAGCCTGACATGATATTGCTAACGATGTATACATAATACAGTCTGTATTCACCTTGCTGTATGGATTTTTTTTTTGTCCTTTGAAGATCTAGATGTCGAACCTTTAAGAATGAAATTAAAGGTATTATTGAAAGCAGAATGAAATATGTGCCAAACTTTTACTTATTTGGTTTAATTCAAGTACTGATACACATTATATTTTCGTAATACACGTTTAACCAATTAAAGGGGGAAAAGAAGATAGGCCCTTTAAATGGAGTATAAATTGTACATTATTTAACAAAAAAGGTTAATGCAAAGCAAAAGAGCAAAATTGATTGTTAATCCTATCTAGTCTGAGGCGTATTCATTCTTTCTAATTAGGTACAGACCTATTATAATCATATGCATACACCACATTTTCCCCATTGCTCATCCCCCCCCCCCCCGAAAAAAATCCAGGCTACGCCACTGGCTTCCAATGTCTATCGAATATGAATGGTACCCTTCACATTCCAATCAACATTCTTTAACACAAAGGTTGGACGCTTTGACAGCATTTAGCCGCAGGCTTACGTGGACTGGGATCGGTTTGTTTGATTGTTTGTTTCATTCTTGTCAGGAAGCGAGAAACTTGAAATATCGAGACAAAAAATGATAAATCATCTACCTGAGTGATTGAAACTGATATGAACAGAATTTTTTGTATAGGTATTTTCACCACAAAATGTTCAATGAATGTTTGCTCACATGTGGGTAATCGTGCATGAGAACAAATTTATAACAACAGTCTATATAGGGGGAATGAAACTCAATTATTGACTGAAAATCCTGCACTGTGGTACATTAAGTGGTATCCATTTATTATCACCCCTATCACTCACCTTTTCCCCCAACGATCTATGTGATATACTTCCTGTACTGTACTTTCTTGTCCTCTTTACATATATTTGTATTTGTAAGCGCTATGGTACTTGTTGTTTTTAGCGCTCCTAAATATTCGATATTATTATTATTATTATTATCATCATGTTATTTTGTTTTGTTAACATTTAGGTATAGAAGGTAGCCCTTAGCCAGTGACATATTGCAAGATTATATTTAGGAAAATATGCAAAATTTAAAAACTGGCCCGTATATAGGGCTAGTAAATGCTTCTTTATCAATTTCATTAGACACATTACTCAATTTACAAAATGCAATTTTCACTTCGTCAGCCAATACAGTTTTCTTCACCTTTTGAGGAAATTTCGATATAATGAGCCATGTTGTCTTTTGCCACGTAGGGAACGTGAAACGCATGTCAAATAAGGAGGCCAAATCCAGCAGCACAAGATCATAACGATTATGATGTACCCAATAATAAACACCGATGCCTGAAGAAATTAATGTCAACTGCTTCACCCAAACGCAGATAAACAATAATTATAGTAAATGTGTAATTGTGATAGTCCCCCACCTATTGGTGAGTGCGAACATCACAAAGAGTATTATGTAATCCGAACATACAACAGGCCTATAGGG
Source organism: Strongylocentrotus purpuratus (assembly GCF_000002235.5). Classification (NCBI taxonomy): domain Eukaryota; kingdom Metazoa; phylum Echinodermata; class Echinoidea; order Camarodonta; family Strongylocentrotidae; genus Strongylocentrotus; species Strongylocentrotus purpuratus. The sequence continues at coordinate 28,429,922 of NW_022145614.1, forward strand.
ACTATTTAATTATCTTTGAGGTGATTTCTCGAAAGTATTTGCGATGTTATTTATAATGTTGGCATGTTATAATATCGTTTTATGCCTTATTGTCTTTGCGTGTCAAATTGTCCCGTTAATTACACACACAAACGTATTTGTAGAGGAGACATAAGGGTGAAATGCCCAACACTCCTAGTCAACATAGAGTCAATATTTCATATCATTATTAAACTCATCGAGCACGACGCACTTTTTTCAGCAAATTTTCCCTCGCTCAGTGACGTCATTTCCAAGGGACCTCACCATGCCATCAACAAACGCACGAGTGATGGCACGTTGACAGATCAGCCAGCAGGCTACACGAAAACAAGCTAATACTCCAATTTCCCCGCCAATATTCCGAAGAGGATGCACCCATTCCACGAGAGCACATTCAGCTCATAAACAACTCCGTGATGAATTTGTAGGCACCACAACACCAGAGCGCGCTGAGCCCGGTATACGCACAGGCATCCATGCATGCAGGCGATATCTATAGTTTTTCATTTTGGCGCGTGAATACAAGGAAACGACGTTGCTTCGGAAGTAGAATACATGCGCTGATACGATACGATAGCTTGATAGGCAAAAATCTGCAGACGACACTGGACAATTTATTGAAAATGATCATCGAGAGCGCTAGCTGTTACAATTTGTACACTCATGATTTGATTTGTTTGTTTTAATTTGTTTTTTCCCGTAAAGAAAGCTCCCATACTCGTCACGGGAGAGTGTCATCGACCGGCTTACCATCCACAAGTTTACTGAACTAGTGTGTTTTTGAGGAGCTAAAATATACCGAGGGGAAAACCACAACAATTGGACCTAGAGATTATCGCGGAAATCGTGCTGGAATTTCACCGCGTATAATACGATATTGCTTCGTGCCCAGCTATAAGCAGACATTAATTAACACTTTGGAGCTTGGTTCTCTATAATATAAAACTATTTAGCTTGAGTAATCAAATACGGTGATTATTGTAACAAATATAACTTAAAGGAAATGCTTTTGAATTTGTCAAAGGGATCACTCGAATATCTGTAGAGGAATACTCGGCATCCGTGTTCAAAGATTCCAGAAACCACCCGCAACAAAACTCAACGTACACGAATCATAAAGGAAGTCAGCATAGACCTACGCTCAAAATAGGAATATAAAACTTGGATTCATACATCGAAGGTTAAGCCCCTCGAAAGCGAAATAAATGACATCATCATCTCGTTCATCATTATTATAATAAAGCATCGTGGTAATCTCCTAACGACATATTGCGAGGTTGTGCTTTCATCGGGACACTCGTAACGCCCCATTGCAGAGAGGGACTTGAGGAAAACAAATAGGACATCGAGAGCCTGAAAGTGATAGCATAACTTGCATTCCCAGCCAGATATTAAAGCTACACATCAGCTTTTGTTGATACGTCACTTGTTTTTCCCGTGGAATATATACCGCGGTAAGTATAGAAGCACGAAATAGATAATATTTCATTTCATTTCAATTACTCAGATTTGAGTTGAAGTATAATGTGCATAGTCTATATATTTTCGTTTAAATGAACATTATGTATAATATCCCTTGTAGTGTGTTATTTTGATTCGAGTTGCTTTTGCAGTTTTAATTGCACATCGTAAAGCATAATCAGTCTCTGTGCATATATTATTGTCACTGCGTTTACAAGAACTCGGTAATAATTATTATTATTATATTTACTAGTACTTGAGGCCTTCTTAATAAAAAAAAAAAATACATTCCCGAATTCCCTCCCCGACTCATTCGAGTTATATAGATCATATTAATGATGATCAAGTCAGGCGCGGATCCAGGATTTCTTAGGGGAGGGGGCCCAACTTTTTTTTTTTTTTTTGCTCCCGAAAATTTGAAAATCGCGCCGGCCGAAAAGTCGCTCAGTGGGGGGGGGGGGGGGGGGGGTACAGAGCACAATTTTTTTTTTTGCTCCCGAAAATTTGAAAAACGAGCCGGCCAAAAATTCGCTCAGTGGGGGGGGGGGGGGGGTAGTGAGCACATTTTTTTTTTTTGATCCTCAAAAAAATTTGAATTTGCACCCCCCCCCCCTTGAGCGCCAGGGGGGGGGGGGGGGGCCCAACCCCCAAAAATCGTAAAAATCACGTGATTTTACATGATTTTTTTCTCAAGGGGGGGGGCCCGGGCCCCCCGGGCCCCCCCCCCCCCCCCCCCCCCCCCCCCCCCCCCCTGGATCCGCCACTGGATCAAGTTACTGATTAAGTAATGAGCCATTAGGACTTTCTGTTTGGGGAAAAAATAAATGACAAAGTTACATCAAGATAGACCGTGTGGCTTGCATTGCTATTCGAGGCACTGGGAATCCCGGTACGATGACATTATCAAAATTGTAATGATACTCGCGAATAAATGATATATCAATAAGGCCTCGCTGTCTGCATAGAGGATTATAATTGAGGTACAAAAGTAGGCCTAAGTAATTCTATTCCATGATTGTTGTCGTACGCAATTTGTATGAGCGACATGATAAGTGGCAAGATTGATTGCTTGATATGGGGAAGATATGGGTCAACTCGAGCCGGTACAGGTAATATGAACTTAATTAAATCCCCGAGACATGTTTTGTAGACAAACCTAATTTCCACCGGCTATCAATCAAGGTATCTTCTCCAAGCTTGGAGGTTGATTTCAAAAAATTGTTAATAAAAGCTAATTATAGAAGTTGTTTTCTTCTTCAAAAGAACGTCCTGAAAAGAAAGAAAAATACCATCAACAACAACGGAGGGGGGGGGGGTGTCGAAGGATTGTCCCTCCCTGTTAAAGAGCGATCGCCATGATAGATATATGATATACCCGTCACGATGATATGAAATATTTTTCTTATGACGTGATCCATCCCTTATCCCCAGAAGTGAAAAATAATAGCAGTCTATGTCTGTAATACTTATCCTCAAGCATGCACTTGAAATTCTTTGATTGTGATAAATTCCAAAATACTCTTATTTTTTATATAGAGACTTAAATACAAAGTCATTTTAATTCTCCAAAAAATGAAATTAAATTTGTAGATGATAAAAATGAACAGAAGCTACGAAGTAAATTACCTTTCATTTTTATTTTTAGTTCTTCTTCACGTCACTGTCGACTTTTTTTCTTCTTTTGATTTCAATGACATGTATTTATTTTTGAAAGTTGTCTCCTTCTTTTATATAAAACGACCACATACTTTCTCCTCGTTGCTGTGAATATTGCATTTTTATATAGGCCTACTTGGCCTTTAAAAATAACTACTGCATGAATCATAGTTATACACGTGTAGCGGCCTCCACGTTGCTGCATGTTTTACATAGCCGCATGCATGATAACAAAAGTTGGTACCGATTGCAAGATTCCTACAACGTCTGTTAAGAGCCAGTAGGGCATTATGTCAATGGATATGATTATGAACTAACGACCCTCTGACTCTAAATAGACGGTTTAATGGATTGATGCCAAATCCCGGAGAATTTAGATCAAGTATATAGTGTTGTATTAGGAAGGGGATATTATAAAAGGTTCATTATAGCAAGATTTGCAAAAATATTAGGCCAATATCAACAAAATGAAGTGTTTCTCGTCCCCGCCCGCCTTCTTTAAAAAAAATACTATTTACTATTTATTTATTTTTAAGCTTTAAAAAAAAAAGGCTGTGATATAATTTTTGTTTAAATAGCTTGTAAAGTGATACAAACCATTTGTTTTGCCAGACATTGCATCAGTATACTCACAAACCACAATATCTGTGAATAAATAGGCTCGGCCAGCTATAAGCAGCATTGCAGCCATCTTGGAGAAAAAAATAGCTAAAAGTTGCAAAATAATTAATAGTAAATGCCCTGCCTCCTCCTTTTTTTTATAATCCGGACGAGAAACACATTATTTTTGTTATTTGGAATACGTTTAAGAAATGTATCGTGTTTTAATATGTGGACTGCTTGCACTATTATGTATGAAATGCTTCTGTACCACTGCAAGCATGAAATTAGATGAAACATTATCATATTTTTTATCTATAGCTAAGAAAATATTGCAGGAAGTCGGGTTTCCTCTCTTATTTCCTTCTCGGCGGTCTACTTTCCGCATCGAGTAGACAGCCAAAACACTTCAATTTTAGGCGTTAGAAATTGCTATGATACTGAAACTGTTCTAAAATATACTAGTCGGATCATATTACAGTAAAGTTCTATTAGTCTTTATTAGAAATGAACTATGACATGGAAAAGGGGAGGAAAGGCAATAAGTATCATCGAGATATTTTGCGCTATATGTCACCAATAAATTGATAACGCCTTTTAACAAGATTGACAGCCAGGGTGCTCATCCCCCCCCCCCCCCACTCTTACGACCTGAACAACAACCATTATGATAATTTTATATTTATGATCTCATAATTTATCTTTTGCATCTTTTTCGTATTTATTTATATAATATCTTTTGTAATTAATGTATATTTGTTTATAGTTATGTATTATACCATCAACTAATGAGGAGAGCCTCCTATTCTGAAACTCAGTTTCTTTAGGTAATCCTCAGGCATTAGTTGATGGCTTTTTTCGTGTTGTTGTATTTATTATTATAATTCGTTTTCTTTGTTATTGTTAAACTCCCTTATGTTCCTGGAAATGAAATTTATTTAAAATATATATATATATATATATATATTCCCATCCTCTTTTGCAGTGCAATATAAACCCTAGCCATGTCAGCCCAAGTGAGCGGAAACGAGAAGTCTCTGAAGGGCGTCTTTCAGAAGTATGCTGTCTTCGGCCGTCCTGGACAGACCAAAGACATCACCAGTAAGAACTTCTCCAAGATGATGAAGGAATGTGACATCATGGACAAGAAGGTCAACCAAACCGAAATCGACATCATCTTCCAAAGGTACGGCATCGTTTTAAATTTCTCTTTCATTTTTGTTATATAAATATAAAACAAAATGCTTAGAAAATATAAGTTGCAATTGCTATATCAATAATACTCGTAGAAGTAGAAGTAATAGTAGTAGTAGTAGTAGTAGTAGTAGAAGGAGTAGTAGAAGTAGTAGTAGTAGTGGTTGTGGTGGTGGTAGTAGTAGTAGTAGTAGTAGTAGTAGTAGTAGTAGTAGTAGTGGCAGTGGTGGTGGTGGTGGTAATAGTGGTAATAGTAGTAGTAGTAGTAGTAGTAGTAGTAGTAGTAGTAGTAGTAGTACTTCTTCTAGTAGTAGTATAGTTGTTGTCCTCGTTGTATGATCATGATCACCATTATATAATGAAGAAATATCCAACGTAGGATTTGGTCACATACATCAAATGCGTGATATACAGTGCGAATCCAAAAAGTGTACCTAACTTTGGCAGCTTCTAAGTAAAAAATTATAACTTACGGACCTTGAATCATATTCATGGCAAAGAGTAACTAATACCCTGTCTAATGATACCATATTCATTATTATGCAGCCACGGATGGCTGAGCAGCAGGCTTTAACAAAATATTGTCAAAATCCTCCTATACCAAGTTTGGGCTGGAGCAATGAATGTGGGTCAAAAGTCATGATAATTGTATTAACTCATTCCAAACAAGATTTGCTTAATTATTGAATACACTGAATATTAAGCAGTTGAAAAGAAAAGGTGTTGCTATCGACTGAAACTCAAGGAAATGCTTTTTACAAGCAAAATTTATGAATTTTGTTTGTTTTCCTCTTCATTGTGATGATTACAGTCTATGAATAGGGTACTCTCTTTAAAAAAAAAAAAGGAGTGAATTTTCACTCTATTTTCACTTTCTTGGGAGTGACGTCTGTGATCACTTGTTTAGGAGTGAAAATCGATTGATTTTAGAGTGCTCGATCTCTAAGAAGAAAAGAGTGAATGTTCACTCTATTTTCACTACATTTTCACTCTCCAGAGGAGTGACGACCGTGATCACTCGATTTTTTTTTAGAGAGTATCATTGGAAAGAGAATATGTTATTCTACATCATGAAATATATTTCAAAGTCATATTGGTTATGAATTTCTTATTAGGAGCTACCACATTTTGGTACACTTTTTTTTCAACGCACTGTATGACGAATTTTAAATATTTATTGAAACTTCAAGATCAAGGTTTGCCATTCTCGCTTCTATGAACATATATATTTTGTTGTTTTAGAGCCAAGGCCAGCCCTAAACTGAAAGTGTTGACGTACGAGAAGTTCCTGACTAGTCTTAAAATGATTGCCAAGTCCAAGTATGGAACGGACGAGGAAGAGAACTTCGGAAAGATCAAAAATCAAATCAGGTCGTCCTCGGGACCAAGTACAGCAGGCACAACGGTACGTTGACATGTTCCTGTCGAGATTGGGGAGGGATTGTCATTTTTTTTTTTTTTAACTAAGGGCCCGCGCCCTCTGTATTCGAATCAATATTTGGAGTTATTCCTCATTGGATAGCATTTCTTTAAAAAGAAAATGACATTAAATTATTATCTAAATTCCGGATTAATATTATTTGCCACTCGCCCTTGGGTTTTTCTAACCCATCTACCCCTTCTCCCCTCCTCTCTCTCCTCCTCTCTCCCCCCCCCCCCCCCCCCCCTCTCTCTCTCTCTCTCTCTCTCTCTCACAGTCACTCACTCTCTATCATTCATTAATGTCAAGGACTTTTTCTATATGATTAAACCAAATCATGTTTTGACCGATCGGATCACATTAATTCAAAATCAACTAAAACCATATGTTCGATTTTGTTTACAGAGTACATCGACGACGGGGAAGGTGGACCACTTCACGGACGTCACCAAGTACACGGGACAGCATCGGGAACGCTTCGAGAAGGACGGCACTGGGAAAGGAAAGGCGGGCCGGGAATATTTGGTGGAAGAGTCAGGCTACGTCACAGGCTACAAAGGAAAGGACTCTTTCGATGGAAAAGAGTAAAACCTTTCTGCCCCCTCTCCCCTGTATCGTCACAATATGGTTTCTTTGTAGTCTTCTCCTTTGTCTTCTTCCAATGATTATGAAAAGCTTTAAGAGTGTCGATCTTTTTGGTTTGCCAGGACCAGGGGCGGACGCGGACTAGTCATGGGAAGTTTGTTGAGTTTTCCTTATGCCATGGGCACCTTGATATTGGGCTTGAGGGTTGGTCGATTCGCGGTCTGAAGACCGGTTGATATGTTTATAGAGGTTGAGTGGGCCGAAATTTTCAAACCGAATTTTAGTCCTGGGTTCGTGGGCTCTTTGTGACCAAGCTTTATAAGAGAAGACAAAAATATGCTACGATTAACATAGACCGAGAACCGTTTGTGTATTTTTATGTTTCTAAGTATAGGTTTTTAGATGACATTATTCAATGACAATGTATTTTCAGTCGATATGTATTAAGACATTGGAATGTTTATAAGTCAATTTTAGAAAGTGTACAGTATTATTGGGTGCTAAACGTACATAGAACGTTGTTTTATCTGAAGAAGTAATGTATGTGTTTATATCAATCTGTCTTTCAAGCATCATACATTTCTCATTCACTTAATGATGGTGCTCACTTAAAAATCATTCTTATCGTCAAGAACTTCGCAACTTTCTTATTTTTTATCCGATTTATCTCAAAAATTCACAAAATAAATTTCTCTGTTTCTGCTGCTCAATAGTACACTTAATACAAACTTATTTGACATTAACTTTCAATGGGTGGCTACTTCTGGTAAAAGTTTAACCCCGATAGGCGTATATACGAGCCAGGGGCGTGATATTTGAGCTAAGAGGGCTGCAGCCCCCCCCCCCCCATTTTGATACATTTATTACAGATAATCGCCAATAATCGCGATATTAGTCAGCCAATTATCACCTCGTATTTTGAAAACAAAATTTTCTATCTGTATTTTTATAAAATGTTTAGTATATCTTTATGACAAGATTGTTATTCTCATTATGGAAAATGCATAACAATTTTTGGTTGCTTGCAAAATGTTGAAACTCGGGGGGAGGGAGAGACCACAGTCGCCTGGTGATTTTGTGCCTGTAAACTTATGCTTCTTCCTCAGTCAGCCATTATGACGTTCATAAAAGTGTATCAAACCTGCATTTTCTATGACATGGATGCTAAAACAATCAAAACATTCGCCTTTGGGTCAAACTGAAAAACATACCGTCAGCTGTATCATTTTTTTTATTGGGAGGGGGGGGGGGGGTTGTCCCAAGAAGACTCTGTGATAATCTAAAAATCAGGTATTAATAAGTGCACCGAAAATCCCTCTCCATTATTGATGTATCAGACGGTGCTTTTCCAGATGTATATTTGGGGGATTATTGAGCTGAAATGTAATTTAAACCAACCATGTTATGAATATTAAAGCTGCATGTCTGTCCCTATATGTCAATATAATTATGTACCAGTAGATTTTACCAGGATGTAATTTATATAGATGTGTAAAATCAGATTAAATATATACCAGTAACTTTTCAGAATAGGTTATTGATATATACTTGAAAATCTTGTTTATGTTCATATAAGTAGCGTCTTTGTGAGGAGAGTATAATAGTAGACACTGCAATGTAAATATGAAATAAATGCATGTAGACTTTCTACATTTTAACAAAGGAAAGTCTATGATCTTTCTTGCGTATACTATATTTGTCTAATTATGTCCTGTTCTGAGATACGAATATCAAGATTATGGTTCAGTTTCATATCCCACTGAGCTGTAAAATTCAAGTTGGAAATATACGAAAGAGAGTAATCACACAAATGTGAAAAAGGAGAAGAAAAAGCAAATATACAAGGTTTCAAGGTTTCTTTATTTTCCACATAATATAACATAACCAAATGAATATGCAATATATACAAATTCAATAACATAATACATGTATTAAACAAAGATATGACAAACAATTATACAACTGTTCAAATAAATCTTTGGCACAGATTGGCACAGTGGTGAAAACATAGTGGAGGAGTCTATTAAAAAAGCATAGATTGTATTATATAGACCCCTGTGCTCTATAATAGTATTAGAAAAGCCAAATGCTTAGGTAATCCTACACCCCTCCCCCCCCCCCCCCCCCCCCAATTGGGATTTGTCAAGAGGACATTGTATTTTAAAGGGCAGACATATATTTGTCCAACAGATCACAGAAATATACTCTTTGTAATCTTCATATTTTGTTAGTAGTTGCAAGAGCATGGGTGTGAATAACCAAAATTATCACTGATATCATATACACTAACAAAAACACCAGTCGGGCAGCTTTTTTCATTGTTAGATCCATCACCTTGCCAAGGGCCCCCATTTCCTAAAACTTGATTCCAAAATAAAATTTTGTAAACTTTCATTAACTTTGTTATTGGTAAGCGCTTCATGAGCACAGTTTTTATCATTATTATTTTGACAGATTAGATTTTACTTTGTATGATTAAATTTTTCAAAATCTCATCAAACCTGGCAATCAAAAGGTTCATTTTTTATGAAAGCGGAGGGGGGGGGGGATAGCAGTACTGTCAAATTAATGTTATGCTTTATTTTAATGTAGTGTAGCTGTACCTGAGTACATGTGCAGGAAGTGTAAGTGTGATGATGATGATGTGTGTGTGTGTGTGTGTGTGTGTGTGTGGAAGTGGGTTTGTTAGACGTGTGAATCGCCAGGCAGGCTAGAGGGCAGCAGAGAAGGAAAGCTGATCCCAAGAAAAGCTATCGCCAGGATAATAACTCGCCCAAGAAGGACAAATGCACAAGGTTTGGCCGCAGCTTGGACCATGAGAAATGTCCGGCCATGGGCCAGACCTGCAATGTCAGCAAGAAAAAAAAAATTCCTGTAGTTTGGCGTAGCATTCACAGTGTGGAGCAGAGTGAAGGCGCTCAGGAGAGTGATGAGTCTAGATCAGATTATTTCACGTTCTTGATGTGGAATTTATGAAAAGTCTAAAATACTTGAATTTTCGCTTCTGAATATATTTATTTCAAGGCTACAAATGGCTCTCCATAACTTTTAAGTCCAACTTAGAGTTAAGTTCGACTTAGGATCTTTGTGAAACACCCCCCAGAGCTGCACAATCCATAATGCCCAGCCATGTCTTTAAAGCATTGCAGTGCAGGGAGAAGCTTGAAGAGACCCGCACCAAGTTTGCTTCATACACTGAACACGAGTCGAGAGTGATAGGATCAGCAGTTCTCCCAACACGCTACAAAGATGCATGCATTGAGGTAAAATATTATGTAGTAGATGCACCATCAAAACCAGTTCTTCTCTCAGGTGAAGCAAGCAAAAAGATCAAGCTGATTAGATGCGGCCTTCACAGCGTCGAAGAATATCCAGAGTTACTGAGTTTGATAGGATGTCTGCCTGGAACAAATACATTGACGATTGATCCCACTGTGAAGCCAGTCATGCATGCCCCAAGGAGACAGCCCGAGGCTCTGGCAGAGAAAATAGTGGCAAATTTGAAGGAAATGGAGACGGATGGCCACATCACGTAGTTAACAGAGCCCACAGACTAGGTAAAGTTAATGGTCATGGTGGTCAAAAGAGAAAAGGTGGGGATCTGTTTAGATCCTAAAGATCTCAATCGTGCCATCAGGAGCACTACTGTTGAAGAGGTAGTAGCAGACATGCCGGAGGGAGCAAAGGTGTTCTCCGTCCTCGACGCAAAGTCAGGATCTCTTCAGATAAAGATCGACTATGAGTCCTTGTTACTGACAACATTCAACACACAAGTTGGCAGATACCGATGTCTCCGCCTACCCTTTGGCATCAAGAGTGTTCCAGAGCTGTTCCAACGCATAGAGGATAATGTGGCTGCCGCCAGAATTTGTCATTAGTATTTTTAATTTTTGTTCATAGCACCACCTATTTTACATGTGCATCGCCCTTTAAGTAATTTCTCTTTGTTACTTAAGAAAGATTTACAGCGCATGCCTAGCGCGGGTCAATGTCAATAAAAGGCCTACAAACACATTTTTAGTACGCACGAGAAAATAGTTCCATACATTCAAGCATAAGAAATAAGTTATTATCATTAATTATGTACTGAAATGTAAAGTAATGTTCATTGAAATGCGAATAACATTAGTAAATTCTGTCAAAACTAAATCGTTGGTCGTTTTAAGTAAAATTCCAGTTGGACAAATTATTTGATATCCGTGTGCCGATAAGTTCGGTGAACGCGTTGACCCTTGGCCTTTCTGAATTACGACCTGGCCCAAGCAATACGTGTTTTGTGGGGTCTTCAAGAAACGCCAAAGTTTCAAGGTATATTTTGCTGCCCAAGGATGGAAAAGTCCTGCCAACGAGTTTTCACGGCACTGTTCATCACTGTTACTTTGTTTTGACAATCGTTAAGTCAAATAAAGACATTCGTCACCAGAAAATGAACATCCGTTTCAACGTTGAGTTATTTTGATCCTGCGGCAGCAACAGTGAAAACTCGGATGGACATGACACCTGAGAAATCCATAATTGGATCAACTACTCAAGCCAAATATTTGATGTGATGTCTGGAACTGCATTCGTCCTCACCTGGCCACTAAGGAAGCTGACGAGGAACTCGGCAAGACACGGGCAATCAAACGGCTTGGAGGTTGATCATCGCTCAAGGATGTCAGGTTCATTTTCATCAAAATAATTGAAGATTGAAATCAAAGAAAGAACACTAGAACATTTATATGCGATTGAAATTTCTCGTTTGGAAACTTAAGCAATAAACAAGCTAAAGATTGATTTAGGCTTGCATATCAACTTCTCGAGAGAATTTCAGATTTAAAACCTTTAAGATCTCTAACAGAGTCTTGGTTCGTATCCCAGAATTGTAACAGCTATTTATTCTGATTTGTTTGGATAACGTAATTTAAAACAACATAAGACTTGATTCCCTTATGATGTTTGGGATTTAAATTTTCAGCTAAGATTATAATTTTCTTAAAATACTTATCTAACGAGTGGAGATAAGTTTACAGAATTTGTTATGTGTATGTAACATCTCATCAAGAATAACCTTGTGTGTGCACTTATAGATGATTTTGAGACAAAATAACATGATCAAGTTCATTTGAAAGGATATTTTTTTATTAAGATTGAAAAAATTTCTAAACTAAAAAGAAACTGATTACCGATAGTGTTTTCCTTTAAGAACAAGGGAACAAAAGGTCATAATAATTTGAAATTGATTAGAAATCGGGTTACCTTGTTGATATTGGAATTGATTTGGATTCATGATAATATCATTAATTCTATGCTACGTTTGATATTTTTATTATTTCAAAGCTTGAATGTATCGAATTGTATGTCCTGCGTAGCGCTGTGTTTTTATCGTGCCCGAATTGAGATTTGGGTTAAAGCAGTTATCTTTGCTATTTGTTATCAGCTACTGCCATTTGCTGTTACCAGCCCACTCCCACACGCCCATTTCTATTTCACTTCCAAACTTTGATTCAAATTCAAACTTCAAATTTCGGTCAAGATTATTTAAATTTGATCTCAAATACTGATTTTCTCGTTGGTTTATTTACCTCAAAAATATATCGTTCAATATGGAAGGGCAACAACCAACTGAAAATAACTTGACTACTGACTCGACTAACTTACCTCCTGAAACACTTCGCCGCTCCACTCGTCCTGTCAAATTGACAGAGAAAGCATTGCAGAATAAAGAAGACGACCTTCAAGGTAAGTTTTTTGTTGAACATATAGATTTGCATTCGATCATACAATCTACTCGAAATAGCTTATTGTCTCAAAACATTGATGGTGATAGCTTAGCAGTGAATAAGCTTGACATTACTGCTAGGCTCAATTCTTTGAAGGAGATATTTGTTGAGCTAAAAAGGCTCAATGAAGACTCCATTGATGATGAGGTTATTGAGGCAATGGATGAATCTTCCATTTCTGTTCGTAATATCTTATCGGATATTGATAAGGTATCCAACATGTCTTCTTCTAGACAACCATCAATTCGGTTGGCGCACTCAACACAATCACGACTCTCGAGGACATCTTCCAGATCGTCACGACGAGTTGCAGTCGCAGCAGAAGCCGCTGCATTACAAGAAGAGCTTACAGCCCAGAAGCTTCAAAATGAACGGGAAAAGGAGCTCGAAAGAATGGAACTTGAGGAAGAAATGAGGAGGAAGCAAGTAGTTTTCAAAATGTCCGAGCTGAAAAGACAACTAGAAGAGGAAAGACTACAAGGCAAGCTCAAGGCACAAGAAGCAATTATGAGAGTCTACGATGAAGAAGATGGAACCAGCACAGTCTCTTCTTCATCCTCGCGTGGAGGTAAAACTGTTGTCAAAAAGATCGAAGATCAGCCAAATCCAACTGATGTGATCCCAAGGGCATCTCCCAAGTTAGAAAGCAAATTGATTGATGAACCAGCCTCCATCGTGTCACAGCAAGCGCAAGTAGTGCTTGATCCCCAAGCTCCGATGTTCCAGCCAAGATCACCAGTTTTAGATCTCGCTGATGCCTTGGCTCAGAGTCGTCTACCCGTTCCGGAGCCGCCAATATTCACTGGAGACCCACTCCAATATCCAGATTGGGTGTCGGCTTTCACTACTCTGGTAGAGCGAAGAGGCATCCCTCCTGGTGAAAAAATTCACTACCTTCGAAGGTATCTTGGTGGTCCAGCAAAGGAGGCAGTCAGTGGCTACTTTCTCCTGAGGTCAGAAAATGCATTTGAGCAAGCAAAGAGCACCCTTCAAAAGAGGTTTGGCAATCCATTTGCTATTGCTGAAGCCTTTCGGACAAAGTTGGATGTGTGGCCCAAGATAACCAGCAAGGATCACAATGGGCTGCAGCGGTTTGCAGACTTCCTTCAACAGTGTCTGGTAGCCAAGGCTGAGATTGTCGATCTCAACATTCTGGATGATATACGAGAGATCAACCGAATGGTTGCTCGACTACCAGATCATATCGTCCATAGATGGAATCGCTCGGTGGCACAGACAAAAAGGGAGCGACTTTGTTATCCTAGGTTTGCTGACTTCGTTTCTTTCATTGGGAACGAAGCAGACATTGCTAATGATCCTCTGCTCACTGTGGATGTTGGCAAGACTAGAGAGAGAAAACAGGAAACCGCAGTCTCAAAACGGGTAACCCTCTCTACGTCTGGCTCAACTTCACAGAAGCAATGTCTGTTGTGCAAGAGACAAAATCATTCCCTGAATGACTGTCGGGAATTCCTTCGGAAAGACATGTCCCAGAGAAAGGATTTCATCAAAAATGAAAGACTTTGCTATGGCTGTCTTGAAAAAGGCCATATGTCTAAATATTGCCAAAGCAGACTGGTCTGCAAGAAGTGCAGTAAAAGGCATCCAAGCTGCCTTCATGAGGACCAAAGAGATTCGAACAAGGCCAACTTGGCATCAAGCCAACCGAAGGAAGCTCAAACCGCATCGACCTCAAATCCTCAAGCTGTAACGCACAAAGTACAAGGCGATGAACGTAGTGACCTTACATCAATGATTGTGCCTGTGTACCTTTCTAGTACAGAGAGGCCTGACAAGGAGGTTCTAGTGTATGCACTACTAGACTCCATGTCAAACACCACCTTCCTTTCCGAAGATGTCGGCCAAGACCTGGATGTACAATCCCAGCCTGCCACATTGTCGTTGACAACTTTGACAGATGAGATATCGATCTCAACCTTCAAGTATGACAATCTTCGTGTCAGAGGTTTTTATTCCTCGGAGAAAATTCGTCTACCCTCCACATTTACTAGGCAGTCTATCCCTCTGGACGACAGTCATATCCCGACTCCAGAAACTGCCTCCAAGTGGCCTCATCTCGTGTGTGTGCAGGATATGATAGCGCCAAAACAAGACTGTCCTGTCGGTCTTCTGATTGGCTACAATTGTGCACAGGCCCTTGCTCCTCTGACGTCAGTCCGAGGCCAAAATGGTGAGCCGTATGCTGTTCAAACAGACCTTGGTTGGAGTATTGTTGGAGGTCAGTCTGACTTGTCCAACAGCTTCGATTCGTTTGGCCACACATACAGGACAGTCAGCATGAAGGTAGAGGCCCCGATCGATATCAAGAAGGTGACATTCGCTTACCAGTCTCCCTTAAAGGAAGCGACTGCATCGGATTTCCTTCAGCTCATGGAAAGGGACTTCCAAGAAGCTGAACAAGCTGATGCAATGTCACAAAAGGACAAAAAATTCATTCAAGTTGTCACCGAAGGTTTACGCCAGAGAGAGGATGGGTTCTATGAGATGCCTCTTCCATTCAAGAAAGGACCGCCATCTCTTCCGAACAATCGACAGGCTGCTTTAGGTCGATTAGCAGGTCTCAAGAAACAGTTCCTGAAGAAACCTGAATATCACAGTCACTACAAGGTATTCATGAAGGAGATCTTGGCACGCGGTGATGCAGAGATGGTCGGTGATAGTAGTGACAAAGGCTTGTGGTATATTCCTCACCATGGGGTATATCACCCTAAGAAGCCTGGCAAGGTCAGGGTTGTATTCGATTGTAGCGCCAGGTATCTTGGGACAAGCCTCAATGACCATCTCCTGCAAGGCCCTGACTTGATTAATCCTCTCATCGGTGTCCTGTTGAGATTTCGCCAAGGTCCTGTGGCATTCATGTGCGATGTGGAGAAGATGTACCACCAGTTTAAGGTTGCAGATCCACATCAAAACTATCTGCGTTTCTTGTGGTGGGAGGATGGGGATCTCTCCAAGACCCCAGTAGATCATAGGATGAAGGTCCACCTCTTTGGGGCAACCTCATCTCCGGGCTGTGCCAACTTTGGCTTAAAACAGATTGCGGAGGACCACAAGAAACTCGGTGACCGTGCAGCCAACTTCCTCAAGAGGAACTTTTATGTCGATGATGGCCTAAAAAGCATGTCTTCTGAACAGGAAGCAGCTGTGCTAATCAAGGACGCAACTCAAATGTGTGCTAAAGGCAATCTACGTCTGCACAAATTTGTGTGCAATAGCAAGGACGTAACCAGCACCATTCCAAAATCGGAACGTGCCACTGTCACGAATGCAAGTGTTCAGCTAGGTGAACAAACCTCACCAATCGAAAGAGCTCTTGGGCTTCAGTGGTGCGTCAGTTCTGATGAGTTCTGCTTCCGACTTACTCTGAAGGATCAACCCCTCACTCAACGAGGTATTCTAGCTACAGTTGCGTCTGTATATGATCCCCTTGGTCTCATTGCACCAGTTGTCCTTGCTGGCAGAATGATTCTGCAGGAAATGTGCAAACAAAAGATGGATTGGGATCATCCCGTTCCTGACTATCTTCGGACAAGATGGGAAATATGGAGACAGGAGATCCTGAAGCTAGAAACTGCAAAGATTCCTCGCTGCTTCCAGCCCAAAGATTTCGGAGAGGCTGAGGAAGTGGAATTGCACCACTTCTCAGATGCCTCATTATCTGGATATGGACAATGTTCATATGTCAGATTACGAAATCAAAGGGGACAAGTCCACTGCTCTCTTGCCATGGCAAAGGCGAGAGTAGCACCGCTCAAGCAGTCTACCGTCCCCAGACTGGAGCTTCAGGCAGCAACCTTATCTGCCAAGGTTGCAAAAATACTGAATAAGGAGCTAGACTACAGCTCAGTCAAGAATATCTTCTGGACCGACTCCAAGGTTGTTCTGGGTTACCTGTACAACCAGTCTAAGCGCTTCCACATGTTCGTTGCGAACAGAGTGGATTGTATTCTGAGAACCACAAGTTGTAGTCAGTGGAATTATGTTACTAGCGGTGATAATCCAGCTGACTACGCATCACGTGGACTGACAACAGAGGAACTTCTTTCGTCAAACTGGTTAGGAGGACCAGACTTCCTTTGGGAAAGTGAAGTTGCTAAGCAAGATGTCACACTAGAGGTTTCTCCTGACGACGTTGAAGTGAAGTCTTCGACAGTACATACAGTAATGTCAAAGACCAAGATTTCAACCTTTACGTCATTTGAAGATAGGTTGAACCGCTTCGCCATGTTGGACAGCGCTATTAGAGCGGTAGCTGTACTAGTGAGGTGTTGTTACAGGCGCAAGGGACATGACATAGATGATGTTGAGATCAAAAGAGTCGCTGAGAGAAATCTCCTGCATGCTGTCCAGAAAGAAGCCTTCTGTGATGAAAGACAGCAAATCAAATCTGACAAACATGCTGTGTCAAAATCTAGCCGCCTGAGTCAATTAGATCCATTTCTTGACAAACAAGACCTCCTACGGGTGGGAGGACGCATGAAGAGGTCTGAAATGGTGTATGGAGTTAAGCACCCTATTATCCTTCCGAAGGGTAGTAGACTTTCCATGCTTGTCGCACTTCACTATCATGCGAAGATTTCTCACCAAGGTAGAAATATGACCATCAACGCAATCAGATCAAGTGGATACTGGATCATCGGTTGCAGAAGCATTGTCTCATCTCTGATCGGCACATGCACCCATTGCATTAGACTAAGAGGCAAGTTGGGTGGACAGAAGATGGCTGACCTTCCATGTGAACGACTTGAGCCATCGCCCCCTTTCACTTATTGCGGTCTGGACTGTTATGGTCCATTTGTAATCAAAGAAGGGCGCAAAGAGCTCAAGCGCTATGGCCTCATCCTGACATGCATGGCAATGAGAGCCATTCATGTGGAAGTATTGGATGACATGTCATCCGATGCATTCATCAACGGACTGAGATGTTTCATTGCTATTCGAGGAAACGTAAGGCGGATTCAGTGTGACCAGGGCTCCAATTTTGTTGGAGCCAAGCATGAACTGAAACAAGCTCTCCGTGAGATGGATGCGGACCATGTCGCCCGCAATCTTCTGGAGCAGAACTGTGAGTTCAAAATGAATCCTCCTTCCTCTAGCCATATGGGAGGTGTATGGGAGAGACAAATCAGAAATGTGCGCAATGTTCTCAATGGATTATTGGAACAGTGCGGAACGCAGTTGAATGTCTCCTCTCTACGGACATTTCTCTATGAGGCCATGGCTATCGTAAACAGCCGTCCATTGAGTGTGGATAACCTGGAAAGTCCTGATGGTCCTCTTCCGTTGACTCCCAATCATGTTCTGACCATGAAATCCGGTCTTATACTGCCTCCACCTGGAAGCTTTGAAAGGGAGGACATCTATCTCCGCAAAAGATGGCGTCGAGTCCAATACTTGACACAGTTGTTCTGGACACGATGGCAGAAGGAGTACCTGCACACGCTTCAACCAAGAAAAACTTGGACTGAAAAGAAGACCAATGTGCACGTAGACGACATAGTACTCTTGAAAGATGAAGCCATTTGTCGGACAGATTGGAGAGTTGCGAGAGTCATGGAAACAATGTCCAGTGATGATGGTCTAGTCCGGAAGGTGCGACTTCTCATGGCGACCCCAGACTTGGACAAAAAAGGTAAGCCAGTAAATAAGAGGACAACTCTTGAAAGGCCAGTACACAAACTGGTAGTTTTGATCCGCAGCACCGACAAGGCGATTGAAGACTAAGCTTGACTTTAATAGCTGACATTCACTTTTACCCAGACAAATGGCTTTGACTAACCTGGACTTTCATCCTGCCCTGACATTCTAAGAAATATTTTCTCAATTTGGGGAAGACCATTTGTATTTATAAATTTTGCAAGTCGGTCAATTCCTTGTTTTGTTTCAAATAGATAGTTTTGTTGTTTGAAAAATCAGTTAGATGATTTGGGTGGGAGTGTGGCTGCCGCCAGAATTTGTCATTAGTATTTTTAATTTTTGTTCATAGCACCACCTATTTTACATGTGCATCGCCCTTTAAGTAATTTCTCTTTGTTACTTAAGAAAGATTTACAGCGCATGCCTAGCGCGGGTCAATGTCAATAAAAGGCCTACAAACACATTTTTAGTACGCACGAGAAAATAGTTCCATACATTCAAGCATAAGAAATAAGTTATTATCATTAATTATGTACTGAAATGTAAAGTAATGTTCATTGAAATGCGAATAACATTAGTAAATTCTGTCAAAACTAAATCGTTGGTCGTTTTAAGTAAAATTCCAGTTGGACAAATTATTTGATATCCGTGTGCCGATAAGTTCGGTGAACGCGTTGACCCTTGGCTTTTCTGAATTACGACCTGGCCCAAGCAATACGTGTTTTGTGGGGTCTTCAAGAAACGCCAAAGTTTCAAGGTATATTTTGCTGCCCAAGGATGGAAAAGTCCTGCCAACGAGTTTTCACGGCACTGTTCATCACTGTTACTTTGTTTTGACAATCGTTAAGTCAAATAAAGACATTCGTCACCAGAAAATGAACATCCGTTTCAACGTTGAGTTATTTTGATCCTGCGGCAGCAACAGATAAGATGCTAAGAGACATAGAAGGAGCCAGAGCAGTTATGGATGATATCCTCATTGCTGGGAAGGATCTGAAGTCACACGATGAGATCCTAGAGAAGGTCGTAAACAAATCAACTGATTGAAATTCAACTTTAACAAATGTCAAATTCGCCAGTCTCGAGTGAAGTACGTGGGACACCTGGTAACTGAGAGTGGTCTCGCTCCTGACCCAGACAAGTTCAAAGCTGTTGTTGAGATGCCGAGACCAGAGAGCAAGGAAGAAGTCAGGAGGTTCGTGGGATTTCTTCACTACTTGTCCAAGTTCATTGACAAGTTGAGTGAAGTGGAAGAGCATCTAAGACAGCTGATAAAGAAAGACATCACCTTTAACTAGGGACCAAGAGAGGAGCAGAGCTTCAATGAACTGAAGCTGGTAAGAAGGACCTCACTATCCAATGCAATGCCAGCAGCAAGAGGGACAGCCAATAGCATACACGTCCAAAGCAATGACACCAACAAAGATGCGGTTTGTGCAGATTGAGAAGGAAATGCTCGCAAAACTGCACAGCTGTAAGAAATTTCAGCCATACGAGCAGCACAGACTGTGAAGAGAATTTTGAGAAGGTGTGCTGACAGGCAGCTGGCACTCCTGGACTAAGGAACGTACAACTCCATTGGCCAGCTGTGATCTGTCACCAGTGCAACTTCTGATGGGTAGGAGACCTCGCAATTTGCTCCCCACAAGCAAACAACTGCTGAAACCCAAAGAGGTCTACATGAAAGCAGTGAAAGACAGCTTGGACAACAAGAATGCAAAGACCGAAAGATATTACAATTCCAGAGCAGGAAATGTTCTCCCTCCATTACATCCCGGAGATCACGTAAGGATGGTGCCACTTCCTGGCACTCACAAATGGCTTCCAGCAACAGCCATCAAGACGCATGACACACCAAAGTCTTATGTGGTCGAGTGCAGAGGTAAGCTGTACAAGAGAAACCGCAGAGATCTGAGGAAGACGACAGATCTGCTAACAAGCCGCACAACCAGCCTGCTGACAAACCCAACGGCTCCTGTACCCACTGCACCTATCCCTCCAACAGATCAAACGAAAGCTGACCACGCTCCCAAGAAGACCAGCTCGTAGCACCACTACCAAACCAGAAGTGGACGAGTCAGCAAACGCCCGAAGCGTATGATCATGGATTAGCGATAATAGAAGCATTTACAATTTAGCTGTTAGTTTAGAGTAGCACTGATTTTGTTTTGTCTACATAGTATTCTAGAAATACTTTGTCTTCAGAGGAGTTCTCCTCGCCAAGAGATAAAATAGAAGAAGCGGTTTATCAAGCGATATTGTGATACAATGCGAAAAAACCAGCTCGGACAACTTCAAGCTCAATACGTATGGAGACACATCGATAAGAACCTGAATTGTAAAGATTCAGGGTAAGGGTGAAGTACTAGTAACCTCTTCCCCAGGCGGGTACGCAGGGGGGGGGGGGGGGGGGGGGGGGGGGTTGGGGGTTAAACCCCCCCCCCCTTGAGTTTTTTTTAAGTGTATGTTTTGTGTATGTTTTTTGTGAACCCCCCCCCCCTTCCTTTCCTTTTTTTTTTTTTAATAAAAAAAAAATTTAAAAATAAAAAATAAAAAATAATGCCAATGGCTGACCTTACCCCCCCCCCAAACGGAACATAATGTCAAATTTTCAAATTTCGAGACCAAAAAAAAAAAAAGAAGTGTCCTCTTACCACCCCCCCCCCCCCCCCCCCCCCCCCCCTTATTCAGCAGCTGGCTGAGTCGTTGCGATTTTTTTTGAATTCCAAAAAAGAAAAAAAATGTCCGCTTACATTTGACATTTTGCCACTGGCTTTTTTTTTTTTTATTTGGGCCCGGGGGCACGTTCCTGTTTTTCAGTACATTTTGGGCGAATTTAGGGCTGATTTTAACATATATTTTTTTTTGGGGGGGGGGCACGTGCCCCCTGTGCCCCCCCCCCCCCTGGATCCGCCAATGCACAGTTATCACTTGTGTTCGTCCGAATATGTTACAGCAATATATCAAAATAGTCAAAATATTAGTACAATACTCTAAGTCACCAATCACAAAATTGGCTTTTAAAGAGAAATACTGTTACAGTTCGGATGATTGATTTTGTTTCTATTAAACAACCATGTTAATTGTGATATACTTTTACAAAAAATGTTTGCTGAAACTGCAAATCACCTTATTATCTAATCACAAACAGTTGATGATGATTGTCTTTTAATACACAAGGTACATATCTCATACAACTTGAAAGGGCAATCTTATTAATCTTATCATTGTTAACGCTTCAAATATTTTTCAAATTCATGAGAGTAGCTACCACACCCCGGTTGCATTGAAGGACTTCCCTCCCCTCTGCCGTACCCATTGACTGCCCCGCCCTGGGGTTGATGGGTGGTGGTGGTGATGGTCTGGGAAGGGGCGTAGGTGGGGGGCATCGTGATGTCCATGGTCTGTTTGAGCTGGTTGTAAGACCAGTGGAGCAGCTTAACCTCTTCTATGTGCCTCTGTTTGGTTTCCTCAAGGTCTTTGAGGAGATGGTCATTGGTGGCTACTAAAGATCTGTACAAGAAAACAGATGTACAAAAACTAAGAATACTTTCATAAACTAGATGGATCTACAACTGCGCGCAGTCGAAAATGATGCCTCTGCACATAGACCGAGTTTACAAACCAAAACAGAAGCAATTTGTAAAATTCAAGTTCAATTGTAATCCATTAACAGGTTGTCAGAATATTGTGATTACAAGCTATTTTTCATATACATGCGGTATGATCCTTTGATCTTTGACCTCATGACCCTAAAATCTAATTAGTTCATTTCGTCTGCAAGATGCATACATGTCCTGAGTTTGAAAGCAATCCCTGGAGATGGTTTATACCTCCATTTAATTTGCATCGGAAATCACTAAAACCCACATACATGAATACAAATGTTAACTGTACGAACTGTTTTACTATCTACCAATCAACATGCAGACTGATTTTTAAATATTCACTCATGCGTGTGCACCAGGCCTCATGACATGCACGAAAATGTAGAATTTGAATCGGTTACTTTAACATTGAAAAACAACTTACTTGTGACTTTCTTTCAGGACAGTAGCTAGCTCCTGGAGCTGAGTGGCATGTTTCAGCTGTACCTTTAGCTTCTCATTCTCTTGCAGAAGCTTCTCCTGTCCCTGAACAGATTCTAAGAAACAAAGGTCAAACAAACAATTTAATTCCGTATGACTGCATGATGCATACTTTTTACCTTAAATCCTGTCTGTACTAGTTTGGCCAGGAGGGATTAGACCACCAAGCAAGGTCAGTGACAAGTGGTTAGCTCATCAACTCAGCTCTCAATTAAAATAACAACAAAAAAGAGGATCATGGGGGACCAACGGGCACCGCTTAGGCATTGTTTTCTATATAGAGAGAGCAGGTAGTTACAAGTAGTACAGTGGGGCTTTAATGAATGGAACATGTACATCTATCTCTATCTGAGCCACTACCATTAATTAGCCACTGCCATGACGCATTCCATGACACATCCAATGTCCAAGACAGACATCAGGGGGGGGGGGGGGCATTTCACAAAACTTGTCATCAGAGACAAATGACAGTTTTTTGTTATAAGCTACTGAAATCCTTGCTTCTGATTGGTTATCAGCAGATTTGACACTGGTTTTTGTCATTTGTCATTGAAAGAAGGCTTTGTGTAACGGGTCCCTGGACTGAATCCTCAAGTTCCCATTCTAGCTCCAACTATCACATGTGTATGTAAACTAAATGTGAGTCATAATTTGTTTATCTACCCATCATCTATTCATTCAAAACCTCAAAAAGTCAAAGAGAAATATGCAGTGGTACAAAGTATAATATTGAGCCAAATGGATACAAATCAATCAGTAAATAACAAAAAATGTATTATTTCATTGTAGTATTTTTCCTCAAGTACAACCTTGTCAACAGTTCTTCATTTCATTGACAGATTAATGAGATAATATCGGGCATCTAATTTTATTCCAAAAGTTAACTGCTGCCACCAATAGGTTGTATTGTCTTACCTTCAATGTCTCCATGAGATGCATCAGCAGCAGCCTTTCTCCTTGCCTCTTGGAGCTGGACCTGGAGCTGCTGTTTGTTCTCCTCTGTCTGGAGCTCAATTACACACAGTTGATCCTGACATTCATACAAGAAAATTAATGCTGCTTGTAAGTATCGGCTTGCGTGATGATGTAGATATACAGTAGGCTTGGGGGTGCACCATGTGAGAGAGAGGGAGGATTGAGGAGTCCTGAAAAGGACTCTCGGTAATCTTTCTTGAGGGTGTGTAGTCCTGAAAAGGACTGTTGGTGTCGTCTTGAAAAGGACTGTTGGTGTAGTCTTGAAAAGGACTGTTGGTTATCTTTCTTGGCTTATAGTTCTAAGGAGAACTATAGCGCTTGGAGAGATGGGTGGCGGGAGTGGCTCAATGTTTTGAACAGGTTGACTATCTGTCGTCCGGGGAGGAGAATAGTTGGCGTACACCAACAGTCCTTTTCAAGACTACACACCCTCTAGAAAGATTACAGAGAGTCCTTTTCAGGACTCCTTAATCCTCCCTCTCTCTCACATGGTGCACCCGCAAGCCTACTGTATAAGAAAATTAATGTTTACTACATTTATCTGCAAATAACATTGTTCATTATTACCAAATTAATGTTATTCTTATGCATAATGCACTGTTCATCTGTCGAGAGTTAAAAGCGCATCAGTTAAATGCAGAATGGATCTGGCTCCCTGAAGACGATGTATTTGTGTTTGCATAGATCTATATATGCTTAAAAGATGCATTTATATTTGTCTACATGAACATGAATATTGCCTCAGAATGTTTTGCTCATAGAATGTTAATTTGAAATTGAAATGAATTAATCCTAACAATACATTTTCATTTCAGTGCCATCAAGAAAAAATAGCCAACTTATTACCTGTGATTCCTTAAAAAACTAGATGGAATTCGACTGCGCGCAGTCGAAAATGATGCCTCCGTCATAGAGCAATTTTACAAACCAAAACAGAACACATTTTTCGAATTCAAGTTCAATTGTAATCCATTAACAGGTTCTCAGAATATCGTGATTACAAGCAATTTCTCATATACATAAATGACCCTTTGATCTTTGACCTCATGACCCTAAAATCTACTCAGTTCATTGGCTCTGCAAGATGTCCTGAGTTAAATAGTAATCCATCTGTCAGTTCTAATGAGAATGTGTTCACAAGCTATTTCTGCATACATAATGAGCCCATGACCTTTGACCTTTAACCTTATGAACCAAGAATCTACTCAGTTCATTCGCTCTGCAAGTAACATACATGACCTAATTTTGGCAGGAATCCATCAATCGGTTCTTGAGAACGCGATCACGAGCTGTTTTTGCATACATAATGTGCGTTGTGGCCTTTGACCTTTGACCTCGTGACCCCAAAATCTACTCAGTTCATCTGCTCTGCAAGTAACATACATGACCTAAGTTTAGCAGCAATCGATCAATCGGTTCTTGAGATAACGCGATCACGAGCTGTTTTTGCATACATAATGAGCCCTGTGACCTTTGACCTTTAACCTCATGACCCCAAAATCTAATCAGTTCTTTGACTCTGCAAGATACATACATGACCAAAGTTTGGCAGGAATCCATCAATCAGTTCTTCAGATAACGCGATCACAAGCTGTTTTTGCATAAATAATGAGCCCTGTGACCTTTGACCTTTGACCTCGTAACCCCAAAATCTAATCAGTTCATCGGCTCTGCAAGATACATACATGACCAAAGTTTGGCAGGAATCCATCAATCGGTTCTTCAGATAACGCGATCACGAGAACGGGACGTACCTACGTACGTACGTACAGACGGACGGACGGACGGACAACCCGAAAACATAATGCCTCCGGCTACTTCGTAACGGAGGCATAAAAAGGCATTTCAAAATACACTTGCGGGAGTAAGTTTTACCCTCACAGGCGTATTTTACTATTTAACAAAAGGTGTACTGCTTTACTATTACACTGCTTAGAATGCGGAAAAAATTAACCATATAGTCTCCAAACATTTATTTAGCTGCATATCATAAAAATAATAAAAACTGGAAAATCACTCACGACATCTCTCTGCGATATATCCAACGATCTCTGCAGTTCCAACCCTGTCGCTTCCGTGGCCTGTTGGCCCAGTTTAGTGAGAAGCGAGACATTCTCCAGCTGAAGCCGGTCTATATGCTCCTGGCTGGTGGCTGAGTGATGCGTTAAAAGCTTCTCTAGGAGTGACTGGGCTTCAGCTGAGGAGAGATGATGTTGTACGTAGTTCAAATGGAGCCATCTATTATCAAAACATAATTTGCTCTAAATATTTTGGGTTCCATACTGACATACTCTATCAAAATATTACTCCTGTAGGGATATACACCTTAAAGAAAGCTAAGGGAAACTCATGAGGTGACTAATAGATGCACCTATACATGCTTGCAAGTGCATGGAAGTTGACTTTGACTTTGATATACCGGTAACCTGCAACCTCCATACCTTGGAATTTGGAATGTGCATGGAGAGACTTGCTGCCATTCCAGTATCTGTCCACAACATTGAGGAGATTGTCTAAGAAGGTACTCTTGTTTATTCTTGGGGCTGAGGTTGCTCCACTCTGTTGGATCTATTATAAAGAGTGAGAAATCATTATTACAATATGAGAAGGATAAAAGTCATCAGCACAGAGTTAAATCGTGACAACCGTTAAAAGTTGATATGAAATAGTTTGTATTTGTCAACATAAGCAGGGGGGCAGGCAGAAGGCAGTGGAAATAAGTAAAAGATACCATGCATGAATTCTTTATCCACCATTCGCTTCTCTTGGCCAAGTTAATCATCAATTTAGCTATTATGTTGACAGTGTCAGCATCCAAATGACTTCATACAGTGAAATTGAAATGTATACATACATATACATGTAGCTCAAACAAGTGAGACAAGAAGAGCGGTCTATTACAGCCAAGTGATCTTTCTTCACAGGTGGTCGCCACACCAGGCAAGTTTTAATAGTATGTATCAACAATGGTCCAATTCATTGAGACTCTTTAACCAATGTGTAATGAATATGAACAGGT
This sequence comes from Strongylocentrotus purpuratus, assembly GCF_000002235.5. Classification (NCBI taxonomy): domain Eukaryota; kingdom Metazoa; phylum Echinodermata; class Echinoidea; order Camarodonta; family Strongylocentrotidae; genus Strongylocentrotus; species Strongylocentrotus purpuratus. The sequence goes on from NW_022145614.1 coordinate 28,456,361, forward strand.
TAAGTTCTAACGGCCGGCCAATACCTGTTTTGTGGTTCTCTGTACATGTGGAGGGTCATCAAGCGTCTCCCCTGCCCCTGACACTGGGTGGAGGTCATAGGTCGATGAGGAATTATCTACTCTGGTACTAGCTGCAACAGAAAAATAAAAACATAACCCTTTTGATGGACTTGCTGACTAAATCACCCATGTGTTTGTATTTATGTTTATTTGTGTTTATATTCCAAGGCCATGGGAACAACTTAACTCAAACATTCCCTCTTGGTGGAGTCTTTCAAGCACTTCCTTTTCCAAAAATTACAAGGAAAGTCAAATATAAATTATTTAAAAATCTATTGTATTTTTCCTTACAAGTTTCAGAAATCGATACATACCAGCTTTCGGACTTGTTGTAAAGGTGACCCTGGAGCAGTAGGCTGCATATGCATGGCTTTCATCCGTAAACTTCAGATTGGTGTCAACACGCCCCCTGACCTCTTGCTCTGGTTCAGTGACCTGGACCCTTGACCTTTGCTGCTGTTGCTGTGACCTGACCTCTTGCTCTGGTTCTGTGACCTCAACCCTTGACCTTTGCTGCTGCTGTGACCTGACCTCTTGTTCCGGTTTAGTGACCTCGACCCTTGACCTTTGCTGCTGCTTTGACCTGACCTCTTGCTCCGGTTCAGTGACCTCGACCCTTGACCTTTGCTGCTGCTGTTGCTGTGACTTCTCCTGATTTGCTAAACGTCGGGCTTGTTCTGGAACAGGGGTTAATATGTGGTGAATGTGATGAGGTGAAAGGTCATGCAGACATTACTCCGTTCTGATGTGATTTGGTTGGGACTTGTTGGATATATTGGAGTCTGATGATATGGGCCAATCCAAGATGGACCCCTGAGTATATTGGGTAATTGGAATCAGGGTACGTAGTGGTCATAAATGTTGGGATGGTTGTGGGGCAGGGGTTAATTTATACTTGTTTTCAAAAGGGGGTAATGAATATATCATAACTGGTCATGAAGTTGTTGAAGATAAGGAAGTTAAAAAACGCAAAGGTCATGGGTTAGATTTAGACCATGTTGATGTAGCTTGCTGATCTAGCAGCAAATTCACTTTGACACTAATGATTAGTGATGCATTATGGGAAAAGGTTGGCAAAAATATCAGCTGTGGCATTGTTATATATCCTAGGATATGAGGGGATTAATCTGATATTTTAGTGGGGAAGGTTTGAATAGCTTTTCCAGATTAAAATTTTGCTCTTGACTTCAAAAATATTATTAATATGTTATTGACCCTATTCACATTTTGGTCATTTTTGCCATTTTTTTGTTGTTGTGACCATTATGGTCACTTTTGGTGAGGGGTTATTTCTCTGATCATTATTATCAGCAAAGGATATTTGATGGGCCTATTCTATGTAAAAATGTGCCCTGATGCTAGAACATGTGGTCAAATTAATCCCAATCAACAACAATATATTTATTTTGGTCACTTTTGTATTGATTTTTATACAAAATAACATACATAGTTATTTATAGTATCAAACAAACTTACTTTTGGCCCTGGCGAGAAGAGTTTTCATTTTGCGAGATCCTCTTTTTATGGAGTGTTTCGAAAGTAGATGGCCATCGATCCTGATGCCCAGTGAAAAGCACAAAGGACATTTCAGGAGGATAGGCTTCTTTTTCTGGGCTTCCTTAGCTATCCACTGGATAGGTGTCCTAAGAGAAGAAAAAAATAAAACTATATTATATGGTTCATACATGAAATTAAATGTTATGAAATGTCTTCACAGGCAGTTCCATATATCCTCTGCCAGTTCGATGATGTATGTGTGAACAAATAACATTTATCTCATTTCAATACTAGGTAGGGAGTTGAACCATTATAAGAACATGAAATGATAATTATATAATTTGTAAAGGAAACGTGACCTGTTGAATAAAAAGAGTGACAGAAGATCGAATCAATAAGAAATTATGTTTGAAATTTCTGGGTGCCCAAGGACTAGTAAGAATAAAAGCTGATTTGTGCTGGCTTTCAATATATAAAATGTTACAGATTAACAAATCCTTGGTGAAAGTTGGCTTTGGTTACATCAGAACACTTTTTGTGAAACACTGACAAGAAGAGTGAAAGCTTTGAGACTTTGATGATCTTTTGCTTATGCATTACTTTCAAACAATATGCCCTCGCCCTAAGTTTATGAATTGGCAACACCACTAGGAAATATCTCTACTAAATCACAAGCCCTTAACAAAAAATAGAGAAGCAAGCATAATGTTTGGATAGCTATAAACTATACAAGGATATTATAGATAAGAGTTATAGTGAAACAGATACAATTACTTACTCTCTAAGCATCTTCTCCTTATATTCTGTTCTTTCTAGGGTGCTCATCCCAGCATGCTTTCGGCTGACATGTCGAGACATGTGGTCTATTACTACATCGCACAGGACACATTTTCTCCTAATTCTCATATTTTTGACTGCCAATTAAAGGAAAACAAAACAAAAATAAAACAGCAATTACAAATCTAAAGCAGGGCTCCCACTTAGCAGAGTTGGAGCCTCGAGTTGTGGCGAGCTGGCGCGATCTTATGACAAGCCGTTTTATCATTAAAACATATTTCTGGATATGAAGAAATAATTTTACGTTGTAAAGCAATGGCAATTCTTGATACCAACAATTCGATTTCGTGATATCAAGAAATCAATTTCGTGATATCAAGAAATCAATTTCATGATATCAAGAAATATGTTTTAATGATAAAACGACTTGCCATAAGATCACGCTACCTTGCCACAACTCGAGGCTCAAACTCGGCTAAGTGGGAGCCCTGCTTATGAGACAATTGCAGGAAATCACATTAACTAAAGACTTACAGATTTAAAAAATGTCCAATTGAAAGATGAAAATTGAAATGCTTACAAACCAAACACAACTCTATAACCATGTAGGTCTATATTCAATTCATATAATTGACGTAATTGACAGGTTTCGAGAAGAAAAAAATAGACGCTACATGTGTATGCTACGGTTTTCAGATGTGTTTGTGACTGAAAACTTACTAGACCCTAGATCTACTTCTAGATCAAAGCTGAAAACGGTGGTCTCTTTGTCATAATTGTATTTTTATTTACGATACTCGGTTTCAATTGATCCCAATATTAATTCATGTTAGCAAATTCATACTACCGTACTACTCTTGTAAAAAGATTGGTACGATTCCCTCACCACAGCCCCGAAGATGGATGGGTCATTGCATTGCGAGTCTCCCTCGACCATACGCCACATGCCAAATTGCGGATACACTGACTGCCAAAGCCGCCGTCCGCCAGCGCCACGCCCACGGCAGGAGCGGACTGGGTTTAGGGGCCGGAATCTACCTCCGCTGACGCGACGTGAACGCGCATTATCTTTGCATACACAAGTCAAAAGCACATTTTATAAATTATTAGCGTCACAAATTAAAACACAAAAAACGAGAAAAAAAAACATATTTACCGGTACACCTTGTAAATGTAAGATAACCTGTAACTTTGTTGTTGTTCAGTTCAGCGTTATGTAACAACGTCTGTGCGATCGCGATCGAGGGCACATGCACTGTTGTATGAAGTGCGAATTGTGCGCATCAACAATTACGAGATTGGACCACGGCCACGGAAACATCTAAGATCTAGGCATTAAAACAAAAAGGGATTAAAAAAAAGTTTATAAAAAAAACAGATTTCCGACATTGAAGACAGTTTGGTGTGAGATATTTTGCATTCACGCGCTTACAAAAGTGGACCACCTAACAAGACTGTGATAATCTAAAAATCAGGAATTAATTAGTGCATCCAAAATCCTTCTCCATAGATGTATCAGGCGGTGAATTTTCCAGATTTGTAGGCCTACTATTTGGGGATTTTTTAGCTGAAATGAAATTATACAAACCAACAATGACCATGCTATTAAAGCTGCATGTCTGTACGTAGTATAATTATGTTTATAGCAATATACAGTAGATTTTTCAGGACGCAATGTATATAGATGTGTAAAATTAGGTTAAAAGTATACCAGTAATTTTTCGGAATAGGTTATTGATATACTTTCAAAATAATTGTATGCATGTTGATAAGAACCTACTTTGTGAGGAGAGTGTAACAGCATGTAAATTTGAAATAAACATGATAAATGCATGTAGACTTAACAAAGATATGTGTCGATATCTTGCGTATATATATGCATGTGTCTATATGTCCTGTTCTGAGATAAAAATATCAAGATTATGGTACAGTTTTAAATCCCACTGAGCTGTAAAATTAAAGTTGGAAATATTAAAAAAAAATCATGTTGGAGATATATAACAAGAATCAATCAACAGACATTAAAAAAAATCAAAGAAAGGTTAGGTATATATTTGAGATTTGTCAAGAGACATTGTATTTTAAAGGAGAAAGATACATTTGTCTAGCAACACTACACACCAAATATTCTCTTTGTGATAATATTTCATAAACTTTCATCTTCTTTGTTATTGATGACGGAGTTGATTTTTTTTTTCTCCCTTCCATACAGGGGTTGAATAGAAACACATTTGCAATAATTATATTTTGGGTGCATGTATGATTGAAAGTTTTCTTGAGGGAAAATAAAAATGTCTACTTTTTTAGTACAGGGCAAACGGGAAGGGAGCTCGCCAGAGTTGCCAATTTGTGTTTGATTACAACTTCAAAAATTCATTAAAACCCCCATTCTCAAAACTCTCGGAATCATTTTAAAGTTGTTGTTGCTAGTTTTCCATTCCTTGTACGACTCTGCTCCTTCCTACAATATGAAGTTAATTAGTATATGCCTACAAGACATCTTCATTCATCTTAGTTGTCCCTAAGACGCGCAGTTCTTTGGGGGGGGGGGGGGATAGAGCATTTTTTTCATTCTGGTCTGTCCCTTTGCAATAAGCTACCACTTAGTATTCGTAGTTTAACAGCCCTCCATGACTTCAAAGTTGCTCTAAAAACCAATCTCTTTCTAAACAGTGCTATTTAATTAGGACAATTATAATTTTGATGTAATACTTAACTTTGTGTTGTTTTAGTTTACCTGTACTTTAGTTAAGAAAGTGATATGTTCGTGATTGTAATATGTACAGTGCCATGAGCTTCGGAGCCTGGCGGATACCGGCGCTATATAAATATCCATATTATTAATATTTTTATTATCAATATCAGGGTTTTCTTCCACATTAAAAGTTTCATGAAACCTTGCCAATTAGTTGGGACTACCACTCAACACTTGGTTGCTTTCTGTGCATCATCTTATGTTTGCCACAAGTACATTTTTGCACAAAACAAAAGGCTCCAAATGACGGACGGAAGGAATACTTTGTACAACACAATGGCTTTGCAAAAGTACCCATTTCCGGTCTCAATTAGCTCCGTGAAAACCCTTTTAACACCGATACAGATTACTCTTCCACTGGAAATATTTAAAGAATCTTGAAGCCTTTGGTTTATCTATCCCATGATCAATACAATGTGGCACAGTGAGATTATGTGTGTGGCATAGCCTATAAAGAATTGAATTTCATACTGAACAATGCACTGAAAAATGACAATTGTTGAACCATGGATGGAGTACAAGTGACACATCAAGTTTATTTTACATCGTTTTCACACTCTGCAGAAAGTTAATCGTCATGGCAATATTAGCAAAATGATACTGACCAGTTTGGAATGTAATTAAGTGCAATGTTTACCTGAAGAAAAAAAAATGGACGGCACAACAGCAACAAAACGCTGTAAAAACTGTGATAAAAAAAGACAAATGTTCTTGCATTTTGTGAAATAAACAATTGCTTGATGTGCTCAAGAGCAGCAAAGCTTAATCTGTGTAAAACATATTAAAAAACTGATGACCTCAAAATTGATATATATCCATCTAAATCTTCTTTGAAGGCTTACAAATATTTCAATATGCTCCCTAAATGTACACAATAAATCATTAACACTGATTTTGTGCAAAAGAAATGCTGTTTGTTACACTTTGGGGTCTAAAATTACCTTCATAGCAATTTTAGGTCCTGAAAGGGCACTAGAAATGTCATAAATAAGAATAAGAGCGATAACCATGCACTTTCTAATCATCACTCACAAACAGTTGATGATGAATGTCTTTGTAACCATATATACATGTATATACCACTCCACACAAGCTCAACTACAGTACTGATGATTATATTCCTACATCTGCCAATGCCAATAATATATTAATACTGGTTTTAAATATGTTTTAGTACCAAGATACATATCCATACATATTTGAAGGGCAATCCTACATTTTTAATGCTTCAAATATTTGTTAAGTTCACATTTAGTTGCCTTGCGTATCCATTATAATCACAATATACAAATAAAATGGCAGTGTTTTGCAAAGAAGCAACCACATCACGAATTTGTGACTTTTTCTATCCAATACAACCTCATATTATAAGCATTTCAGATACTGATTTTCAAATTCAACTATACAAAATAGATTATTTTTTAAATATCAAACTATAGGACAACTGTAGAATTGGGCAATTCCAAAATGTACATTCAACTTTGTGTGTGATATGTTTTTATAGAATATCACAAATCTTGTACTATTTTACATTCAGCCTAATATTTCTGTGCTAAAACCACAGCAAAGTGATTAAAAGAACACCACGACAACCTATCATAGACTAAATGATTTTTTGATACAAAAACTAAAACTTCATAATTTCCATAACTTTACATGATTGTTTAGGAATTACATAATCAGCATCTTAATTGAATGATTGTCTATTTGTCTTGTCACATGTTGTCTGGAACATTAAACAGTTAAAATTTCCCCAAGTTGTATGCATAACTTTTTTTTTAAAGGTACACATCAATTCTGTCCAAGGATTTGCAATGAATTAGTACTTTTACATTTGCTCTTCAATCTCGCCCTCTATGTCACATAATAACGTCACATTTTAATTCAGTGACCTCAAATTTGTCCAATTCATAAGTAGTAACCACTTTGATCAATTGATGGAATGCCAAAGTTGGACAATTAAACCACAGACAGGAAATTTTTAATCGATATGGTAGACAATGTCATGTATTCATAAAGATAAAATTTTCACAGGCTTGACAGAACTCTTGACATTCCTTAAACAGTAACTGCTGTGCCCTGGCATTGTGGTACAAATCCCCTAAACGATATACATGGCGATCTCCCTATCACAAACAATTCTGTGAGGTGATGGCAAACAAAATCTGTTCAAATTTCAAACTCACAAGCTCCCATTACTATCAAACGGAACCCTTTCACCTTCTTTCCCAGTATTGGAAAGTGTGTTAGGAATCCCCTGACTCAAATAAATGTTTATCTTTTTATCAAGAATAGTTCATCTCCTGAAAGCCAGAAGGGAGTTAACTTAATTTACATAGAGTAAACATCTTTTTGCCTCTCAGCAGAAGAGTTCCTTGAGGTACTGTCAACCACCCGGGGTGAGAGTGAGCACTAAAAGAAAAAGGGGGGGGGTGGTTTTCCCTCAACCACGCCCCCTTTGAGTAAAAAAAAAAAAGAAGAGGATTCGGGGAGAAAAAAACTGGGATCTAACAACAATGCCCCCTTTTGAGTAAGAAAATTGGGGGGAAAATCTGGAAACATAGAGAAAATAGGGGAAAAATAGGGGAAAAATAGGGAAAATCAGGATAAAATCAGAAGAAAAAATCAAAAAATTAAAATCAGGAAGAAAAACAAAAATCGGGGGAAAAAAAATTAAAAATCAGGAAACCGATTTAAATCTGGTAATTATCAGACCTGACCACTCGATGCCCAACCTCACATGCTCCCATAGCTGTTACCACACCTCTTCACATTTTTCCCCGGTGCTTGGGCAATGTGGTAGGATTCTCCTAACCCATAAAGTTTGACTTTAACAACATATCCTAGAGGAATTGTCAACCAACTAATCCCCACTCTCACATGTTCCCATTGCTATAGCTAAACCCCTTCACTTTCTTCCCCTGAGAGTAACTACCATACCCCGGTTGCGTTGAAGGATCTCCCTCCCCTCTGTCGTACCCATTGACTGCCCCGCCCTGGGGTTGATGGGAGGTGGTGGTCTGGGAAGGGGGGTAGGTGGGGGGCATCGTGATGTCCATGGTCTGTTTGAGCTGGTTGTAAGACCAGTGGAGCTGCTTGACCTCTTCCATGTGCCTCTGTTTGGTTTCATCCAGCTCTTTGAGGAGATGGTCATTTGTGGTAACCAAGGATCTGTAGGAGAAAACAGATGTAAAATAACTGAGAAACTTTTTATAAAAAACTGACCTGAATGTTATTTTACTACTGTGGAATTCAGTGTAAGTGTTCAGGACATTTGGACATTGTTTCCAGTCTACTGACTAAATACATCATTGCCATATCATTACTGAAAGGCATACAACAGAGCAGTAAAAAAAGAAATATTGAGTCATAAATATCTTACACTAGGGATGGTATATGCCTACATTTATATTTGCACCAGAAATCATCAGTACCTACATAAATGAGTATAAATTTGATCTGTACAACCCATTTCATTATTTGTCAATCAACAGGCTAACTGATTTTTAAAAATATTCAGTCACGTTTGTGCACCAGCCTTCATGTCATGAAAGACAATGTAGAATTCAAATCAGATAACTCCTAGAAATTATGCATTTTACGTTTAACCTACAACTACTGAGCCTATTCTTGGCAAGATATTAATCATTTGATAAAAATAGTCCTTACTTGTGGCTTTCTTGCAGCATAGTAGCTAGCTCCTGGAGCTGAGTGACATGTTTCAGCTGTAACTTTAGCTTCTCATTCTCCTGCTGAAGCTTCTGTCCGTGAACAGATTCTAAGAGACAAGAAGCAAACACAAATTAATTCTGTACCACTGATGCAAATTAATTATACTTAAATATATGAATATATGTACGTCTAATCCTCAACTTATTATTCTCCTGCTTTCACATGTGTATGTAAACTCAACATGAATTGTTTGTTGTTCATCTATCCATCTTCCATTGTACATCAAAAGCACAAACAATCAAAGAAAATTTTCAGAAGTTCTGACTATTCAATACAGCTGACTATAAATAGTGAGAAAAATGGATACAAACAGACCAGAGGAAAAGTACAGTAATTGCTAACAAGATAAAAAACACGTCTCAAGAAAATGTAATCTTATTTATACTTGTTTAACAAAAATAAATTGTTTCATTGCAGTCATCTAACATTATTTTCTCTGTATAGTACAACCTCATAAACAGTTCTCTTTTTCAAAGAAACAGCACAATGAGGTATTATCAGGAGCTTATCATATTCTTTCCAAGGGCCCGTCACTCTTTTTTGTGGCTGGTCCAGGTCAGTCTTGTGTCACTTAAACTGCTTACATATATTGGAACACCCGTTGTCATGTCAGAGTTGAGAATTCTCGCACTTATATATATATATATATATATATATATATATATATACGAGTAGGGGACTGACTTGCACCAGTCACAACTGACTGGGCCCTGAATCCTGACCCCCCCCCCCCCCTCCCTGTGTGATTGATTGTATGCATGGATGTGTGTGGTAATTTATCATTGGTGATTTGTCAGTTTTGTACAGTGTAAGTGTAGTTTTTGAATATTTTCTTACTTTTCATTTATGTACACAGTTTGATAATGATAATGTACTGAGGGAACTTATCAACCCATAAGCTTCTGCTTTTTTTTGGTTCCCCTTTTTTTCCCCTATAATGTTACTGTACATAAATTGTATTTGTAATTGTATTTGATGTAAAAAATTTAATGATTTGGAAAAATAAAACAATTGAATTTAAAATTATTGACATAGCTTGCTGCTAGCACCAATAGGTTGTGCTGTCTTGTTGTTGTTGTTGTTGGTAATAATTTAATGGTGTTCATTCAGTATTGAATATATATGCCATATCTTCAGTTTTATAAAAAAAATCAGTTATCCATAAAGAAAACTGAAAAATACAAATTTGTAATGATATAATTAATTAACAAGTATCGCAATTTATTAGGAGTCTCTGGATGGTTTGCAACTTTGTATTTCTGCTTTTTTTAACATTTAATTTGGTCAGCCCGGTGTACTGTCTTACCTTTGATCTCTCCATGAGATGCAGCATCCGCAGCAGCCTTTCTCCTGGAGTCTTGGACCTGGACCTGGAGCTGGACCTGGAGCTGCCTATTCTCCTCTGTCACCTCCTGAAGCTCAAGGCACAGCCGATCCTGAAATTCAAACAAAATATCAGAAGATACCTTGAGTACATGAGATGCAATTCACTGTGAAAAATATATTTTTTTAAATCTGACAGCCACATCAAGCAAGAAATAGGAGTAATGCATGACATCAGCCAATCCTGACATTCATACAAAATATTATATACAGTAGGCTTGCGGATGCACCATGTGAGAATATTATAGCCTGTGTCAAGTACTGGTTAGAAGCAATTTGTATAGTAAAAAATGAAAAATCCAAGGTTTATTTTGATAGCTTTATTTTGTAATACCGGTACTGTAAAACCAGACATTTATGCACACATAAACCAAGAGCTAATTTTTTACACACCACGGCCCCGTCTTATAAAGAGTTGCAATTGATCCAAATCAATCAAAAGTTTGCAGTCTCCTATCTCTTATGTACATAGTTGCAAATGATATCAATCACAAATAAGTTGCAATTAATATCAACTCTTTATAAGACGGGGCCAAGGTTAGAGAATGTCTCTTAGGACATTATTGAATTAAAACAATTTTTCTTTTTTTGTGCAATTGTTAAAAAAATTGCCATCATCAACAATTCACTGAAGTTTGCATCTGTTCTGTATTTCTGATTTGTATGTGTATTAGCTTTTATTGGAATAAGATAAAATTGAACTTGAGCTTGAACTAAAGTTTCTGTTTACACAGTAAATTAGAGTAATCAGGGGTGATAGTGAGCACTGAAAACCCCTCCCCCCCCCCCCCTTGAGTAAAAAAAAAAGGGGGGATTCTGGGGAAAAGAAATGGCTTCTAACAACATTCCCCCCTTTTGAGTAAGAACATTGGGAAAAATCAGGAAAAATAAGGGAAAATAGGGGTCAAATCAGGAAGAAAATTTTCAAAAATTAAAAAAATCAGGAAAAAAAATATTTAAAAATAGGGAAACCGATTTAAATTGGGTAATTATCAAGCCTGAGTAATAAACATTTTATCAGCCGAGTGATAACCCATCCTTGTCCACAATTCATCCTGGCATACAAAAAATAATGCAATTTTATGCACACTGAAGGGTGTGTTTGCAGAGAAATACACCCATACCAGCTATTTTGAAATTAGTCATCATTAATAGAACATTGGATCGAATGCCAAAAAGTAATATTACCCATGAAATACGCACATAAAAGTATATCAGAATGGCAATGACACAACTGAAGAAAAAGTCTTTAACATTTTTCTATGCACCATAACAAAAGCTAAGCATTCACCATTTAGCACTAAGCATTTAGGGGAAATGCCATTGCAACTCAGGAGGAATATGTTTATTGATAAATATCATTATAATTTACATGCAGCTAAAATTAACCATCCTACCAAAAAAGTCTTATTACCGTGTTGGCAATACGAAAGTTACTCTTGGAAAATGGGCCAAGGTCTTGGAAATAGGAAATATTGAAAAGCTCACTGAATGCATGACGGTTAAACCTTATTGGCACTATAAGATGCCAAGTATATCTACAGAAATAAAGGATTTTGTTTCTAAGAAGTTTTCTTCATCAATAGAATCAAAAAATTATGCTGTAGAGGTCATTAAGAAAAAATGGAATTACTGTTTAAGAATCTATACAGACGCTTCAAAACATCAGGAAGGGTATACAGGAGCAGCTTACTATATCCCAAAACTAAGCCTAAGTAAATGCTTTAAAACATCCAATATATCCATCATGAGAGCAGAACTGGTAGCTATATTAATGGCACTTGAATGGATAGATGAATATCATCCAATTGCAGTAGTGATTTTAACAGATTCAGCATCAGCTTTAGAAGCCATAAAGAATATGAAAGAATCCAGCATAATTGTTGAGATTTATGAAAAACTATTTGCTATAAACTCCTTCGGGATAGATGTTAACCTTGAATGGGTACCAGCCCACTGCGGCCTACCAGGAAATGAAAGAGCTGATTTGTTGGCAAAACAAGCTTCAAAAAAAAAAAAAAATGATATAATAGTAAACCAAAACAAAAGTGAGTTCGTAAGGGAATCAGATATTTTTTATAAATCCATGTGGCAAAGCCTCTGGGATAAAGCAGAGAATGGAAGACACTTGTATAGCATCAATAAAAATGTAAATAATGTTTTTAAAATCAAAGGTTTGAACAGAAAGGACGAAAGATTAATCCACCAATTCAGGCTTGGTAAATGTAACCTGAATTACTATAAATATTTAATTAGAAAACATGACACTGGATTATGTGTAGAATGCCAAACGATAGAAACAATTGAGCACTTTTTATTATCATGTCCAAAATATGAAAGACAACGAAGGAGAATGTATAGAGCACTAAAAACCCAAAATCCAAATCTAGGTCAATTACTAGGAAATGAGGAATTTATAGGAAAGGTGGTAGCTTTTTTAAAAGGCAGTGGAAGGTACAATGAACTGTGATGCTCAGCTATAAACATTAATTGCGTATTAATTAAGTATTAATTGAGTATTAGTTACGTTTTGCTATTATCTATTAGTATTAGTGACAGTGGTACTATCCTCGGTATAAATTGCTTCATTGTATAAATTGTACAAATTGCTTCATTATACTGAGAGAGGTTTTAAACTAACGTCCTAACGTAATGAACTGATCGCAACTAATATTCAACCACTTCATCCTTTCTTTCCTAATGAATTCTTTAAAATAACAAGCCGAATAACAATACAGAAAATAACTACTAACAATTTACTGACATTGTTAATTGCACAACACAACGCCACTAGGCTATCGTCGATCCAACAGTAAAAGTATTAAGAGAGGACCAGTAACTACGCCCTCTCACATTGCCTGGCGGAAATCATCGAATGACGATGGAAACGCCATTATTCGCAACAACAACAACAACAAAATCCAACTCGAAATATCAAAATCATGAAAAGTGAAAGAACACTCACCACATCTCTCTGCGATGTATCCAATGCCCTCTGTAGTTCCGATCCTGCCATTGCCGTGGCCTGCTGGCCTATTCTCCCACCTGCAGAGCCCAGTTTACAGCGTGCTATGTCCAGCTGAAGCCGATCTATATGCTCCTGACTGGTGGCTGAGTGATCCGTTAAAAGCTTCTCTAGGAGTGACTGGGCTTGAGCTGAGGAGGGATGATATTGTACATAGTTTGAAACAAGCAATCATGAATATAATTTGCTCTATATACTTGAGGTTCCAAACTGACATATTACTGACTGACTCTATTAATTAAAATATCACTTCTAAAAAATGTGTATTAAAAGGTTACATACACTCTAAACAGAGGTAAAGGGAACTATGTGAGACTATCAGATGCATTTGTACATGCTTGCAAGACTTGTGCAGATCTTGATATGAAATCAATTATTTGCTTTATGCTCTTCCAGCACCTAATCAAACGTATTGTTATTGTTTGTTAGTTGTTGTTGTGGGGGGGGGGGGGGGGTCAGGGGGAAAGTGGTAATTGCGAATCAATTATTCGCTTTATGCTCTTCAATAGCTAATGTTTTGTTATTGTTTGTTAGTTAGTTTTTTAGTGGGAGGGGGGAGTTGTAATTGGTCCCCTTTGAACAAAATTAAGCAAACTATGCCTAGTATGAATCAAAGACTGACTCTGAATAAACAGATTCAAATTTGTTCAAAGATCCCACAAGCAACAGTCCAACAAGTCTAGAATTGTTTCTCTCTGATTGACTGTCTACATGTACATCACCCCCCCCCCCCTCCAAAAGCCCACTTTAGAAATGCCCCAAAATAAGGATATCTGACATCCTTCCTACCTTGAAATTTTGAATGTGCATGAAGAGACTTGCTGCCATTCCAGTATCTGTCCACAAGGTTGAGGAGACCGTCTAGGAACGTGCTCTGGCTCATTCCTGGAACTGAGGCGGCTCCATTCTGTTGAATAGTTGCATGTAATATATAAGTAAGAAGACATCACAAGCAAAACATTAAATGGCGACAACAACCGAAGACAAAATCTGAATCATTGCAACACACACTTCCTGTGTCAACAGAAGAAGAGAAGGATCAGAATGTAAATGGGAGAAAGTAAACATACAAACGTTTTTTTTAAATCTCACAATGGTCAAGCTTATGACACATTTTCTCTTGATGACACAATATGTCAATAGTTTTAACATTGAGATGAAATTACACTGACTACACAAACACTCATTCATGTTTGGTTAATAAGTACTTTTATCCCACAGACACTGAACAAGCAAGTTCTAAATGGTCTTTACCTGTTTCATGGTTCTCTGTACTGGTGGAGGTTCATCAAACGTTTCCCCTGCCCCTGGCACTGGGTGCAGATCATATGTAGATGAGGAATCTCCTCTGACACCTGAAAAGACAGATTGATTTTTTTAAATGTTTTTTTATTAAGCAATCCACCAACCTTATTTGATGTGTGTTTATCTTGTCTTTGTGAGTGAAATAAATTGAAATTGAATTTAATTGTACTGGGTAAACCCTTGTTACACCCAGTGTAATGCCATCAGTGTATCCATGTACAGTGGATGCTATATCTATTATCATCCATTCAAGAGAGTTGAAATTAATCCCAATTAAATCAGTTATAGTGAGAATTATATGATGACGTGGATCCTAATCAAATGATTGGTTGAAAGCGTACACGTGACCAGTCATTTATTTTGCCTAACACGTAATTTGGATAATGACCGGTCATTACCAAAATCACGTTATAAAACAAATAAAACATGATCTTATAAAAGAAATAATACACATCATTTTATTTGGGCATTAGTGAAATTACACACACTCGGTACCTTCAAAACAGTCCAAACGCCCTCGGCTATCGTCTCAGGCATGTTAGACTGTTCCAAAGGTACCTCGTGTAGGTATTTCTTACTAATGCCCTCACTGATGTGTATTATTTGTTATTAATCAAGCTGCCCACTAATTCTGTCTGCCTGCTTAGCAAAGGCTACCTGGACAGAGACATGTTTCAGCAAATTCAAAACCAAATAATGTAAAACCATATGGACAAGCCTTACTCCAATATGCCCAATGGTTATCTTTCCATGTAATTATTTATTTGTAAAATTGAAAGGATAATTAAAAATAAGAAAAAGGGGGGTTTAATGGCTACAACAAAGTATAAGACAAGCATCTATAAATGTACACATTTATTGTTTCTTTTCAAATTGGTGATAATAAGTTTTACTCACCAGACTTTGGATTTGGTGTAAAGTTCACTTTGGAGGAGTAAGCTGAATACGCATCACTTTCATCTGTAAACCTCAGGTTGGAGTCGACACGCCCTCTGACCTCTTGCTCTGGTTCAGTGACCTCAACCCTTGACCTTTGCAGCTGCTGCGACCTCTCCCGATCTGATAAATGTTGGGATGGTTCTGGGGCAGGGGTTAATAGGTGGTGAACGTGATGAGGTGAAAGGTCAGACATTACTCCGTTCTGACGTCCATTTGGTCGGGACTCGTCGGATATATTTGAGTCCGATGATTGGGGCCGATCCAAGATGGACCCCTGGGTTTTGTTAGTAGCGGAAGGAGAGGCGGTGTGTGTGATGGGGTTAGGTGAGTCTAGAAGGGAGAGGGGTTCATGCCGACGAGGATTAGTATGGGTGGGACTGAGCATGTTAGTTGTAGGATCGTGCAAAGAAGTTGGAGAAGAGTGGGAAGAACTGTGCAGGGGATTTTCACTTTGAGAAACTTTACTTAGACCTACATCATCATCAGCATGATGCAAAGAGAAACTATAGCAGTTTTCTAGGATTCGATTATAAGAGCTAATTGGATGATTTGTTGTTGAATCAGACATTGAACTTTCCCATTTCCTATCCTCATCTTTGAATAACTCTGTTGTACTCCCCAACCTATCCTCCCTTTGACTTTCAGAATCAAACAAGAAATCATTCTTATCCCTTCCAACAACCAAATTAGAGTACCTATTTTCTTGGGGAGTTTGCATCAAGGCAGAGGTGTGAATGAGACTATCCTCATTTGCATTAGAATTGTTTCTATTGAATGAAGAGTTCCACAAATCTCTCTGTGATAGATCCTTCGCACCATGAACAGAACCTGACAACTGCCTTTCAGTTTCAGTTATCCTACTTGGACTTGTAAAAAGATCTTTCTTAAATTCCTCCTTTTTGTTTTTGTCATCGATTTTGCTACCATCAATACTCCCTAGCATGAAAGTAACAGACTTCTTAGACTCCTTTGACAATGGACTAGATTCTATACAGGTGCCATGACTTCTTAGCGCTGCTTTTAGATGAGATCTTGTGTTACTATTTGGTGAAAGGGGTCTCATGCCTGAAGTTTGGTCCAGTGTTATTCCTAGACTTGTAGGGGGAGATATTGCTCTTGTGGGACTCCTAGGTCTAGAATGGACCATTGTTCTTATCGCACTGTTGGAAGGAGATAGGGCTCTGTATAGATTTAAAGGTCTATCGTGGACTGCTGTTCTTGTTGGACTTGTAGGAGGAGATACAGCTCTTGTTGGACTTCTCAGTCTATTATTGACTGATGATCTTGTTGGACTTGTGGAAGGAGATAGGGATCTACTAGGACTTCTAATAGCGGATGTTAGTCTAGCACCCGTGTTTGTGCCAGATGACAGCGATGTTGGACTTAGACTTCTTTTCAGTGATTTTATATGAGTACCTGGACTTCTAGAAGGTGATGTTAGTTGAGTTCCTGTGCTTGCAGATGATGTTAGTATAGGACCTGAACCTCTGTCAGGTGATGCGGACCTGGTCTGACCCCTGGTCTTAGCCCTGCTACTACGAGTCTGGGACATGATGGAGGAATATATGTCTCCTGCTTTGATCAAGCTACTTCCCCGGGGAGTTACTGAAATCAGTGACTGCGAGTCAAAATCTTGATCGGCATGTCGTCTCTGGCTCTGAGTTACGGTTGACATACTCAATGAACTAGGAGCACTCAACAATCCATTGTCATATCCAACCACTGAACTATCTTCCGACAGAGTGTCAAAATCCAACTTTCTCCTTCCCTCCACTGGCGAAAAAGAGAGTCTGCCTTTGCCAAATTTAGGACCATCTCCACCAATCAAACTAATGGTATCTGTCGGCGACAATAAATCCTTGTGTTCATGCTCAAATGTTTTCCTCTCTTCTACAAACGAGTCAGATGGCTGCCAGAGGTCGGAGGGGAACTTTGTAAGCTCGTCTATGATAGTCTTAGTGTCGGTTGGGGAAGCGGGATCTTCGTGCTGGGTTAGTGGGTCTTTGTGCGAAAGCGGTGCATCGGGTAATCTAAGAGGGGATAGTCTTGTACTGAGATAAGAGTCATTAAGCTCATCAAGGGGGTCTGCATCTAAGAGACTACCGGTGGAATCACTAGCGGTGGAGGTGTCCGATGGTGGCAAGGTATCTACGGTTAATTCCAGTAAAAGTTTTTCGGTGTCTGTGCATAAATGAACAAACAATCACACAGCAAACATCAAATTTGTCCCAAACACGAAGTCATAAATTGATGTCCAGCCAACATGACAAAAGTTCCATTGCATCAATATTCATTAAAGAATGCAAGAATGTCCCAAGTTTCATGCAACACACGTTCCACGGAGGGGAAGGGAAACACAGATATATATACATGGTGTTAGTGGAAGAAGAAAAATTGGCAGTGTTTACAGGAATGATCAAAGCACACGATTTGAAAAATGGGAATTAGTTTTTAGATGAGGACAAAAGAAAAGGATAAATGCAGTGAAAATGTTGGGTGATGTGATACTTCTTTACTTGTTTTCAAAAAGGGGTAATGGATATATATCATAACTGGTCATGAAGTTGTTGTAGATAAGGAAGTTATAAAATGCAAAGGTCATGGGTTAGATGGTCACTGTTATCAAACTGAAAACCAAACTCACAAAATAAACAATAAACCATGCCGATAGGAACAAGTTCACACACTGTCTGTCATGCAGTTCAAAATGCTAATATACAGGTCAGGAGATATAGAATGAATTTACACAGAAATACTGAAAAGTCCAAAAGTCAATACAACCTTTTATTTCTTAGAATTTCTACAGGTATTTTTACATGATATGTAACGTCAGTATCCAAAGGTTAAATGGGAGATTTTCAAATGTATTTAGACAACTTTCTCAGCAATCTATGCCAATGTGGTAACCAGACCCCGATTTCCCATTACTTGGTAAGTGAAGTATGCAATGTGTTAATGATCACCGTATAACCCTTTTCAGACAAAAAAAAAAGTGAGTAATGTCTACGTGAAAATGTGTTTAAGCTTTCTTATTTTATTTTTCTATTATGTTTAAAATATATCAATCAACCTTCACAATAAAACAAAAGACTACTTTGTTTGGTCCCATAACTTTGAATAACAGGGGGGGGGGGGGGGTTTCACAAAACTTGTTATCAGTGACAAATGACAATTTGTGTTATAAGCTACTGAAATCCTTGCTTCTGATTGGTTATCAGCAGATTTGTCACTGATATTTGTTATTTGTCATTGAAAAAAGGCTTTGTAAAACGCCTCCCAGATTAACCTTTTTAGTAATATTTGCACCCTGCATGTCATCTTTGGAGAGCCAGAAGGGTGTTTACCTACTCAGTGTTGAATGATAAGATTTAACCCATTGACTACTGAATTCTCTCTTTGCCATAGGCTTAATACAGGAGCCTACCCGCTCCCATAGGCAATTGGTTAACATCCTTTTTTTTTTAATTTCTCAATTTTTACTTCATTTTCCGAAAGAGCATAAAAAATAATGTCCAAATGTCAAAAACCAATTGAATACGTTAAGTATTGGCTGAGATATGACCATCTGAATAAATACCTTTCCTATAGGAACTCAGTGTTATTTGCTCTGGCTCCTAACCATTACGAACCAGAGCAAATAACACTGAGTTTTCGACATTTGGACATTATTTTTGATGCTCTTTCAGAAAACGAAGAAAAAATTGAGAAATTCTAAAAATAGATTTTTGTGACGTCACAGCTTCGGTACTCTATTACTTGTATGTCATTGTAGATCTTGATTATCTCAGAGATGATCACTCACCTGTCTGATACAAGCTCCTGTCCCTCTCTGCCATGTGACTGGACGTATTGGATCCTGCTCTCCTGCGAGGTGGCGTCCTCTGACTGTAGGGTCTCTGGTAATCTGCACAATAGCACAAGTCATCATTTTTTAGAATTTCTTTTAAAGGCATCGTTTAACAATGTTAAATATGAGATGCATGGCCCTACGTGTTATCAGTGTGTGTGTTATGGTGTAATATTGAAGCCAAAAAAAAATGCGCTTCAAAATGATCATGAAGTGCCTCAATACTCATTTTCCCCAATAGACTGTAGTGTTATAAAAACTGTGAGGAAAACAAATTTTTAAATTTTGATTTCTAATCATAAATATCTTGATAATCAGACAGGCGATTGGCTTGTAAAAGTCATGGGGTTCCTGACTAACCTAGAGGTTTATAATCATCAGTGCAGAAAGAGCTTTTTGGATTTTGTTTCAGAATCTGAGACCCGATCACTTTACTGTTAAAAATAAACAATGCCAGTAGTAACAAATTCACACACTGTCTGTAATGCACTTCAAAATGCCAATAAACAGAAGTAGACTGAACTTACAAAGCAAATACTAACAAGACAATACAACATGGTTAAGTTTGACAGGTATTTGCTACATAATGGATAATATGAGACAACAGTATTAAAAGGATAACAGGATTTTATAAATGTATTTAAACCATTGTAGTTTGCAATAATGCCGAATTGACCTCTTGAATCGGGAGCCCTTTTTATAAAGAAATATATGACAATGAAATAAATTAATGTTTTATAAGAACTCTAATTGTGCACTTAAATGCAATTCTAAAGGGCAGAGTGTAAAATGGTTTGTCTCAAAGGTGTTTTTAACAATCACTAATAAATAAATATTTCCATTTAATTAATATTTCTGAAATGATAATTATCTCATACTCATTGAATTATGTATCATAGTTATACAAATGTATGTTTTATGTTTATGTTATACCCTGCTTTGGCAAATCCATCGTCCTTTGGCCGTGCATGCTATACAGTGTGAGTCAAAAAAAAGTTTACACCTAGAAAATTGCTAATTATTTTAAAAATCATCTATGAACAGTAAATAATTATACATCTTATGAAAGAGTGTTTTATCCCAAATCATTTGGTATCATTTTTGTGTGGTATATGTTCACGCTTGGATAAACAGGAGGCATTGTTTGCGAGAGTGCACAAATCAACTTGCGCCAAAGTTGCTTATGTGATGTTTAAATAAAACAATTGGGATTTGGGTTTTAAATCGGATTTTGCAGATCAAAATAACATCCCTAACAAAATTAATCATGCCACACATATCAAATATCGAATATCAAATATCAACGAACATTTGTGCGCCCGTGTGTGACTTTGCTTCTGCAAAAAGCATATGCAATGCATTTCATTTGATTCATTCAATTCATTCTCTCACTCCGCTAATCCCAACATAATACATGCTGTATGCATCACTTTGGCGCAAGTCAATTTTTGCACTCTCGCAAACAATGCCTCCTGTTTATCCAAGTGGAACATATACCACACAAAAATGATACCAAATGATTTGGGATAAAACACTCTTTCATAAGATGTAGAATTATTGACTGTTCATAGATGATTTTTTAAATAATTAACAATTTTCTAGGTGTAAACTTTTTTTTGACTCACACGGTATTGTGATATCTCTGTATAATTACGATCTATTTGTGCCACTGTCTATTTTGATTATGAAATAAATGCATAATTGATGTGACAGAGAGAACTTACGCAAAAATCATATCCCATATCAATATTGTGCTTTTTAAACCAAATGGGAATGGTGTGTTACCTTGTGTAAGCTGGACATCAACAGAGGGGTTGGCCACACTGGACCCAGTGACTGGACGAGGTCGGGAAAGGTCACCATCGGTTCTAGCCAAGAGGTCAAGCAGGTCACAGTCGTCTTCTTCTACAGCTATTATGAAGTGGCATGGATGAAAAAAGGGCAATAAGTCAAGGTAGAAAGACTCATATGGGACATTGGGGATGTAGCTGCATTACCCCCCCCCCCTTCTCTTTTTCTTAAGTCCACTAAATATAATCATTGCAAATGTGTTTTTATACTTATACACAACCATGTATGAAACAAATCTATTCTGTTATCAATAACTAATAACTAATAACTTAAGTGTATGAAATTTTCTGTACAGAGCAAACTGGAGAGGACCCTGCAAGACACGTAATAGGGTTACCATTTGTGTTTCGCTGATGACAACTTCAAAAATTCATACCTTTCCTATTTTTAATTGGATATTGCTCAAACTGTCACTTATTTGTTTCTCATGGTTTTCTGTTTTCTGTTTTTATTAATACCAGCTAATTAGCAGTGGAACTTCCCCTTTAAGTAAACATTAAATTAAGTTGTAGGCCCAATAATATTTGAAGATGTCTGAAGTTTGGATCTGCCCTACTAAAGTTGTTGAGCTCCTACCTGTTCTTCCCCCAAGTCCTCTGACATGTTTTGTTCTGGGTAGCTCTCCTCTCAATGGATCCTTTGCTGATGATGCGCTGTGCTCCGTCATACCAGTCGCCTGGTAGAAAATCAAATCACACAATGAAAACAAGAAAAGTGGTTTTCATAGACAGATGGTCTTTAAAGCCTATCTGCACTAGTTTGGCCAGGAGGGATTAGACCTCCCTGCGTGGTCACTGGCAGGTGGTAATCTCATCAAATCAGCTCTCAATTAACATAAGCGAAAGGGGACCATGGGGAACAACGGGTACTGCTTAGGCATTGTTGGCTATATAGAGGGCGCAAGTAGTGCAGCCCCGCTTAAAATACAGGTTCCTATGTTTCAATGGAAATCACTATTCAAGAGAAACAAAAGATGTGGTCTTTCTAGATGGTCTGCCTTTCTGTACAAGTGATCACTAAATCAGGTTTGACTGTATTAGTCAAAATACATGTATATGATGTATTCATGCATTATCTTTTACCAGTGTTTTATTTTACAATATTTGTTCAATAACACAAAGCATAAATAAATAATAGGCATTTACATAGCGCCGTCTATCGAGACAATTCTATTCAGAGGCGCACAAATTAATTATTACCCCGTCTTTAGCCTAGCTGCCATTACAGCGCTCTAGCATTTCAAGGGATGAATTCCTGCCAGGTACCCATTTACCTAACCTAGGTCGATTGTAGAAAAAGTAGATAATGCCTTGCCAAAGGACATTAGTGCCATGTCGGGGATCGAACCATGACCTTCAAATTTCAAGTCAAGTGCTTAAACTACTTGACTAGGACACTTCTATAGCATAAATAACACTGTTCACAGCATTTCAAGTAATTAAAACGTCTAAATAATAAAAATACACAAAATTATGAAATAAAGAACTCGGGGGGGGGGGGGGGGGGGGGGGGGGCGAGGACAGGGTTGACCCTGTTCACTAGTTCACAACCTAAACTTGTTAACTCGTATACAAAGAACAATGGAAAGCTTATTTTGTTTTACTTCTTGTTGTTATTTTTGTTTTTGTTTAATTTTTACCTGATCTGTGTCAAAGTGAAGCAGTGCCGATTTCCTTTCTGATTCTCTCACTGATCTGTCATCTAAAATAAAATGAACAGATACCCAAATTGTTATAGAGATATAGCATCAGGGTATCATTTTGCATATACATATTCATCAAATATTATGGTCCCGTTCTCATAATTATTCAGTTGAGATTTTTATATGAAACAACATCTAAATGAATTGGAACAGAGGACATTATGCCACAGTAATTAAATTTATTGTCTCTGTGGCAGCAATGGTTGTATTATCTATACTTGTTTCAGTGTTAGCAGGGACTTGGGATAGCATCTGATTTATAATGATTTTCTTTATAAGCAAAAGTAATGACGAAGATAATAATTAACAGGACTTAACTTCAAGATAAATCTTTATTTAATCAATCAAGCAATAAATAATGGTATGCAGTGTGACGATTGATGATGCTATCTACCTAATTTCCTGAGATTTGGTAACATATGGACCAGATGGAGCCTGTAATCAGGTTCATTCTTCGTGACAGGGTTCAATCGAAGGTCAATCTCCTGAAGACTGGTGTTGTGTCTCAGTCTGTTCAGCTCCTGCAGACTGCTGATGTTATTGTAATACCTGGTGGTTGAACCCCTCTTGGTCAAGGAAAAAAAAACTACTATCTTGACCTATCTATAAGAAGGTAGATACATGAGACTTGAATGGATTGGAAATAAATGTAACATATATATATATATATATATCTCAGAGCAAATGTTACAACAAATTTTATTCACAATGACTCTTATTTTAACAATAACATGCAATCAACCTCCTAGTAATTTCAATTCCTTAACACGAGTCCTTAAAATAATATTCATTCGATATGCTCAAGTGAAAAGTTGAAGTTTTCAACATTACAAACATCATCTTGAATTGCTTTTAAAATAAAAGCGGATTATTTCAGGCAAAATAGTTGTGTTTTTTTGCAATTAATTTTTAAAAAGTCATTTTGGAAAACACTGAGATTCAAAACAAATCAATTTTGTATTGGGCAAAATGATAATTTTTACATTGAATTTGAAACATCCATTTGGTAAACAATAAAGAATCAAAACATTTTTCATATGAAAATGGATCATTCATATTCATAATAAAAAATCCAAATACATAAACAGAAAATGCATTAATTTAGCGCTCCATCACTCAGCTAAAAGGCTGACCGTAGATTTTAAGATTTTTGGGTCGTTCACAAAGGGCAATACAACATTATTTTTTTAACGCCTAATGAAAGACCTGGTTGTAAGGACAGAAAAATTATTAATTTAGCTCCATTTCTCGGTTAAGGATACAGATTGAGCTTCTCAAGAACTTTGAGCTGTTGGAAGCCCTGGAGACTCTGGAGTGAGTTGCGAGAGAGATCTATCTGCTTGAGACGGGTAAAGCTGGACAGTGCATTGCCCAGGCTACCTATCTTCTCCTGGTAGGTACCAGGTAACGACAGGGATCGTACATCATCTGGAAGAAAAACAGAGATTGATGATATTGATAATGATCATGATGAGGATAAATAATAATAAAGATATTTGAAAAGAAAACAACGATACAAATAATGATAAAAATATTGATGATGATGATAATGATGATAATAATATTGATAATAATAATAATAAATGAATAAAAACAATAAAATGATAACAATCCTACTACTAATAGACTATTAATACTAGTCAATATACATTATTATTATCTATAAGGCTTCCAACTTCCAAGTGGTACAATAAATCAGTGCATTTAATATCTTTAGCACAGTACCTGGATGACAGATCAATATTGTTTTGTATTGCTCTGTCATCCTGGAACTTCAACTGTCGATACATTATTGCTTGATTATCAAAAATTAACAACACTTTTCGCTGTTACCCGGTAACTGTACCCAATGTGCAAACTGATTGGAACATTTACTGAGGTAAAAAGTCAAAATTTGTTATTTTACCAGTCAGCTTGGTATAGATAATAATAATAATATTGTTTTCAATACCACATAAATATTGCTCTCGCTATGACAATATTGGACTCATCTTCGGCCCGTCTAATATTGTCATAGCTCAAGCAATACATTCTTGTATCACCCTCAAAGCCATCCAATATTATCTAAATATTGTGCACATATCCATTTAAAGTGGATTTAAGGATTTAACTGAAATCTCCAAAGAGCTCTGAAATGTAAAATGTGCCCTCTGAAAAGTTAGGGAAAGTGAAGAAAAATTACCAAAAAATCATTTATTAAAATATCAAATTGGAAGTAAAAGAAAATGTGAACAGAAAAAAGAACTACATGTACACACAAAATTATATATCTAAAAATGGCAATTAACAGGATAGTGCAGAAATAAAGAAAGAAAGAATGAAAGGCAATAAAAAAAGGCTAAGAAATTGGGCAAAAATAAAGGATATTGGGAACAAAACTTTGAGAAGGTAGTAAAATGAAAGAAGTGTGAAATAAAGAATTTCAAAGGGTTTTTAGATAGAAATATTTATTCATTTATTCCACCCAAATGTTTGCACTTCAAATACAAAGTTTAAAAAAAAAAAACTATATTTTGCCAATATATAATTTAAGCAAACTAAATTTGTAGTCTATGCAGAATGCCAAATTTGCATCCTTGTCTACAATACATAGATGCCCAGTATATTATGCAATGTGCATGGTTTCATGGTATTAAAGCAGGTTCATTTACATAAGAAATAAATGAATTGTCTGTGTGTGTGAAAAGCAGTCAAAAGCCTATTATCTAGCTATCTCAATTGTTTGCATAAAGCCTATTATAGTTGACATTGGGCTTAAAATGGCTTCTCTCCCCCTGCCCATTTTAACAAAGGAGTGGGCAGTAAATTCAAGATAAGCTAAGCCGTTTATAATTAGGATCTCTAAGTACTGATAACATTCACATCTAAAATATATCATTGAATGCCAAGAAATGATAAGTATTTCAAATCTGGAAAAGACTACCAAGTTGTCCCAAGTTCTAAACAGAAATATATTTAGATCTACATGTATTTATTTGCAAACAAAATAATATCAATTATCAACAATCTCCTTATCAAAGAAGAATCATTACAAAGTAACAATATCTGAGATGTAAATCCTTTCAATAACTGAATGACATGACATTAGAGCATAGTTTTTTAGTTCAATAATAAGCATAACCAGACAGTAACAAAAGATAAAGCAGAATAATGCTAACCCTAAACTAAAGATAGACCCAGTCCTAGAGTAGAAGTCTAGACTATACTATCAAACTATCAAAATTCACTTCATCTAGAGAAGAAAGAAAGAAAAAAAAACTATTATAAATGATTTTGTCTGTGTTGAACTTAAAATTTCAAATCTACAGTGTAGGTAGATCTAGTCTATAGATCTACTATAGAAGTAGAATCCATGCTGGACAAAAATAACCGTCTGATATGGGTCATTTCTTTAATAAAACTGACATTTGTTGACATTCCCCAATAATCGGAGTTCTAGTGGAGCCAGACGTAGTCTCAGTGGAACAACCAACGATATAGAGAGACTGAAGCTTTTGGTCTAAATCCATGATATGCATATTGGATTTGACTGAAATATTATAAATTATCATCAGTATGGATCGGAGGGACTCACTGTCACCGACATATACATGAACAGTCCCTGAAACTTGAAAGTGACATTGAAATTGAAAGTTTACAATAACATTTAAACTAACTCACTGTTAGTGCAGTGTTACTGTTAAAGGGATCGTTTAACATTGTTAAATCTGAGATACACGGCTCTACGTGTCATCAGTGTCTGTGATATGGTGTAATATTGAAGCCCTAAAAAAATTGTGCTTCAAAATGATCAAGAAGTGCCTCAAAAAAGTAAAAATCTTTAAGTGACCGGTTTTACCATACTCGTTTTCCCCAATAGAGTGTAGTGTTATGAAAACCGTCAGGCGAACGGTTTTTAAAATTTGTAATTCCAATCATAAATATATTGATAATCAGACAGGCGATCGGCTTGTAAAAGTCATGGGGTTCCTGACTGACCTAAAGGTTTATAATTATCATTGCATCATGAGCTAAATCCAGAATTTTATTTCAGAATCTGAGACAAAGTTACCGGATCCCTTTAATTAATAGACCTTCTAATTAATTATGTATTGTTACTAGTCTAGGCCTACTAGTAGAGTAGACTAGACTTCAAGTCTACACCCATAAAACTAAATTAATTTTTTATTTCTATCGTTGCATAAATTGTAGATTATCTGGAATTCTGGATTGAAGTGAACCAGCAGCAGTGACGCGAAGCCAGGCCAGAGTTATCTCCTGCGCGTTTGCCGGGCCCTCGGCCTCGGGGCTGGCAAAGCGCCAGCACTACTGCAGCTGCAGTCAGGCATCACTGCCACTGGTATTGCAATGGTGATCGCGTAGCCGGGTTACGTTTAAACAATCGACATTGTCATTCACAGAGTTTTCCACCCTTCTTTCTATTAAATATGACATAGCTACGCACGTAAATTTTAGATGGAATACTAGGTAATTAAATAATGATATTGTCTCACCTAAATTATCGTGATTTAATTGAACCCTTTCTCTAATCCAAGCCTCAGTTATCGTGAGAGACATCTTTGAATTTACCGCTTTCACTGATATTCAAACACAAGCGGCAATACAATGGGACTAAACAAATTGAACAAGTCGAAAGTCAACGAACGATTTCGCATAGTCTTTGCTCCAGTCGTCTTTAACCTTACTAAGTCATACTGTAGGGGCGTCGAGCGGCGAGCAAGGGCGGGGTCTCAGTCATGTAAAAATATATTCAAGGTATTCAAGGTATAGGTAGGTTCATGGGAGTGATGTTGGGTGCTGACACAGAGATGGTTTTCTTATAGTTATTTTGATCGATCTTCGATTCATGGGGCGGGTTATCCCGAGGATGGCAATCCCGAAATCAAGGTGGTAGTCGTTCAATCCCAATAATTTGATGATAGACTCCAATCTAAAATGATGAATAATTTAGTATTTCACAGTAGTTGTTGTTCTTCTTGTGCTTTTGCGGGGGAGGGGGCTACACGCCTGGCAAGAGAGACCCTATATTATGCACACTGCAAAATTGCGTGCCCCCCTCCCCGCCCCTTTCTGGTAAAGAAAACACCTTCTTATAATATCATCCCCTTTCTTTCTTTTCCCTTCTCATTATTCTGCTTTTCCCCCTTTTCTCTCCACCGTCTTACCCCCTTTCCTTCTTTTCCGCCTTTTCTCTCCTCTCTCTTCCCAGTCTCTTCGTTTCCCCTCCTTTTTTTTCCTCTCCCCTTTACTGTTCTCCCTCTTTTCTTCTTTCTATCTTACCTTTTCTTTCTTTTCCCCCTCCTTTTTTTTACCCTCCTTTTTCTCCTTTTCTCCCTTTTTCTTTTCCCCCTTCCCCCCCCCCTTTTTTTTTTACCTGGGGGGGGGGGGGGTGCCCCCTGTGCTCCCTGAATCCGCCACTGCCTCCCCTCAAACTTCCGTTAAGTTTAAACCAAGACGTTTATCTCGTTATGGCCTACATAGGGAAACATATGTCAAAGTTTTTGCAAAATTATCTAGATTCATGATAAAAAGATAAGTTCAACAAAATAATGATACTTCTTCACGAAATTTTCATAATACTTTATTGAATAGAGGGATTTCTTAGTTATTGTCGACATCCAATTCTGTTGTAAGATTTTCTGTAACATAATAAAATCATATCGCCTATCTACTATTCTTGTCCCACAATTCGATTTTCCTCTCTTTTACTGCCTTTCTCTTTTGTATTTATCATCACAAGTGACCTAGATTGTGCGTCGTTTCCTCGTTAAACCATATTCATATTGCGATTAGAATTTCAGCTAAATAACAACAAGCTTCCATGTTAATCTTGATCATACTCAGTGGCATATACCTTGATCCAACTATGATGGGGGCGCAGGGCCCTGTTTCATAAAGCTTGTTTCAATAACAAGTTACATTAACGGTACTGTTATAAGCTTTAGTAATCCTTGCATTTGATTGGCTGAGAGCAAATTTGTCATAGAATCTTAGCATTTGTTATTTATTTCATGGGGGCGGGGGAAGGGGAGCACCGGGGTAGATGAAATGTGAGAGAACAGTTGGATATTGATAATCCACAAAAATTCACCCAATCAGAAAATTACCCAAACCTCACCATAATTATGTAGCATGTTAAACACTAGTTGGGCAAATAAGTTGGATAAAACATATAAAGAGGCATAGACAGGGGGTACAATGGGGCCATAAACCCCTCCCCCCTATGCAGCTCCTAAAAAAAAAAAAAAAAAAAAATGCAGTACCGCATGATTCATGTAGGAATTGTATATACACCCCCCCCCCCCCCGATTCCTACGTGCGTTCGGGTCACTTTACCACGCCGGAGCAGGCCTGCACTGGTGCACTGGTTGGGGGGGGGGGGGGGGGGCAAATACAATTAAAGAGTGGTTTATTTCTAATTCGATACAAATTTTCCGGGATCTTTCCTCACTTTTTAGTAAATTGTACTTTTTAATGCATACGTTGGAAAATGATACAGTCCCAAATTTACAGCAAGAAATATGCTTATTAAGAGGCATACATGCATCTGGGGTTCCGCCCCTGGACCCCACGCCAATTAGTGTCCTGCCAGTGTCACAAATAAGGTATTTAAACAAAATGCTTATCTGACCGTAATTAGATGCCTAAAACCCCTGAGCTTCCGGAGGCTCTGCCGAGGGACCCCACTAAAGAGCCCTAAGGCGGGCCCCTGGATGATCATCTTACGGTAATTGGATGCCTAAAACCCCTGAGTTTCTGGGGGCTCCACAACCTGGACCCTCTACACCGTTTGATGTCACGACACTGTCACAAATAAGGTATCAAAATATGCTCTTCTGACCGTAATTAAATGCCTAAAACCCCTGAGCTTCCGGGGGCTCCGCCCCGCCCTCTCGTCCCCACCAGAGGCCCCAAGGCGGGACCCTGAATACTTATCCGCAGGCGCGTATGCAGGGGGGGGGGTGAACCCCCCTTTGATATTTTTTATGTATGTATTTTGGACGAAACCCCCCCCCCTTTTTTTTTTTTTTTTTTTTAATTATAAAAAAATTAAAACAAATAAAAAATAAAACAAATTATTCCAATGGCTGACATAAAAAAATTGGTTACCCCCCTCCCAACGGAGCAAAATTTCAAATTTTCAAATTTCGAGACCCCCTCCCAAAAAAAGTGTCCTCTTACCCCCCGAGCTTTGGGGGAAATTGCTCTTAGACGCTTGAAATTAGGGGCACGATTAATGATGAGAGGAAAAGAGGAAACTTATCGAAAGGGTTAAGACACGGGTTAGACAAGAAAAGGGGCACGTGTCAAAGTACAAAGGATAATTATCCGAGGTGAAAATGGGGCACTTCTTACACCTAAAAAAAGAGGCACGCACCAGGGATGAAAAGGGATTTTATGAAAACGGGAAATGAGCATTTGTCGACGGAAAAGAGGCACCCATCAGATTTTGATAGAGGCATTTATAAGAAGTGAAAAGGGGCATTCATGAAAAAGAGATAGGTTCCTTATTAAAAAGAAAGAAGGGGCACATATCATTGTTAAAATGGTAATTATCAGAGGTGAAAAGGGGCACTTAGTGCATCTGAATAGGGGCACTGACCATACATGAAAGAAAAGGGGCACCGATTAGATTTTAATAGAGGCAATTATCAAAGATGAAAATGGCTAATTATGAGAAGGGGGAAGGGGCACTTATAAGAAGGAAACAGAGCATTTATTAGGAAGGAAAAGGGGGACGTGTCAAAATAAAAGGGGCATTTATAAGACTAATTACATAATGTGGAGCAACAGGGTATGATTGGGTCACTGAACCTGTCATAAACTGACAGATCACTATTGATGATGATGATTTATAAGAGATGAAAAGAGCACTTATCAGGAGGGGAAGAGGCACTTGTCAAAGTAAAACGAGTATCTCTCAGAATTGAATAGGGTAATTTCAAGTGCAAGAGATAAAAGGGACACTTATGAGAATGAAAAAGGCTCGTTTTTAAATGGGGGCAGTTATCATAAGGAAAAGGTGCACTTATTAAAAAGGAAAGGGGGGCACATGTGAAAATATAAGGTGCGCTTAAATCCGAGTTAAAAAGGGGTAGTTATTAAAAGGTGAAGGGGCAATTGTCAAAGCAAAAGGGGAACTTCTTAGATTTGAATAGGGCAATTATCAAAGGTGAAGGGGGCGCTAATCAAAAGTGAAAAGGGGCGCTCAGTCTCGCACCTGAAAAGGGGAACTTACTAGAAATTTAAAAAAAAGCACTTATGGGAATGGAAAATGGACACTTTTTGCAAAGGAAAATGGGAACTTGTCAAAGGAAAAGGGGTACGTGTCAAAATAAAAGAGGCACTTATCGGAGGTGGAAAGGGGAAGGGGCAATTAAGAAAAATAATAGGGGCACTTGTCAAAGTTAAAGGGGCATTTTTCCTGTGTAAAAAGGGGCACATTTGGGATCCATGAAAAAGAAAAAAAAAAAAAAAAAAAAAGTTTCCCTTCTTCTTGTCTTCGCACTGTCATCGCTTCGAGCATGCTGCAGCTTCCGAACCGAACCGAACCGAACCGAAACCGATAATACCGAGATAGCTAAAATGAACAGACGATAGATTTTATATTGATGGTATTAAACTATTAATGTCTTATTATTTATTTAATGGCATAATGTTATGACTTAAATACTATATTTTAAGACGAAAAATAATTTTTGAAAAATATATTAAATGTACTATGTATCTCAATTGATAAATTTATTGACTCGTTGGAACTTACCCCCTCTAAATTTGCCAGGACTTCAAATTGGCAGTGGCCTTACCCTGATATTGCAATATGGCACCGGAGAAGGTGTCTTAGATATCGTCAAAAACCATCAAATATTTTGCCGAATGAAATTACATATTAAGAGTTTTACCAGCTTATCGTTTTCTACAATATCTACGGGATCAGCGGGGAGACATTTCAGCCCACTTGATGATCTACAACCTGAAAGAATGAAATAATGAATCTGGATTCCCTGTCGCTGGCCTTTTCTCAGGTTACCAATCTTGTGGCCAATCTCAACAAAAAGAATTACAAGCAAAGTGTCGGGGAAATCTCTCGCGTAAGTGGAGCTCCCGTAGGCTACGATGAAATGTTTTGGTGTCTGTTATCATTTCTTATAAACATAGATCCAAGTATTATGAGAGATATGAGTATTGCATGTGATGTGTGAAAGGTAGAGTCTGAGACTCTGACTCTGACTCTGACTGAGACTTGTTCGACTTCGAGGCTGTGCACTGTGATTTTGAGAGCAAGAGGAAGAGCAGTTTGAGCAAGCTCAGAATTCGGAAGTCGTCTGAAATATGCAGTCTCTGCCTCGGCTATGGTCACGGGTAGTCCAATAATTCTGAATTAGGAAGTACTTCTACTATTAGATTTGGCTTGTGGAATATCAAATATCTTTAAGGTCTAATAAAGAAATTTCATTGTCTTTGAATGTGGTATTTTTGGGGCATTTCGTCATGATTTTTGTTTTGTTTAGTCTTTAGTGTAGGTCTAGTCTAAGTGTGTGTGTGGGCAGTTGGTTGGAGAATAAGGATCGTCCGCTTAAACAAGGATATCGTAAACGCGGACAAATCGCATCTTAAAAAATAAGTTTTGTACGCACTTTCGTTGACGATCCGATTTACCGATTTGCGCGTTGGCGATGCGAAAAAAACAGTTCCGTGATGATGCTCCACAACGCAGCAGAGACTTTCACGTTATGAACGATAAATCCTCTGGAAGACGGACAATCGGTAACAGTAGGTGGTGAACTAGGGCTATTTTATTATGCGGAATCTGTTTTTCGCATTGCCAGTGCATGGATCGGAAACCCGCAGAGCGCCGAAGAAAAAAAAATCTTTGAAAATGCGCACGATCTTTAATTTTTAGGATGCGATTTGTCCGTGTTTAAGAGGATATCCTTGATTATGCAGACGATCCTCATTCTCAGACCAGCGCCCCTGTTAGCTGCTGGTGGTGTGGGGGGGGGGGGATTTATCTAATTATACGTTGTAATTCAACCCAGGTCAAAGAAAGGATAATTATTAGTTAAAGGCCAAGTCAACTCCAACTTAAAAAAATTATAGGTTGTTGTTAATAAATCAAAGGTTAAAACTGCCAAATATCGCAGGCGTACTTCAAATATTTAATTTTGAAAGAATAATTTTTGTTTTGGTTATTTCAAGCAAACATTTAAATTTGCCACATGTCAGATTGTTGATCAAGTGATGTGACATATGCTCTTTACAACGAAAGTGCGCACCGCGCCAGTGGTATGCATTCTGACAATTCAAGATGCTGATGTGCCAGGCTTACGGTTATTCAAATCAGCCAGATTGTAGTAAGAAAAGTTTCTTTGCTATCCCAAACCCTTGAAATACAGGGAGAGAATGTTCTCAATGGCTAAACAATATTGGGACTGACAAGTTCGAATCCAAGATGGCATGGCGGCTCGCATGTTTTGCCTCTTCTCTTACACCAATATTATTAAGTTAAAAGTCATGAAAAGGCACTAAATATCAACAAACATGGTCTACAACAACTCCAAATGACAAAATAATCCCAGCTCTGCATGTTTTTTAAGCATTTGATAGCCCAAAACTTATATTTTCAGCATTAAAAAAAAAAAAAAAAATCTGATTTTTTTCCCAATCATTTTCATTGATCCGTGATCAGAATTTATTATCCGATTTCACCTGATTGGCCCCTGATCCAATGATCGGTTGCAGGGTTAGATGATAGCTTCTTGTACATGTAGTGCCATTATCTGCTGAGCACTATCAGTCATCGTGCTTGCTGTCTCACAAATTCAACTTTCTTAGTCATTGTGTTATTTATTTTGTGATGTTGAGTGACTGCCTTATGAAGACCGAAGAGTTCCTCAAGAATTATTTGTTAGAATCTCAAGATTTCAAATGGCTTTGTGACTAAATAAGAGACGACCCTGCGGTTACTTACGAAACACACAAGAGATCATACTTTGCACCGGTAGATGAGATTTAGTTGAGCGGCAATTTTGCTTGGACATGGTGTAGATTCAATCCCATTCAGGGATGTTTCATGGTTCACCTCTCTTGCCACATTGGCAGCTCAGGAAGACTAGTAGGTCCACCTTCAGTGCCACAAATATCCGCCTTCCCACATTGTATGGTCTTTCCTTACCCTGCTCTACAGCTGAGCCAATTTTGAATATATTGTACATCATCTAGACTCTGGAGTCTATACTGTACATGTAGGCTAAGGCACGGTACGCAGGCCTGATGGCAGTCCTTCATTTGTGCAACTCTCCACATCCCGTTTACTATTGCACGGCCCACTGATGTAATGAGTAGTATTTCTTTTTACAAATTGTTGTTGTTTTTTTTTTAATCTTTCTCCAGCTCGTTTCTCACAACGGGCCAGAGGCAGACAGGCACTTGCTGCGCTGCCTCTTCTCCTACATTGACTTTTGTGATGGTAAGAGCAGCGGCAAAGACTTCTACGAGGTGAGGACAAAAATAATCTTAAACTTTATTGCACATGCATGTACTGTACATGTAAACCTCTCCAATGTATACAATTTACTGTTATCTTGAAGAATGGTGTACATGGACTTGTACTACATGTACATGTACATGTAGAGCTAATTGCATTGGCCAAATTTTTGTGTATGCTCTTAAACAGATATGCAATGAATGATATATTGTATTTTACTAAAAATGATATACATCTCTTGACAGACATGTCTTTATAGTACAGAGGAGACGGGGTACATAATGTATATGAGAGATATTTGAAGCATCATACAACATGGATTATGCTTTTTCACTCTGTCTACTCTGTCGCTAAACTGACTCCAAGCTGACCTATTTCTTGGCTATTTGGATTAAAGTAGATTTTCATTTCATGCGTTATTCGGTCTGGTGAGTGACCGTTTTTACCATACTCATTTTCCCCCAATAAACTGTAGTGTTATAAAAAAAGTTGGGAAAACGGTTTTTGAAATTACTAATTCCAATCATGAATATCTTGATAATCAGACAGGCAATCGGCTTGGAAAAGTCATGGGATTCCTGACTGACCTAAAGGTTTATAATTATCATCGCAGCATGAGCTAAATCCAGGAATTTTTTAGAATAGAGTCAAAGATACCCAATCCCTGTAAATGATTTTTGTTTTGTTTTATTTTATTTCAACAGACTCAGCTGTTGATACAGGAGTGCTCCTTACTCATCACCAAACCTAATTTCATCTCAACTTTGTGCTTTGCCATCGACAACCCTCTGCATCAGCAGAAGGTAAGAAATACATGTACTACATGGAGCAGTGGAAAGCTTGAACTATTTGATTTCTATTTTTGAATTCCTGTAAGGTCGTAAATTAAACAATGTGAAAGTAAATCTCTCTTTGCTATATAATATATATTTGTTTAAATCTCTGAGATGTAAAAGTTGAATGAGATTATAAAAGTGTAGATTCAAATTGTATATCACTTTTTTAAAATTCCAAACGTTACATGAAAATTCCAGAATAACTTTGCTGTACATGTACAGTATGTGTTTTTCTGAAGCAGCTGCAGATATGGTCAATACAGAGTAATTGCTTGGTAGTCGTTTCATTCTTAATTCATTAAACATGAGTTACAGATTTTTCCTGTCATTAACAATAACAACTGTAATACCCCTTTAGGCTAATAAGTTT
Source organism: Strongylocentrotus purpuratus (assembly GCF_000002235.5). Lineage (NCBI taxonomy): Eukaryota > Metazoa > Echinodermata > Echinoidea > Camarodonta > Strongylocentrotidae > Strongylocentrotus > Strongylocentrotus purpuratus. Next base: position 28,491,928 of record NW_022145614.1, read on the forward strand.
TAAAATGTGATGTTGGCGTTGGTTTATCGTCTCTTTTTTTTAAATAACCGTATAATTTCCAGTTTTGACAATATGCATTTATTTCCTCCCTCTTTTTTATGTTGATTCTTCATTACAGAGTCTAAGGCCAAGCCAGCAGTTGTTCACCCAACTGAGCAAAATCTTAAAGCTCACTTCAGTTCAAGAAGTTGTCTTTGGTCTTGCTCTGACCCATTCAGTTAAACCTGAAACCAGATCACTAGGTAAGTACAGTTAACCTATAGCAGTTTAGTGTCCTTTTTAGTGATTTTTCCCCCCACATATAATTATAGGAATTACACATTGTACATGAACAGAACGAGCAAAAATCGCAGAAGTTTTAAAAGAATATTTCTGATGCAGTTTACTGTGCCATTCATGTATATGAACAATTCAATTGTATCATGTTTGTTTGTTTTTTGTTTGTTAAACTAAAAAATGATAGGTGGACTGATTGAATTAGGGCCTTTGTTAAATACTTTTAGATGTAAGCTATAATATGTCACATTGTCACGAAATATAAATGGGGACAACTCCATTTTACACATACTTAAAATATTTCAAAACTTGGTAATGGTATGAATAATTTAGTTGTTAACTGTACATGCTTTTCCACAATGTTTTTCTTTTACAAGTTAAAGATAAACTTGAGTTCTGGTAAAATAAGAAAATTAATTCTGATAGAATCAAACGAAACTTACACTGAATGTTCAAGATTACAAATAAATGTCATTTGCCCAACAATTTTAGTAGAAGATGTATAATGGCTGAGTAATAAGCATAGAAAGATAAGAAAATCAAGGTTAGTAGCCCCGACACCATTTGTGTAGTCCCATATACATCTTTCTGTGTACAGTGCTTGTTACTTTGCCAAGACTGGGCCAAATTTATTATGATTTTCAAGACTCCAGAACCTTGCAGTAGGTCCTACACACCAATACTTTTTTGATTTGACAACTAATAGTCGTTATTTTCCCACTTGAAGACATTTTCAAGCCCCACCTTTTTAGGAAAGTTCTAAATTAGTATTATCTCTCAAATGCAGTTGGAATTTAACTTTTTCATTTTTTTGGCCTACAAATGGGACATAGTACCTTTAACAATGCAATCACATGACCAGAACTCAACTTTATCTTTAATATGGATATTGAAAACACCAGAACAATTTTTTCTGAATACCCTGTTGCATGTAAAGTATCTATTAAATCTGCAGTATCGACTGCAGAATGCGAGAAAAAGATACATGTACACTTTGTAGAGGAACATGTTTGAAACAAAATAGTTAACCAAAAACACTGCATGTTGTTCACGGTGGCTGTTGTTTCACTTTCAAACTTTTGTAAGTTGCACAATTAGTATCATGATTCTTTTATATTGTAGCATGGAATGTTCACAAATTTTAACCACTTCCAAAATTCAAGAAAGTTTTTTGCTCTATTAGTGAGTGGGGGTAATTTTTTTTTCTTTTCTTTTTCTATCTATGAACAGCTCTCCAGTTTGTGAAGCAGAAGTTACCTGATCTTGTCCGTGCTTACATAGATGCCGGTAAAAATTTCTTCAAGTTTCTTTCTTTCATTTCTTCATTTATCACTCTATTCACCGTCTTGATTTGAAACAATAAGTTTAGTGTGTACATATAGTTTCTGGAATCAATTTAAATTTGTATAGACTCTTTCTAAATATTAGATAAACATAATATGGATTGTACGTTCATTTTGTAAGCCCAGTGCAATGTCTAATGAATATGTACATCTTGTTAAGCGGAAATCTGCCCTCTCATAAATCGTACCAAAATTCTTGACACTCCCTATTTGTGAAACATTCATGAAATAATCAAACATTGACAGACACCTAAGTCATGAATTATTCATATACAGTATTATGGATAAATCACTTGAACACTAAATCATAACCTTTTCCTATACATTTAGACTGAGGGTGATAATGGAGTTTTACATCTTCATGAAGGATGGATATATGTCCTGCTCTTTTTAAAAAACAGTGGCCAGTCAATGTGGTGTTTATAATAATATAATAATAATAGCTAGTTCTTATATAGCGCTTTTCAGGACCGAAAAATCCGTCCCGATTTTGACAGACAAAATCGGGACGTATTTTTATGCCACATGTTCGTCTAGTCCCGTATTTATCTTTCTGTGTACAGTGCTTGTAACTTTACCTAGACTGGGCCAAGTTTCTTATCATTTTGATGATTCCAGAACCTTGCAGTACACACCAATACTTACATGTATTATGCTAGATGATCAATCTTTTCTGATCGATTCCACACCGTTTCTTTCACAATGCAACTGCATGACCAGAACTCAACTTTAGCTTTAAAACTCCCCTTCTTAATTTGCCGGTAGATATTCGTAACCAGCAGGAGAGTGGATTGGCAGACTTTTCTGTGGAGATACTGCAGCTGCTCCTGACCCACCTTCTCTACCGATCACCCGATCATCTGGGCCTTGGGAGTGTACAACTAGAGGCTTTCCTCAAGACTCTCAAGAAAGGTCAGTTTGATGTCATTGGTTACAGTGTTGATGATGACGAGGAGGAGGAGGAAAATGATGGTGAAAGTACATACCTGCCAACCCTTACAAATAATCTGGAATATTCTGGATTTCTAGGACCTGAAAATCTGGATATTCTGATTTTTCAAAATTTTGATTATTATTGTTATTTTCTTCTTTTGCGTGTGTGAGTGTGTGTGTGTGTGTGTGCTAAGGCCAAATTAGCTTGTTTTATCATGTCCCGCGATTTGATAGTTCACGTATTGTTGGTTTCACTGCCGCTGGAAGTGCGATTTCTTATTTTCGAAGGCATACCATGCTAAAATTCCTAATTCTTATTTTCAGATGTTGGCAGGTATGAAAGTAGTGACGATGATGATGATCATCAATATTATAGTGATATTGATTATGACGATGATGGCGGTGGTGGTGGTGGTGGTGGTGGTGTTGGTGATAGTGTTGATGATTGTGATGATGGTGGTAGTTATGGTGATATGATGATGATGGTGATATGATGATCATCATCAATATTAGGGTAATGATGGATGGTGCTTGTTGTGATGTTGATTATTATGATGATGATGATGGTGGTGGTGGTGGTGGTGGTGGTGGTGGTGGTGGTGGTGTTGGTGATGGTGGTGATGTGATAGTGGTAATTTGATGGTGATGGTCTTTATGATGGTGAAGTAGTGTATTATGGTGATAATGATTAAGGCATGATTGCCCACAAAGAAGTGATATTTTTGTGCCTGTTCCGAAGAAGCATGTAAGATGATCTTGCATGTTACATAGGAATTTATTCCTTCATGATGATTGAAAACAAGGGTATTGAGAAATTTTATGTGCAGAACAGGAAGAAAAGACAAAATCAAATCTTCCCACATGTAATGTTGACATCACATTTTTAATCCTATATACAGTAGATCCTGAGTTTTAAAGTTTGTAACTTATATTAAAGTTATTAATTTACATCTTTTTGCTATGATGAAAAACCCATAAAAATTAATAAATACTACATGTATACTAAAATACCAAGTATTTTGGAGGTACTATTTATATCTCTGACTGCATTCCTGAAACATATCTAGACAACAAAGAAACACAGTCAAATTGTGTTTTGACAAAAATATAACTGTTTTGCCTGAAACTCGCCCTTTTTTCTACATGTTGAGCAGTCTAAGTCATATGCACACTTCGAAAACTGTGCCAGTAATTATTTATTTAATTGTTTGGCACTTCTTGAACTTTCACCTTTTAATTTCTCAGATTTTTGTGTTTTCAATTAGAGCAAAGCACATGTAGATGCACATCAATGGGGAGGGGGGGGGGGGTAATATTATGGAAGAATGTATGATATGCTGTTTGAGAATTTACATGCATTGTCAATTACTTGTTTATGTCTTGCGCAATTCCTGTGTGAAGGCTACTCACAACTGGCCATATTGTTTGTTACTCATTATCATAATTTGTAAACATGAATGCTGAAATAATCAGTGCCTGGCCTAGGTGAGGAAATATGCCCGCACCTTGGACTGTGACCAAAGTATGTGTTTTCAAAGTAAACAGCTGAAATGGTAATTGCCTGTGGCAAAGAATATCCTTTTACACATAAACAGCTTTGTCACTCTGTTGCAAACTGGTTGGTTCAGCTGAATCTTAGTGCTCATATCACCCTAAGGAATCATGTATCGACAGTATGCTTTTCACAGAGGAGGTGGATTTTTATCATGTTACATGAATCCCATGGGGATTAGAGTGATAACAGGTATCAAGTGTTGAATTGAGACAATGTGTTTTGTAAATGTATGTGTTTGAGGACATGTGTAAGTAGCTATGTGTAGTATGTTCCTTTTATTATGAACATTGCATAGGGTCATGTATGTTTCAATGTTTGTATTGTTAAAGTGTGCAATTTAAAAAAAACAATTAAATTATAGATTTACTTACATTGTTTTCTTTGTATTGGATCAGGCAGAGAACAATATGCAATGTTTATTAATTACCTTACATTTCAAAAAAAAAATCAGGGTAGTCGACAAACAAAAATTGAAACATCGTTACATAAAAAAAAAAATAAAAATGGAACGTGGAAAGAGGAGTATGAACTGGAGTTTGCAAAGCACAAAGTCCTTTGTTTTCTTCAGGGCTTGCCGAAGGGCTCTGAGGTTCTGAGATATACTGTACACTCTGGTGAAATGTTAGCCATATTTTAAAGCATTATGAAACCAATCTTACGACTATTATTTCATAAATAAGTTTGGTTGAGAATGAATAATAGCCTGACTGCCTGATGCTGATTTTCAAATCTGTACAATCAAAGTTCAAACCTGTACGATCAAAATTCAAAGCAGTATAATGAAAATTTTGAAAGATTTACATGTTTCTCAAACTTCACAGATCAGGGATGTGTAACACAACAATTTCAAATCAGTGCAAATTAGTGGCAGTGTCCAATCAACATTGTTGCATGGACGTCTTGATTGAAAATCTGACCCTGAACTTGAAGCCGGGCATGAACCAATCAGGGTTCCTGGTTTCATTTAAGCCAAGTTGAAGCCAGAGTGGAATTTCCCTTTACTCACTGTATTGACCTTGTTTGTCTGTAACATACATGTAGAAAATGACCTTATTGATGTGTTGCTTCTGAATTGACTCTGTACATTATTCTTTTATTCTGCTTTCTATTCTACAGAATTTCCGCCTGAGCGAGTACCTGTGGTGCTTGCTCCCTTGTTGTATGGTGACAAACAAGATATTCATATGGACAGAGTGATTTCTGACAGCATAGCAATACCTAAAGGAGTGGTGAGTTGTTATTTGATCTGTCAACAAACACAGTAGCAGTTTGTATATTTATTACTTACATATTCATATGGACAGAGTTATTTCTGACAGCATTGCAATAGTGAGTTAGTTATGTGATGTGTCAACAAAGACAGTGGCAGTTTGTGTAAATGCTAGGAATTTTCTAATTCCATTCAAGTTCAGATCTTGCAGCCACTTTTTAACACTGGAAATTAAAGCAAATTTCTATTAAAAAATGAATATTCCACATTGTTATTGTCATGAATTATCTGGCATCACTTCCACATTGTTATTGTCATGAAGTGTCTGGCATCACCTATGCCTTGGAAGTGAAATGCAAACTGAATGACTGTTACTGTTGGGTCTCTCCTCCTGTTGTAACTGATTGAAATGTGCATCACTATACCAGGTTTTCCCTATTCTTATTCTAGTTGCAATGTAGGGGAAAAGTTATTGCGCAACTATGCTTACCATGGTCATATTGCACGAACTTGCGGATAGTGGGGATTTTCTCATTGCTAGTCTGGTGGCAAATGTAGATCATTGTTATATATTTATAAAAATTAAAAACAAGAAGAAAATCAAACAGAAATAAATAATCAAATCACATCAAATCAAATCAACCTAGATCAATGATCCATAATTTGATTTGGATTGATTTCTCAAGCCAGTAATAATATCCAATAGAACAAATAATGTTGTACATTTCGTAGAATTATAGTAAACAGAAAACAACATCAAAGTAAGTGGCAAAGGGGAAATAGTGAAGAATTTCTAGTATGCAGGTGGGGGGGGGGGGTATCAAAAGTATTGTATTGTATTGTACCCCTTCCCCCAACAATAATTATAACATCACTTTGTAAAGGGCATGTGGTAGTCATTTAAACCTTGTTATGATGTGACGGGGTAAACTGTCACGTTTAACTAATGTAAACGTTGGTGTAATATGTTTCACATTTCTTATATATTATGACTCAGAACTCAGTGAATACGCAAAAACGGTTGCATAGATTATTTGCACGCAGTTGCCATAATTTTCACATTTATTCATGTTTTAAATGCTGCAGTTTACCAATATCTAAACGAGCTTTTAGAATAGTACAGTAATACAGTTATGTAGTTACTATACTGAAAGATAAATAGTAGGCTTGCGGATGCACCATGTGAGAGAGAGGGAGGATTGAGGAGTCCTAAAAAGGACTCTCTGTAATCTTTCTTGAGGGTGTGTAGTACTGAAAGAGAGTTGCGTAAAATTTTGTCTGATGACACCCCTCCCACCTTTTTTTCCTCTTTATCAGATGGATGGCTCTCTGGCAGAGCTTATGCAGGAGATGGGGTACAGCTGCTGTGCCACGGTGGAGGAATGCCACAAGACCCTTGTCCAGTTTGGCATCAATGGCTTGACCGCAAGCAATGTGGCCAAGGTCATCGGTATGATGGCCAGGACCCACACAGGCCTTATGGATAACCTTCCACTTCAGGTAAGAGAGAAGATAAGATATTTGAGCATATTTTCAAAAGAAACAATCTTGTAGAATACTTCAGTGGTACATGTATTTTCTTGTTTAAAAAAAATTGATGTGGATTGTCATTTAGAAAACAAATTCAGTGATATATTAGTGATCCTATTGTAGACTGTAAATTTTGTAAAGCTCTGTGCATAAAACACAGCCTCATTTATGTTTGTTTGCATAATTTGTCTATTTTTTTGTAACATTCAAACTTGAACATATACATTTTTGCGGTAGTTTAAAAAATGTTGGACTTGATATAGCAATGAATTATAGACAGCAGGCCAAGTTGACAATATATACAGTTGTATCTATTGATCAGAAAGGAACTAAATGCTCTTTTCTTCTGCACAGTCGGTGTCTGGGGCTAGCGTGTGGAGCGATGGCAAGGACAAGCAGGACCAGGCCGGGCAGCTGTCCACCTGGGATGTGGACACCTTCATCAAGGTGGTGAGGGAGCTTGCCCCACATATCAACTTCAAGGAGGTGGTGTTTGAACTTGACCATCAAGGGTTCTACATCGGCGAGAGCCAGGGGCTGAGGCTGGTCAAGACGGCGTTGATCAGGGGTCTGCAGCAGGATGTCTTCCCTGTGGAAGCCCTCTACAGAGTCTGGAAGAACTTTGAAGGACAGGTGAGTTGCGACCGCCCAAAGGAAATACAAAAGGTCGTCTTTGTAAACAGGTTCCTTTAGTACATGTTTCAATGGGAAACCATTTTCAAGGGAAACAAAAATTGTGCTTGTTGTAGACAGGTGGTCACTAAAGCAGGTTTGACTGTACTAAGGAAAAAAGGGGTTATAATTTTTAAATGTGCATACATTTTGAAAAAATGATGTAATTACTGATTGGGATGGAGAGAAGTTTGAAGGTAAATTTGTTCATGTCAAGGCTCATTTTAGTCCCAAAAGAGAAATAAATTGAAGCAGAAATCCGTAGCAGCTAGTTTCTACATGAAGATCACATGTAAGTGAATGTAGAGGCAGTTAAATTGAAAGAAATGCTAGACTACCACACTCTCTGTATGTAGCACAATGTTTCCTCAGTGTTGTATTTTGTTTTCAGATTGAACTTTCTAAAATATTTCTGTCTCATAAACATTGGAAGGGTTGGTCGACTTGCAATCGCCAGTTTAAGGTTACATCAGTGCGCATGTGCAGACAGGCTGACCTCAGGTCATTGGCTTTGAAACAAAGCCAATGACCTGAGGTCAGTGGTATTTATGCGTAAATTAAGATTGCGCCCATGCAAATGATGATGTGCGCACACAACGCAGCGCACAGGCAGTGATGTCATCATAATTTGCATGGGCGCAATCTTAATTTACGCTTAAATCCATGACCTCTAGGTCATTGGCTTTGTTTACTCGCCAATTGAAATGGCGCCCCTAACCGTAAACTGGTGTATTTATTAGTTTGCGTTTTAAAGCTATGTGGAAAGTTTATGTGATTGTGAATTTTAGAGATAAAAAGCTTAAATGGGTAAATTGTATGTTTATTTATTCAGGAATGCTTCTAGTGATTAATGAAAGATATGATCCATGTTTATTCTCTCCAGCTATCCTGGATCCAACAAGCCCTGGCCCAGCCAGACATCTTCTGTTTTGCTGACTACCCATGTCACCCTGTGGTCATTGACATCCTAAAGGCACCGCCAGAAGAGGAGAACAGAAAGATTGCTACATGGTATGTCATAAACCTTAAGCTTAGATGAATAGTTTACTTATAGATTCAAATTGATGGAAAAAATCTTTCCTGGGGACCTAATGACGATTTTTTTTCTTCTTCAATTAACCTGTTATTAATGAATGATCTACAATACTTGGATTCCAGTCTGCATGCATTATTTGTTGCTATTTCAAGCAAGTCTTGGGCAAGCTTTCAGGAATTGAAGAATAACCTTTCTTAAAAAGTATGCATAAACCTGTCTATTGGGCAGGATTGAATCTTGTTGTGGTTTCCTGGTAGCTAGATAGCTGCTGGCCCTCACATCATTTTCATGGTTTTGTTGATCCTTTGATAAAACTGTTGTCATGGAGAATTCTTCAGGCTCGATCAGATATGACACGGCAAAATTGCAGCAGTTTTTAGGATGATGTAAAGTCTACTATGCTTGACATTTCTGTATCTTATAACACTAGAGCTCAGTGGATATGTGCAAGTCCGTTCATTTGCTTTTGATTATAACCTGTGGTTTTGGTAATTTGACTGTCTTCAAAGAGGCCATTTGTATCGTGCATGGCTGATTATATAGTTGTTATAAATGTGCATCATAGGGTTGTTTGGACAAACAAATGATTAAAAACTTGCATGAAAAACTTGATGAAAGTTTGATCGTCCCAGATAAAAGCGATTATTCCAAACACTCGGCCAATTTAAAACTATTTGCATATTTACCCAGGAATTTATCTGACAGATTCCGTTTATGTATGGTTTTAGCATGTGTAATTTTATTTGTTATTTAGTTAGTTTTGTATCATTGGGAGAACTCCATTTTTAAGTAGTTGCTGTATTTTTTAAATACTTGCATATTGAATTTCTTTCCCAGCACCAGATTTTGTCCATGTTGAAAAATGTTTGATACGACCAAGTTATTTGATTATTCTTCTGTTTATGTTCACAGGAAATCCCTTGAGCTTGTTGAGGTGCTGCTGAAGTTGTCAGAGACTGGGAAGTATGAACAGGTCAAGAACCTATTTAGCTTCCCCATCAAGCATTGCCCTGACATGCTTCTTCTAGCCTTGCTTCAAGTACAGGTAAGGGGTGGACAGTCATACGTTATACATGTGATTGTACTTGTTTCGGTATAAATTAACATATTGTGTGATCTCTGTTTGCATGTATTAGTGCGGTATGGTATGTAATTCTGTAGGATTTTTTTGCCAAAATTGATTTTTGTTGTCGTTGCTGTTTTGGCTTCAAAAGGTCCCAATTGGCCCAAAATGATGGGGTTCAAATTTTCAGACCCCTCCTTCACTTCCTGGGGGGTCCATATTGGGCGCCAAAATGGCTTATATAAAGCACAATAGGTAAATTTGATGTCTACAGGAAAATTTGAACCCCATCAATTTCTGAAAGCGTGGACCCCAATGAATCCAAGAATGAAAAAAAAGTCCTACGGGAGCTGTTTCAGTGACATACCGTACCACACTATATGTCGGAATGCAATTGGTCAGAAGATGTATAGAAAATCCTCCTGATGATTGTGATGATGACACTTTCCTTTTGTTGTAGATAATTTGATAATAAGGAAAGAAGCATTGCTTTAGAAACATTAGTTTGATTAGTTCAGCAATCATATTACAATGGAAGAGAATAATATTGGTCTTCAAGGTTGGTAGGCCATGACAATGATAGTGTAAAATCAAGAAGAGTTTGTAACTTATCAGAGAAGGTTTAGTTCTTGGAAGTGGTGAAGAAAAAAACTTGTGAGCGTTATCATTGTTATGATGCAATTGTAGCAGAACATCGGGCTAAAAATGTTCCTTGAAAAGCATGGATCTTGAAATGCCTTAATATTCTAAATATGGCATGTAACAGCCACATGCCATATGCTCTTGTAGTCCCATATACATCTTTCTGTGTACAGTGCTTGTAACTATACCAAGACTGGGCCAAATTTCTTATCATTTTGATAATTCAAGAACCTTGCAGTACACATCAATACCATATTGTAGATGATCAAACTTTTCTGATCGATTCGACACTGTTTCTTTCAAATGCAAGTGCATGACCAGAACTCGACTTTATCTTTAAGTTTGTCCACAATGCTGTTCTATTTATGAAAGTAACACAGGGTACTAATATGATTCTCTTTTATTTCCAGCCCACAATGACCCCACTTCGTTTAGAGCTGATAGCCGTCCTGATGCCAATATTCCTGGGGAACCACCCTAACTCTGGCATTGTTCTCCATTATGCATGGCATGGCCAGGTAGGTTATGACAATCATCTACTTGGGAGTGATGGAAAATGACACTCCAATTATATTTGCTTCATCAATCTTTTGAATGGTTATCAAAATGCTATATTTGTAAGCACAATTCACGTGGGATTTTCCGTTCATGTTGTTTACTTGGTAGTCAATAGAAACCCTGAATTCAGCTCCTTTCTTTCTCCCCCTCCCCCTCCCCCTTCCCTTTTTCATTCTCTTTTTCTCTCTGTCTGTCTGTATTTATATATGTCTGCCTCTCTCTATGTCTGCTGTCTGTCTCTCTTTGTCTTCTTCCATATTTCTTTACCCTTGACACCTTTCGCCTCTCTCTCTCTCTCTCTCTCTCTCTCTCTCTGTCCTCGTACTTGTTTTCATTGTTTTTTTCTATGCGTCTCCCTCTTTCATACACTCATAAATTTATCCCTCTGTTTCCTTTAATCAGGGCCAGTCCCCGACCATCCGTCAGATCGTGATGCATTCCATGGCTGACTGGTACATGCGAGGGGACAGCGACCAGACCAGGCTCTCGCGAATCCTTGACGTAGCCCAGGACCTCAAAGCCCTGTCCCTGCTCCTTAACGCCACACCATTCCTCTTTGTTATCGACCTAGCCTGCCTTGCTTCCCGGAGAGAGTACCTCAAGCTCGACAAGTGGATGACGGATAAAATCAGAGAACATGGAGTAAGATACAGTTTAACATTAGTGTTGTCTCCAGCTCTTGGTGATACCTTGAGTGATCCTTCTTCATGTTGTTAATTATGTTTACTAACTCTTTCCAGGGTCAACCAGAGCTGCCAACCAGTATGATATTTTTGTATTTCGTATGATCAAGTAAATTCGAAAGTATGTTTTTCCTCAATAAAATACAATTACCCATCCCCCCCCCCAAAAAAGGCATGTTCGCAGAGAGGAAGTACTTCTTGATCAAAAATAGGATCTTTTTTTTTGGGGGGGGGGGGAAGAATAGGATTTTTTAAAGTTGGGGTTGGCAGCCCTGGTCAACCTTGACTAAGTTGAAAAATAGAGCTTCAAACAAAAACATTAAAATATTATTAGTTCTTTTTACTCTCCCTGATTTGTAACAGAACATATTCAACTATTTTTCTCGTCCAGCAGGAGTCCTTTGTCCAGACCTGTGTGAAGTTCCTGAAGAGGCGTGCCCCTCAGGTGATGGGAGGGATAGCCCCGGAGCCCAGAGAGCTACCAGGAGGTGGGAAGACAGGGGTCTTACCACCAGAAACCATAGGAACCATGCTAGCCTGTCTACAGGCTTGTGTTAGGTGAGCTTGAACCTTGAACTTTGAACTTTGAACCTTGATGTGATTAGTGAAATCTTTCATCAACTCCTTGAAGCTATCACAGGATTGTGAAATGCTGTGTGTTGTTGAGGGGTGCCACGTAGAAGCAAATAATTGTTTTTACTTATGATAACAATTCAGTATCGTTTCATTGTGTTTGCCTATTTCTACCTCGGAATACATCTCAGAAAAATTAATCTTTTTCACCCAATATGTTCTTGTGTACCAAGATGTTACATATTTGCCATGGTGAATCATTTTAGAAACTCTTATCCTCTGTGATAAAAAATATAGTTTAATTCGTTCTGATATGCTATCACACTATTGTAATGATGTTTAATAAAGCACCTACGGTTTTTTTTTCCTTTTTCCACTGAGGCCACCAAGTAAATTCTGAAGAATGAATTTAAATGTGATGATATTATTGAAAAGAAATGAGTTGAAAGTAAGCTTAGGAACTTTTTTTACTTGGGGAAGTGAAACAGATATTGTATTTCTCCACTCTTTCTGTTAATCTGATTTACATAAAGGTCACACAAACTGAGATTCCCCATGTCATTGTTATATTTCATCATGTTTGTATTGCAACTTCCTTATTCTTACGATTAGCAGCTATTTGCGAAGTCTTTTATGTAGTCATTTCAAGAAAAAGCGAAAAATGCTTAGTTTTTGTTCCCAACCTTCAGTCATTAATTAACAATCGGGGATAGGTAATCAGACATCAGTTAGCATATATATATACAGAACTTCTCCTTCTGATGAAGTCCACCTTGTCCACCTTGTTGTTGGTGCATCACTGGACTTTGGAGTTCTAAGAGCAGAGCTGTGGAAGATCTAATCTACATGTAGCTAAAAACTGCTGGCTCAATATTCCATTTCTGTGGAAGATAATGCTGGTGGAATCTCTTTTTTTTTAAAGAACAGATTTAATATATAGATGCTGTGGACTGATATTTGTACCTTGCGGAAGGTTTAAATATTCATTCAAATGCTACCACTACCACCACCACTACTACCACCTCCACTGCTACTGCTGCTGCTGCTACTACTACTACTACTAGTACTAGTACTGCTACTACTACTACTACTACTACTACTACTACTACTACGACTACGACTACTACTACGACTACTACTACTACAACTACTACTACGACTACTGCTACTACTACTATAGCTACTACTACTTCCACCACTGTTACTACTACTACTACTACCACTTCTGCCACACTATTACTGCCATTACCCCCATCACCACCAGTACCACTGCTACCACCACCATCACCATCTCCATCACTACTACTATCACTACCACTTCTACTATCACTACCACTACTACTGCCACTCCTATTTGTTGTGGGATCTAGTTTGACTTATTGCATTTTATTTGTCCACTGATCAGTTCTGTGTCACCGGAGCTTGCTGAAACCATCATGAACATGGTAGCTAACTGTGGAAACCTGCTCAAGTCTCGCCCCCCACCGGGTGTGATGAACAACCAGGGGATGCCCCCAATCTCACCTGGACCAGTCACTCCGGTAAGATTCTTTCATATCTTTTTTCTGTAAACCAATAAAGCTCAAGGTCTCTATTCACTCAAATGAGTTAAAAGCAGTACCAGGTTTAAGCCCTGTTTGAAAAAGCAACAAGTTGAACCTCTGTAAGTTCCTGTCTTCAACTTTAAATCTTGACCAACATCAGCCCTAAAGTTACATAGAAAATGGGCATGAGAGTGTACTTTGTTAATGTCATTATGATTGGAATGCCATTGATCTCCTCAAAAGAAGTAAAATAGAGAAATATATACATTCAAAATATTTTCAATTAGTGTGAATGACCGGTAATGATACATGATGTGTAATTTGTTACTGAAAGTGATGGATCAGAAAAGCCAAGTCTCTAACTGCATTGTAGACTATAACGTGTGTGGACCATTATAGTATCTTAAACATCATAGTCTGTCTCTTCATTCCACTTGCTTTATGTTATCGCAGATTGACTCGCTACCAGGCATGCCTCCTCTAGGCTCCACGATGGGCACCTCCATTGGATCCAATATGGGTTCAACCATGGGATCTAATATGGGTTCAGCCATTGGGTCTAATATGAATTCAGCCATCGGGTCCAACATGGGATCAGCCATCGGGTCCAATATGAATTCAGCCATTGGATCCAACATGGGCTCAGCCATCGGGTCCAATATGAATTCAGCCATTGGCTCCAACATAGGCTCTGGCATGGGGTCCAATATGAATTCAGCCATTGGGTCCAACATAGGCTCTGGCATGGGGTCCAATATGGGTTCAGCCATAGGGTCCAACATAGGCTCTGGCATGGGGTCCAACATGGGTTCAGCTATCGGGTCCAACATGGGCTCAGCCATCGGGTCCAACATGAATTCTGCCATCGGGTCCAACATGGGCTCAGCCATTGGGTCTACAATGGGCTCAACGATGGGATCATCAGCATCCTCTATGACCACACCCAACCTACACCCCTTCAGCTCCAACCCCCTGGGATCCAGCTTCGGGCAACCGCCCCAGTCACCCCAGAAAACGTTCCCCATGCTGTCTGGGCCCGGTCCCAACCTGGGCGGACTCATCAATCCAACACAGTCGAGCAGTCATCGTAAGAACTTCTCATTATCTTCTTTCTTTGTTGTTTGTGTGATCCACTAAAAAGAGAAATCGCATTAATCCTTTGAAGCCTTTGTAGCTCTCAAAGGCCACACACCTGTCAACTAGATTACTACTATATGTTGGGAGAAATCACTTTATGATTATATATGAAAATGTAATAGTTTCGTCTGTATTCTACAAATTCAGTAGTATCTGAAGCTGGGTCTAGATCCAAAGGAAAACTATGTTAGGACTTTCATGAACCTCAGACATACTTCCTTGTTAAACTCGATCTTGAATAGAACTTAAGCCCAGCGTTGGGTTTAAATCTTTGAATCTCGGTGACTGGGATTCTGAATAGTCAATTTGGTCAGCAACCTCAATGGGAGAAAAGATATGATTGGCTGTGATTGATATTCATTTAGGCTCGTTGGGCATCTTCTCTGAAAAGTAATCTTTAAAATACCCTGCAGTGTCAATATCCATATGTACTTGACTATTTATTAACTCAATCAAGAATAGGAAGAGTTTAAATCACAGCTTTTCTTGTACAAATTCCCAATATATATTTTCATGTGCATATCATTTACTTGGAATAGTGTATATAACTGCATTGCCAATTTGAAGATCAAATGCTGATTGATTTTAATCCCTAGAAATCCCTGTTTTAGGATTAATGTGCTGTCACATTTGTTTTCCTCTTTTCTAACATGATTAGCAACTGGCAAAAGTAAGTCCTAACAAAGAATGTGTGCTTGTATCTTGTGGGGGATTTGCAGTTTGGAAAGTGTGTCTTTACATCTTTATTCTTTTCTCCCTCTCTCTCTCACTCTCTCTCTCTCTCTGTGTCTCTCTCTCTCCTTGTCTTTCTTTCTCTCCACACCAGAATCTTCATTGCACACTAACAGTCAGTCATCTATGAGCCAGCCTCCTAAAAGCGGTGCAGGTTCTATAAGACCAGGTATATACATATATATATATATATAGCAATATTCCATGTAGTAATACAGTGAAACCTGTATAGAAAGACTGTTCAAAGGAGACAAGAAAAGTTGTCGTGTTCTCTGATACATGTCTCAATTTTACAGTTCCACATTGTAGCACTCAAACTGACAAATTGTTGTCACTTAAATTAATTGTGTTCAAATTGTGGTACTTTTCACTCTGACCAATTTATGAAAAACAAAAAACCCTAGAAAGTTGTGATGTGTGACAGTTAAGTTTTTTAATGTTTATTTTTAATGAATAAAGATAACAATCAATAAACACATCACAGAGGAAAAGCAAAGCACAGTCCTCTCAATCTGAATTAACTTAAAGGAGCTTCACAAAGAAAATTTACTAACAACTCATAATTATAATTATAACAAATTACATATTTTGGATGGAAAGATTTTCTCTTGAAAAACACGAATAATTTGCTGAGAAATCATATAGATATCATGGAAAGGCGTAAAATGCAATTTTTCAAGACCCTTCTTAGACCCCTGAACATAAGCCAAACACACAAGCGTAGCGAGCTCTGAATAGTGACGTCACACACTGGACAAACAGCTCAGTGCCGTGTAGCAGTCCATAGCTAGCCAGCGGTGTCCCGTATGTGACGTCACAAATATTGACGCTCTACAAAGGACCGCTGAAGGCAGAAAATCTGCATCTCAAAACTAACATTTTTGAGAGTTGATTACTGCGGGCCCCAAACATATTTTGAAGAGAAGAGTTGTTGTATTTGATCGGCAAGGCTTCCCCTTCGCAATGATATGAGTTTTGCATCAATTCAAAACACTTATGATTCTTCGTGTGGCTACTTTGAAGGTAGCATATGACAAAATAATGTCCTTTTGCTGTGATTGTATGTGATGTGTCACAGCTTTCACTCCTTATGTTTGTAGCATTTATTCTCATTCAGCTCATTTATATAAACTACTATGGTTTTTCAGGCCTGATGAAAACCCGATTTAAATCGGTTTCCCGATTATTTCCCGAATTTTTTCTCTATTCTTCCATGTTTTGCCCTATTTTTCCCAATTTTGTCCCAATTTTCTAACTCGAAAGGGGGGAATGTTGGATGCCATTTTTTCCCCACGAATCCTCTTCTTTTATTTTTACTCAAGGGGGGCGTGGTTAAGGGGAAAACAAAAATCCTATTTTTTTTTTTGTGCTCACTATTACCCCTGCATGTTTGAGAAGAGTGGAGAGAGCTTTGTGATGTGGATTCACAACACCCTTTCACCACCAGCTGATATATGATTACATCTGTGTGTAGGGGGGGGGGGGGCAGGGGGAGGTTGTCATGTTTGGGAAGAGTGGAGAGAGCTGTGTGATGTGGGTTCACAACACCCTTTTACCACCAGCTGGAATATATTTACACCTTTGTGTAGGGGGGGGGGGGTTGGCATGTTTGAGAAGAGTGCAGAGAGCTGTGTGATGTGGGTTCACAACACCCTTTTACCACCAGCTGGAATATATTTACATCTTTGTGTAGGGGGGGGGGAGGCAGGGGGAGGTTGTCATGTTTGAGAAGAATGCAGAGAGCTGTGTGATGTTGGTTCACAACACCCTTTTACCACCAGCTGATATATGATTACACATCTGTGTAGGGGGGGGGGGGGAGGCAGAGGGAGGTTGTCATGTTTAAAAAGAGTGCAGAGAGCTGTTTGATGTGGGTTCACAACACCCTTTTACAACCAGCTGATATAAGGGGGGGGGGGGCAGGGGAAGGTTGTCATGTTTGAGAAGAGTGCAGAGAGCTGTGTGATGTGGGTTCACAACACCCTTTTACCACCAGCTGGAATATATTTACACCTTTGTGTAGGGGGGGGGGGGGGGGGGAGGCAGGGGGAGGTTGTCACATTTGAGAAGAGTGCAGAGAGCTGTGTGATTTGGGTTCACAACACGCTTTAAGCACCAGCTGAAATATGATTACAGCTGTGTGTAGGGGGGGGGGGGGAGGCGGGGGGAGGCAGGGAAGGCAGGGGGAGGTTGTCATGTTCAGGCCTGATGAAAACCCTATTTAAATCTGTTTTCCGATTTTTTTTAAATATTTTTTTTTCTTATTTAAAAAAAAAATATATAAATATATTTTTTCCCTGCTAATCCTCTTTTTATTTTTACTTAAGGGGGGGGCGTGGTTGAGGGGAAAACAAGTGCTAAATATCACCCCTGGTTTTTATATATTGCACATAAAGATATGTTAACGGATTATTAAACTGTTTCCAGTACAATATTAATCTATACCAGTGATAAAAGGGCTGTCATGGAGCTAATCAAGAACAAGGCCACACATTACAAAGAGTTATGATTGATCTTTAGTTTGATCGTAAGTATATGGCTCGTAGTGTATTGATCAATCTAAAGGCTTTATAATACATGGCCCTGAATTGAGTGATTTTGTAAAGCCTTTGTGTTGCACAAAAAAAATCTTCCCATTGATATGCTATTTTCGTAATGTAACCAAATTCAAGGCATACGTCTTTGTGAAGTGCCTCAATTCATATCATTCCATTCACATGTTTTAAAACAAATAATTGTATCTCAATAGTCAGAACGTGAATTGCATACCGTATTTGTTGCTAGGTAGGACAAATATTATGGCTTGCCCTACCTAACAACACATATGCAGTTTGTATTCTGACTGTTGAAATAAATAATAACAGGTGAATGGAATAATTTGTATTGAGGTACTTCCCAAAGATGTATGCATTTAATTTGGTTACAATACAAAATATGGCCTATTGGGGCCTGTTCTCTTGTACACAAATTCCTGTGTGGCAAATGAGCTGCTTTCAGTTTTTAAGTCACGGCATTGCCTTTGTATATATTTAGGCCCAAATAGGTCATATTGCGTAATTATGTAACCAAATTAAATGCATACATCTTTGGGAAGTACCTCAATACAAATTATTCCCAAAGATGTATGCATTAAATTTGGTTACAATACGAAATATGGCCTATTGGGGCCTGTTCTCTTGTACACAAATTCCTGTGTGCAAACGAGCTGCTTTCAGTTTTTAAGTCATGGCATTGCCTTTGTATATATTTAGGTGATATATCCAATATATGGCCAGAGTTGAACCAGTCTTTCTCTCCAGAGATTGATGAAGAGGCCAACAGCTACTTCCAGCAGATCTACAACCAACCGCCCAACCCCATCATGTCTGTGGATGATGTTCTTCAGATGCTTAAACAGTTCAAGGATTCACAAGTCACAAGGGAAAGGGTAAGTGAAAGGATGTTGTGTTTTTATTTTGTTTTTCTTCCATAAAAGAATAGATAGAAGATGGACAAAGGCAGATGAAAGCAGTTTGAGACAAGGAAGGGTGTATCGGTGAAAATTGTACCTGGAACCTGCAAGCAGTTTAGCCCTTACTAATTGATTAGAAAGAAAGAAATTTAATTGGTACTAATTACTGTAGGGCAATGTGACTTTTAATACAGTTACCATTCTTGTAACAAACCCACAAGAGTGGCCATGATCAAAGACATTTTTAAAGTTGTTTTATTACCAGGCTTTACTTAATGCAAAATTTCAGGAGGTGCTTGATTATGATTCTCTTGCAAAATATGTTTGAAGAACTTTTGATTTCTGTTGTATAATGTCATCAATTTCATGTTCTCGTCACCACCACCACCCTGTCCCTCGCTTACATTCCAGGAGGTGTTCATGTGCATGCTGAGGAATCTGTTTGAAGAGTACAAGTTCTTTCCTCAGTATCCAGAGAGAGAACTCTTGATCACTGCTTGTCTGTTTGGAGGGGTCATTGAGCAAGGACTAGTCACGTGAGTAATGCTTTGAAGTCTGCAACATGTTTATGCCTCCGCAAGGAAGTAAACGGAGGAATTATTTTTTCGGGTTGTCGGTCCGTCTGTACGTCCCGTTCTTGCGTTATCTAAAAAACCGATGGACGGATTACCATTAAACTCAAGACATGTATGGATCTTGAAGAGCCAATGAACTGATAATATTTTAGGGTCATGAGGTCAAAAATCAATGGGTCATACATGTATATGAAAAGTTCTGAGGACCTGTTAATGGATTACAATTAAAGTTGAATTTGAAAACTTGCCTTTGTTTTGGTTTGTGAAATCGCTCTATGGCGGAGGCATCATCTGCGCGCATTGGAAGTTCCATCTAGTTTTTTTTCTGAAGTGAATTTGTATAAGCATCACAAGGACCATTGTGTATAGTCAAGTTTCAAGTTTATTTATTTCCACTTTATTGAAGATAACATAATTGAACATAATGAACATGGTAATAATTATAACTAAACATACAATATAGAAAAAACATGGTAATAATTATAACAAAGGATAATTATAACAAAGGATACAATCATAAGTATGATAAATACATTGAAAAATCTAAATAAAGTGGAGGATCTACTAAAAAGCAAAGCTTGTATTATGTAGGTTCCAGTTAATAGGTTTGTATATAAATTAGGGTATTTGAATATATAGACTTATTCCTTTCTCATCTTGCAGATTTATGGCTCTGGGAATGGCTCTACGCTATGTTCTAGAAGCCCTGAGAAAGCCCCACAACAGCAAGATGTACATGTTTGGCATAGCAGCTCTAGACAAGTTCAAGCTACGTCTCAAAGACTTTGCCCAGTACTGTACCCATGTTGCTTCCATTCCTCACTTCAAACAGTTCCCAGAGCATCTCATTGAGGTAAGCATTTTATTTTTTATTTTCAAGTAATACTGAAATAGTTTTTTTGTTGATTGTATATAAAACAAGATCTGAAGATAAGGAAATGCGCATGAGGAAATCTCAAAACAATTCCCAGAGCGTCTTGTTGAGATTGTTTTATTGAGTTCTTTTATTTTCAATTAATGCTGAAATAGTTTTTTTTTTTAATTGTATATAAAACAATACCTGAAGATGATGAATCAAATGCGCCTTTGCGGAAAATTAATCAATTTAACCTGATCTATACAAAATTCATCCCAATAATTTTTTGCTTTTCATTCATTTTGGGAAAGCAAGGTGATTGCTTTTCTCTTAAACTGTCAACATAGATATCAAAGCCTGATATTACATGAGACAAAACTTATCAGATAAGCTTGAATGAAACTCCAAGGAGTTAAAGAATATATGACCTTGAAAAAAGCTACTTAGTATTCAAAGTGTGTTGTCATATTATGGACAGTTAAGACCCATAGAGAATACTCTTTGATTATATATCAAGAGAGAGAGAGAGAGAGAAAGATTGAGAGAGATTGAGAGAGAGAGAGAGAGAGAGAGAGAGAGAGAGAGAAATCGAGAGAGAGAGAGAGAGAGGGAGCTTTTAAAATATATCTACTATGGAGAGCAAGAGGGATGTCCTGGCTCTCAGCAGTCCACATCATCTTGCCTGATAAGTTTGGGATTGTAAACCATTAAACCCATTTTTCCCCCTTTGATTGTTCTTTGTAGTACGTGACTTACGGTCAGCAATCTATGGAACCTCCAGTCACAAGCAGACCACAACCAACACCCACAACCACACCGGCAACAGTAACAACGACAGCATCATCCATACTGTCAACAACAAAGCCCACACCAGCAACTACCACCGTGTCAGCTATCAAGCCAATCGCCAAAGCAGCTCCTAAGGTAAGATAAGTTCTCGTTCCTTGTTATTTTAAGGTGTCAGACACAGTTCACAAAAATAAACACCAGTGCCCTGTCTGATAAAGGGTTGCGATCGAGTCAAATCACTCGCAACTTGAAATTAAGCGCGACAGTTTCGAAACGATTATGTTTCAGTTGCGATTGATTTAAATCAATTGCAACTCTTTATCATACAGGTGGTATTGGGAAACAAAGTTAATTGTCATAACAAATCCAAATTTGGACAAGTCATTGGTAAAAGTTCGCACAAAGCTGGCTGCGTTTGTGTGAAGTAAAAAGAGATATCTGCTCAAGCACCAGTGATAAGTGTTAATTCTGGATAATTTCAGTTAAGACTATTAGAGAATTTACTGTTAAGAGGGTGTTGCACAGTGACGCCTTCAAAGAAAACCATAAATATCTTTGTGGTTTGAGAATTCGTTCAGGATTTTTGCATGTTAAAGGGTATGTACAGTAGAAGGAATATGATACGTAACATTTCATACAAAAATCACATATTTTTTTCATCGACCTTCACCAATGTTAACGAGTCACCTTAATACTGGTAACCTACCCTTGAATAACCAAAAAAAAACAACCTATTATTACTATTAACATCTTTCTGTCTGATTTCAGCCTTCCATTGCTAATACCACCAACATCGACACCCTCCTAGTGGCCACACCCTCGGAGGAGATTAAAGAACCCTCAGAACAGGTCCAGGACAAGATATTCTTCATCTTCAACAACCTCTCTCAGGTTAACCTGGTCCAAAAGGTGAGTCTATCTATCTATACCCACCGTGATGGAGGTCAATCATGATACTTTGGTTCAAACCAGGGCTTCTTCTGCTGGTTGGTTTTGATACCAAAACAAAAATGAAGGATAATCAACTTCAACTCCAAATTCATTTGGAACTTTAAGGGCATGTCCACTCCAAAAATAAATTACTTTAAAAAAAAAAAGTGAACTCTCTTCCCTTCAAATTAGGAACGTAGGTTAACTGCAAAGAGTATTCTTTATTTGCATAATGTAATTTATGTTGAGACACAGAGATGGTCAAACATTTTGAGGTCTCTGAATATCCTTTTCCTGCCTATAAGACGCACCCCTGACTTTCAAATTTTGTATACACAGAGATTCATGGTCAGTGGAACCATCAGTGATATAGAAAATACTCCAGAGCAAAAGCTCAAGAACATTTCAAAGAACGAAAGAAAGGTTTTTTTTGTGACACTAAAGGCAGGGATGACAACGATGGTTTGTTTCCATGTCAAGCATTCAGTGAGATTGGTTTGTTTGAGCACAATTTGTAGCTGATGCCAAGTCTGTTCTTCTTTTATTTTCATGGGAGTGTTGTGGTCGAGTGGTTTAAGGCGCTTGACTGGAGATGCGAAGGTCGTGGGTTCGAATCCCGACACGGCACTAATATCCTTTGGCAAGATGTTAACCTACACTTGCTACTCTCCACTCAGGTATTAAAATGGGTACCCGGTAGGATGCGACCGTCATTGTTGGTCAAACAGTTTCTGGGCGTCAAGTCATGCATGGCTGGAATGCTTCCCAGGGAGTGGAGATTGTGCACGCAGTGTGTGCGGGCAAGCACTGAATCCAATGACCGGGGTAATAGTATATCTGTAAAGTGCTTAGAGATGTCTGAGATGTATTAAGCGCTATATAAAAGCTGAATATAATTATTATTTATTATTATTATTATTAATGTTATTTTTGCAGTGTGAAGAAATGAAGGAGCTGTGCTCAGAGGAACACCTGGATTGGATATCCCGCTACCTGGTCCTCAAGAGGGCTAGCATAGAGACCAACTTCCATACACTCTACTCCAACTTTGTAGATCAGATCAAACTCAATAAGCTAGCAGACATGGTGCTCAAAGAAACCTACAGGAACATTGGGGTAAGGATCATGTTTAGATCTGTCGCAAGAATGCATCTTGTTTTTCCTGATCTGTTGTTGAAATGTGAATCGGGTTCCTGTAGTAGTTAATGTAAACGGTTTGCTTTAACTATGACTTTAACCAGCATTTTAACAAATATTTTTATGCCTCCGTTACGAAGTAGCCGGAGGCATTATGTTTTCGGGTTGTCCGTCCGTCCGTACGTACGTCCGTACGTACGTACGTCCGTCCGTCCGTACGTCCCGTTCTCGTGATCGCGTTATCTGAAGAACCGAT
The DNA here is from genome assembly GCF_000002235.5 of Strongylocentrotus purpuratus. Lineage (NCBI taxonomy): Eukaryota > Metazoa > Echinodermata > Echinoidea > Camarodonta > Strongylocentrotidae > Strongylocentrotus > Strongylocentrotus purpuratus. Next base: position 28,515,409 of record NW_022145614.1, read on the forward strand.
TGATGGATTGCTGCCAAACTTTGGTCATGTATGTATCTTGCAGAGCCGATGAACTGATTAGATTTTGGGGTCACGAGGTTAAAGGTCAAAGGTCACAGGGCTCATTATGTATGCAAAACAGCTCGTGATCGCGTTATCTGAAGAACCGATTGATGGATTCCTGCCAAACTTAGGTCATGTATGTATCTTGCAGAGACGATGAACTGATTAGATTTTGGGGTCACGAGGTCAAAGGTCAAAGGTCACAGGGCTCATTATGTATGCTGAAACAGCTCGTGATCGCGTTATCTCAAGAACCGATTGATGGATTCCTGCCAAACTTAGGTCATGTATGTTATTTGCAGAGCCGATGAACTGATTAAATTTTGGGGTCATGAGGTCTAGGTCAAAGGTCATGCGGCTCATTATGCATGCAAAAATAGCTTGTGATCGCATTATAATTAGAACAGATTGTTGGATTCCTCCCAAACTTAGATCATGTATGTATCTTGCAGAGCCAATGAACTGAGTAGATTCTTGGGTCATGAGGTCAAAGGTCAAAGGTCATGGGCTCATTATGTATGCAAAAATAGCTTGTGAACGCATTCTCATTAGAACTGACAGATGGATTACTATTTAACTCGGAACATCTTGCAGAGCCAATGAACTGAGTAGATGTTAGGGTCATGTGGTCAAAGATCAAAGGGTCATATATGTATATGAGAAATTGCTTGTAATCACGATATTCTGAGAACCTGTTAATGGATTACAATTGAACTTGAATTTGAACAATTTCTTCTGTTTTGGTTTGTAAAATTGCTCTATGACGGAGGCATCATTTCGACTGCGCGCAGTCGAAGTTCCATCTAGTTATTAATGATTCTAAACAAAATCCCATTTGCTGTATCTTAAAACATTTGAGGTGCCATTTTGGATTATAATGACAATGGAAGAAAAAATGATGTACCTACATCACAATCCAAAATTGCAGCTCGTTTGTTTTGCCTCTTCTCTTAGACTAATATAAATCAAAGTCTTAAAAAGGCTCTTAATATAAAAAAAAACATGGTATACAACAACTCCAAATGACAAAATAATCCCAGCTACATGTTTTTTAGTATTTGATAGCCCAAAACTTGAACATTTTCTGATTTTTTTTTTCTTCCGATCATTTTTCATTGATCGGCGATCAGAATTTATCATCCAATTCACCTGATCGACCAGCGATTGGCCTCTGATCGGATTATCGGTTACACCGTTAAATTTATCCATCACAGATTCTTTCGCACAGTGAATGCAACTTCAAACTCCTATTGTTCATCTGTTACAGGTGCTGCTAGCATCCAGCAAGAGTGATTCCAACTTTTCAGATAGGACACTCCTAAAGAACCTTGGACATTGGTTAGGCAAACTCACATTAGCAAAGAACCATCCCATCTTACAAGTGGTAAGTACAGTCATAGTGTATATCCTTAGATCTTCAAACTATACTTTGATTTTTAATGTTCTCTTACCGACGTATTGTATCTGTTATTTTACTATCTTTATGATATGACAATATACCATAGCTTGTTAGTTTATGATATATTGACTATATACCATAGATCATCATCATCATCATCATCATCATTTATTGAAGTCAGCATTTTCCCTCATGACTTTCATGCCATGATGACACCCTCTCCCATCACGTCATGTCTCAGGCATCCTCATTTAGACCAACCTACTGCTTTCTTTCCTCACCATATGTATTGAGTATTCTATTATTTTCCACATGCTTGTTCTCTTAATTTGTGATAAATGGCGCACATTTTGGAGCAGTGCAAAGTTACTTATTTTGAGCCTAATTCAAGTATAAGTTTTAATCATTGTGGTAGTTTTCATAGATAGTGTATTCTTTCCTGGAATAGTTTTAAATTTGTATTCCATGCCTTCTTTAAACACAATGTCTCTTGGTTCCTTGTTGACTGCCTCTCATAGTGTACTCTTCCAACTTTTTGCTGTTTTGTATCAACAATAATCTTAATCCATTTCTTCTACTTCCACAGGATCTTGATATGAAAGCCCTTATCCTTGAGGCCTACCACAAGGGCCAGGCTGAACTGCTGTACGTGGTGCCCTTTGTAGCCAAGGTGATCGAATCCTGCACGAAGAGCCGCATCTTCAAGCCTCCCAACCCCTGGACCATGGCTATCTTGAACGTCCTGGGCGAGCTTCACCAGGAGCCCAACCTCAAACTCAATCTCAAATTGAAGTAGAGGTTCTCTGCAAGGCATTCAATGTCACTATGGACGTAAGTGGTACCTTCCTGTTCATCTTTAAGACTTGTGCAGATACGACACGATAAACTGCTGCTGCTTTTTGTCGTGTAAATTAGTGGCGACTGCGCGCAACAAACGTCCTGCATGTATTCACTTGGTTCTGTGTTGGAAAATACAGCAATGTGACACATTTCACACTTATGTCGTCGTATAAAAACGTTGTGGTTTACTGTGTCACATCTGAATGAAGCCTTAGTTATTAAGGAGATTAATCGTATATTAGAAACAAACTAAAGAGTGGATGGGTATGAGATGTCAAACTCAAGGTTGATATTCTCATTCTCTTATATAACTGTACCATATTCTAAGGTATGCCGCAATAACAATCCACTTCATCAATCAAAGAGCGAGAAATAAGCTATTATTCTGTGAAAAAGTAAACAGGGTGGCTTTAGATACTCATTGATATTGGGTGTTCCAATCTGAATTGGACTCAGGAAATCAGTCAGAAGATAGATAATATTATATGTCAGAAAGTCTGACCGTAACAAAATCTTTGTATTCATATTTCCATCACTACACACGTTTTTTTCTTCACTTTTACTTATGTACTATGAATTGCAACTGTTGGTTTGAAGTGAGATACTGCTCATATGAACCTTGCACATTGGTTGACGTCGACACACTCCTTTCAGCTTTAGTCCCACTTAAGCATTTTTCTGCAAGTGCTTCGTCTATTTTCCCCAGTGTTCTCACATCCAGGGTCATCCTTTCCCGCCCGTACGCATTCACCTTCATCCATAGTGTCCGATTGAAATGTTCATAGAGGAGCGTGTCACCGTGGTTCCACTTGTAAAGTTGGGTGAAGGTCCTCTCTGTTGGTTGGTTCGTTCCTGTCGTTTCCAACTTCTGTAAAGATCAGTCACTCATCCAGGAAGGCTGCTTGAAAGGGAATCCACTGTGTTATCATCAAGTTCTTTTAAAGCCCCACTGTACTACTTGTAGCTACTTGCTCCCTCTATATAGCAAACAATACCTAATCGGTGCCTGTTGGTTTCCCATGATGCCCTTTTTCTTATGTAAATTGAGAGCTGATTTGATGAGATAACCGCTTGCCAGTGACCTTGCAGGGAGGTCTAATCCCTCCTGGCCAAACTAGTGCAGATGGACTTTAAGCCTTCAAGCTCATTGGGAGCCTCCTATGAACCTTACAATGAGCTTCATAAGCAGTCATCTAATCCATCTTTTTCATACTTCCAAACCACAGGACCTGAAGCCTGGCATGTACCTCAAGGATCTAGAGATGGTCGGTCTCATCCCCCACAAATTGACAACTTCCAAGAAGTTCATGGAGGGCGGGGCCTTCGGTATCTCCGTTGGAATGGGACAGGACAACCCATCTTCATCGGTGGGTGGCTTAGCGGCTGGCTTAGCAAGTGGCTTAGCGGTACCCCTCCCTACCGTTCCCAACAGTTCACTGGTCGGCGTCGGCGAGCAAGGTAAGTGACTTCAGACAATAATATACTTGTAGTAGGTTTAATATTGATAATAATAATACTATGTCCATTTATATACCGCAGCTACTATACAAATACACTCTACTGCGCTTAAAGGTAAAGACCAGTATTGGAAACGCCCCAATTTCAAAAAATGAAATGGAAGCTCTCATTGCCAATCATGTGAAAGAATATGTTTTGACTAATACATGATGATAAAAAATTTGCCGGCAAACCGCCTACTAATTCATATATTTGGTAAATTTATTTCTCTCATGGTCTGTGAGAGATATAGGGTAGTCCCATATACATCTTTCTGTGTATAGTGCTTGTAACTTTACGAAGAATGGGCCAAATTTCTTATCATTTTGATGATTCCAGAACCTTGCAGATGCTAGATGCTAAATGATCAACCTTTTCTGATCGATTCCACAACGTTTCTTTCACAATGCAATCGCATGACCATAACTGGTCTTTACCTTTAATACAAAGTATCATATTATTATATGAGCTGCCATGATGATGCGCTATTACATTCAAGGAATTTGTTCCTACTGGATACCCATTTACTTCTCCTAGGTGGAGTGGCAAAGGACATTAGTGCCGCTAGTTTATTGTCTTGTGTAATTGAAGCAATTTTACATGGTTCTCAACATACAGGTATTGCTTCGTCAGTGCCGACACCCCCCACTCCGTCTTTGCCTGCCTCACAGGCACCCGTTCCTCAGTTCAGCTTCCAAGATCTCAACACCTCAGCCCTGACAGGGATTGCTCCTCTCACTACAGTCAACGCACAGGTCAGTAAAACATGGATCGTCTTTTAGAAACTGCCTCATTTCTGATTTTTACTGTACTTCAGAAACTTTGCAGATTTGGCAAGAGCTCTAGTTTTTAGAACATTTCACACTAAATTTTGTTGGGAGATCTGTTACTGATACAAAAATGAAAATAGAATGCAAGTCTGGATTTTCCATATTGCCAAAGTTTTCCCCTGAAATCAGTCAGTGCTACATTTCTTGAAGCTTGTAGTATTACAGTTTAGGCATTTTTGCACTATTTTCATATCAATCCTCCAATTACATATATGTGCTGGGTCAAGGCATCTCTCAATTGATGATTGTTAGGTTGGTGACAAAAGGATACATAATACTTATAATAATTAATCATATGCAAAATATATTGGAATACTTGTAAGTAATACTCGTGATGCAAGTAGAGGGCAACTAGATAAAAGAGTGGAGATTTATTATCATGAATTACAGAAAGTGTGTCAGACAGTGACAGTGAACAAAAAACTTAATGCAGATAGCGAAGTTAAACATTTCATATTTTTACCTCTGTCCATTACAGTTGGCCATCTTCCAGGCCCACCCTCAGCTGCGTAACTGTGTGCGTCCAGCCGTGGAGAGAGCCGTTCAGGAGCTGGTGCACCCTGTGGTTGACCGCTCCATCAAGATTGCCCTCAGCACCTGTGAACAGATTGTCAAGAAGGTCAGGTTACGTCTTGGTTGATATTTGATATCTAATGGCTGTGTTCTAAAAACTGACCGGTCCGAGCCGATCGCAAGTCCTTCAATTGAATGCGTATTTGTAGCGTTAGGTGATGCAAAAGATTACATTTTTTAGATTGATGCGAGATATTGGGATTTGCTTATAAATAGCATTGTCTTTACAATGAAAGATGACTGTGAAACAAAATAGCTTGGAAGCTCTCATGTAGTCATTACTTATATGCCATTTTTAAATACTTGTTTATATTAATAAACTGTTTATATTAATAAATTGACCTGTGTCATCTCCAAAAATAAAGAATGATTCAAAGAAATGATGCATTCATGACATGTCGAGGTGAAACGGACGGGTGGAGATAGGGTTCAAACAGCTCTTAATGGTGTTGTTATAAAGAGGATGCTATTTTTATGGTAGAGGATGACAGTGATCACGTGCTTTAATGTAATAATGGCTGGTGCCGTGGTTGATGGTGGAGGATTATGGTCGTGATTTGTAATGAATATTTATTTTCTTTACCCAGGACTTTGCTCTTGATCCTGAGGAGAATCGTATGCGCCTTGCCGCCCATCACATGGTGCGTAACCTGACAGCTGGTATGGCTATGATCACATGCCACGAACCACTCATCTTCAGTATCATCAACAACTTCAAACTCTCCTGCATAGCAGCCCTCAAGGTAACTTAACACATAATACTTGGCAAACATAGGGGGGGGGGGGGGGGGAGGCACAAGCATTTTAGAAAGTCTTTGCATTCTTATGGCATGAATGTTCAAATTGACCAGCCTGGTGTCATTATGAATCCTAAATAATACAACTCTGAAGGAAAATAAAATGTAATTATTAATGCTGCATGCTGGCACCCAAATGTATTTCTTGAAACATTGTTTGTTTACATACATATCATTCTGCATTACTTGTAAATTGTGTGAATTTTGACAGTACTGAAACCTCTAAAGGTGGATATGAATAGGGTACTATACCACAGCAACTAAAAATAATTCAAATTTCAATGGGCAGGTTAGAAACTCAGTTGTGGGGATACTGTGCATATATACCACATATTATTGTCATTGACGATGGTATTGACACTCTGTTTCAACTTACATTCCGTCTATTTTTCCTCAGGGTGGTACTCAACAGCAGAAGGAGCTGATAGAACAGGCCGCATCTGTGGTTGCCAACGACAATGTGGAACTGGCTTGTTGCTTCATCCAGAAGTGTGCTGTAGAGAAGGCCATCCCCGAGATGGACCGGAGACTCGCCACCGAGATTGAGCTCCGGAAGCACGCAAGGAACGAGAACCGTCGCTACTGTGATCCGGTCGTCCTCACATACCAGGCAGAGAGGATGCCGGAACAGATTAGATTAAAGGTGAGGAATACAGATGATACAAAGTAATAATAACATTGACTTCTCATTTTAGGCGACTGGCTTCAGTCTTTTAAGTTCTTCAATCCGTTAAAGAGGTATAATCATGCCTTTTTATGACATGCATGCTAGCATTTGCTATAAACTATTATCGATTTGGATAATCCAAACTCTTTGTAAGACTGGCCAGTTTTTAAGTTTCATATATACTTTACACACCTATGATTAAATGAAAGAGTTCAGAATACTTCTGTGTAGACCTGTTTATAATCTACATAAGATATGAGTGATCTAGTTTTACTAGAGTGAAGATGTCAATGCCTGAGAAACACAAGTTTGTGGGCCTCATACAAATACAGCCCTTCTGATTGGCTGACACCATCTGTTTGAATTGCAGTGAACTTATGTTCGGAAGTGTGTTACCCTTTTATCCACAATTGCCAGATTATACAAAATTGATTGATATGAACCACTTTCTCAGTCGTAACCTTTTAACCTTTCTCAGTCGTAGCCTATTGATTCAAATGACACTTTTTATAACACATATCTATGTTTGTTATTTTCATTTAATATGTTAGCTACTTACTTAATTTTGTTCTTCCTTATTTATTCACATGAAACTTTTTATATCATATATCTTTATGCTTGTTATTTTTATTTGATGCGCTAGCTTTTTATTAAATTTTGTATAATATACATGTATGTCATCTTTAAGTAGTTTTTCCTATGTATTTATACTAAATCTGGAGTCTATATGATCTGTTTTTAACACGGACTTGCTGAAAAGCAGTCTTTTTAGGCTTATGTGAGTTTTACAGTGAATAAATAAATTCATAATATAATTCATAATGATTCTTTGTTCCATCAGGTTGGAGGAGTGCCTCAGGGTCAGATAGCTGTCTATGAGGAGTTTGCTCGCAGCATTCCAGGCTTCCTACCCACACCAGAAGCAAACCAACCACCGGGTTTTTTAGCTAAACTTACCCAGGTATGTGAACTAACTGACAAAACCTCACATGTAACTACAGTCAAACCTGTCTACAGCAACCGCCCAAGGGAAACAAAAAATTGTGCTTGTTGTAGACAGGTGGTCTTTGTAGACAGGTTCCTTTAGTACATGTTTCAATGAGAAACCATTTTCAAGGGAAACAAAAAATGTGCTTGTTCTAGACAGGTGGTCACTAAAGCAGGTTTGACTGTATATATATTTTTTTATATCAAGCCCAATTTTACAAGGTTTTATCAACCTGTTTCAGAAGGTCACATGATATTGTAGTTCGTAAGTTTTTTCATAGTTTAAACAAAAATATTGCTTTCATGGAATCCAAATAAGGGTAGTTGTTTGGATGTCTTTTCTATTTGACATTGAATTTACCTATGAAAAAATAGTTTATTGCAAATATGTTTTATGCTTTTCTATGAAAGTGAGATATTTTTAGTTGGAAGGCTACATCTGAGACAAGACAACTAAAAACTGTTTGATGATATGACATTGTTCTGTAGTCTTACAATGGTATGACTGATATTAAACCCATTGGCACTTCTCGACAGTCATGTAGACATCACTTATATGATAGTTTGCAAAAAAAACCTGAACCATTTGAAATCATAAGTTTAATAGTCTTCCAATGGCGTTAATAATAATGAAACCCACTTGCAGTTATCAACATAAACATTATCAATTATTTTTCAAATGCTATGATTTTATACATGTACATTAGTCTTAAACAACACTCAATCATATGAAACCATAAGTTAATTAGTCTGGCAATGGCATTATCAATATTGAAATATTGCAGTTATCAACAGAGTCATGTATACATTGCCTGTCAAATTATATGATCCCATACATATATTTTTCCGTCTCATAAAATGTATTTTTGAAATATTATTGTATACTTTATTCTCTTTTCCATTACAGTCTTACGCTGTCGACGAGATCACCCAGATCTACGACAAGTGTATTACTGAGATCGACCAACACTTACAGTTCATCAGTCAGGTTATGCCTCAGTCCCAGCATATCCAGATCTTACATGCCCTCCTGGAGTCTGTCATGGTAGCCAGGAACTCCAGGGAGATCGTCACAGCACTTGCTTGCCTGCAGAAGGTGAGAGACATTCTGTGTAAAAATGAATGGAATGTCATACGCAGGACAAGGCACACCGACAAATTACTTGATTCCTTTTGGGGAGGTTGTGCTCTGTGCTCGAATGGGGGGGGGGGGGGGGGGGGGTCTTAGAAAATGTGTTGGTGATTCATCTTGGATAATGTATCACTTAAAGAGAAGGTTGAGTTCTTGGAAGAGGTGAAAAAATAATTTGTGAGTGTTATCATTGTTATGATGCAAGTGTGGAAGAACATCAGATAAAAAATGTTCCCTGAAAAATGCTTTCATATTCTAAATATGGCATGTAACAACATAAATATCTGGAGAAATTTTTATGCAGCATGTTCGTGTAGCCCCATATACACCTTTCTGTGTACAGTGCTACCAAGGCTGGACCAAATTTCTTATTATTTTGATGATTCCAGAACCTTGCAGTACACACCAATACTTATATGCTAGATAATCAACCTTTTCTGTTCGATTTACACTGTTTCTTTCACAATGCAATTGCATTACCAGAACTCAACTTTATCTTTAAGCAGGTTTCATTGGAGTACAAGTGTTATATAGTATTGAAAAGCATGACACCTGTATTTTGAGAATATATACAAAATCAGTGATTGAACCTAATTCAAAGCTTTAGAACAACTACCCTTCGCCATCAAGACTGCTTCATCTATGGAACAGAAACAAATCTTTCCAGCCCCGTATTATGTTAAATAACATTGACAAAATTTGTCATCGGTGACAAATGACAATTTTGTTATAAGCTACTGAAATCCTTGCTTTTGATTGGTTATCAGCAGATTTGTCATTTGTCATTGAAAAGAGGCTTTGTGAAACAGGCCCCTGGTCTTTCTAAGAAGTGCAAAGTTTGAAGTGCTTTGTCACTGCAAGGAAAGGGCATTATTCAAAATACTCTGGATTTGGTTGGATTTATTTTGAACCAACTTGTCATTCAATCCAAGTCTTTGTTTTCTGTTGATCTCTCCAGGCTGTTGAAGGTCTTCTGGAAGGCTACACCGTCAGTTCCCTTGACCCCAATGCAGCCTTGCGCTATAGGGATGCCCACATCCTAGTTCTCAAGTCACTCCAAGATCAGCGAGCCTATGGTCCACAATGGACAAACAAGCAGGTCACCAGGTATGTAGGCAGCTTTAATTTGATTTAATTTTCAATTAAGTTTCATTTTAAAATATGTATTACCTGAATGTACATATAAGCTACATAGGAATTGTGTATCATTATTGTTGTTTGTAATTTATTATGTTCATGTATCAGGCATAAAATGTTCATTTCTATTCCGCTCTATCTATATTTCCTTCTTTTCTACGCGCATAGGGACTTTCTTTGTGTTAATGATATGTGCTATACAAATAACGTTCATTATTATCATTATTTCTTTACATCATCAAAATTGTTGTTCATAAAAAAAAATTAAAAAATTGATAAAGTATATTGTTGTGAAAATGTAGTTGAAGAACTGTCAAAAACTTTGGAATGCTTAAAAAAAAAATGTAGATCTGTCCAATGCGCATCTTCTGCCAGGCACAATGGATCAAAAGGGCCTGTTGCATAAAACTTACCATTGATGGTAACTTTGCCATCAATGGCAACTACCATGGTAACAGGCCTCAACAGCCAATCAAAATCAAGGTTTCCATGGTAGTTACCATTGATGGCAAAGTTCTATATGATCAAACCTTCCCATGCAGTAACCAAGGGATGATATTCAAGTTTATGGAATGGAATGCAACCCCTTTATGTATGCTGTTTGAAAAAATAATTAATACATCAGATTGATGGATGAGCTTTCAATATTTTCATAAGGAAGATACACAGTATGAAATAAATGAAGAAGGAGAATTAGAGATTGAGACATGAGGTGCAATAGCTCAGTTGTAGAGCAATGTCTTGTAACCCGGAGGTCCAGGGCTCGAAACCAAGTCGATGCACTAGTGCCCATTGGTAAGGCATTAATCCTCATTACCAAGTTCCTTGTAGAGGACGTACAGCCGTCGCTCCTTCTGTTGCTTGCTATCAGCATACACATGCTTTCTTAGCAGTCAGGTAAATTGAAAAGGAGGAAGTAGTATGTAGTGGTGGTTAATTTTACCTGACTGCTAAGAAAGCATAACTGCTTGTTAGTAAGCAATCAGAGGACTGACGGCTTTAGGTCCTCTCTGAGAGACTAGCGCTTCGCCTTGGTTTCGAACCCAGGTCGCCAGATTACAAGACCTCTGCTCTACCGACTGAGCTATCATGGAACAGGCATTGATAAGAGAAGACAGGATGTAAATTATTTCCTCTGTGAAGTAGCCCATGTTTGTCATTTTCCATGCTTTCTATATCTTCTCATCCTTCCTCTTTAATACAGAGTCGTCTGTGAGACGAGCAGCGAGAGGAAATACAACCTTGATGCCATTGAACAGCTGTTACGAACACACCTTGTCAACCTTCAAACCATTGACATGCATATTGCCACAGTAAGTTACTTTACATCCTCGTTCTGCCCCCCCCCCCCCATTTCTCCTCTCATTATGTTTAGTTGTCACTGTAACTTTTTAATTTTAACATGTTTTCTTGTAAAAGTTGTTCTGTATATTAATGGTCACTCTGTAAATATTTCAGAAAATTTTATTCCCAATACTTCCTTTACTTTCTTGACATTGAAGCATAAATACACTAGTTGTGTCATGGACCAATTTGTCCATCGTGACTGCACATGCTCGGATATAACATGAATCGTATGCATATGCTATGTGAACTTTTAGCTGCACAAGTGATCCCACTCGCTTGATAATCTTTCAGAATTTTTTTGATTACACTGACGGAACTTATGGGAATACAAACTCCTCCGTGGAGCATTTCTTTTCCAGCCAGTTGCGCCACTGTACAGATTTGCAATGCTCATTCAATCAAATGATGTTCCCATCTTCAGGCCCGAACTTGTGATATTTTCAATTTAAAGATAAAGATCAGTTCTGGTCATGCGATTGCATTGTGAAAGAAACGTTGTGGAATCAATCAGAAAAGGTTGATCATCTAGCATATAAGTATTGGTGTGTACTGCAAGGTTCTTGAATCATCAAAATGTTAAGGAATTTGGCCCAGTCTTGGTAAAGTTACAAGCACCGTACACAAAAAGATGTATATGAGACTACGCACACGTGCGCGACACGTGCGTTTTATCCATCACATAACAATAGATAAACTAATTTACCAAATATATCAATTAGTAGGCGGTTTCCCGGCAAAATTTGTATCATGTATTAGTCAAAACATATTCTTTCACATGATTGGTAATAAGAGCTTTCATTTCATTTTTTTGAATTGGGGCGTTTCCAATACTGGTCTTTACCTTTTGCACGTATATCCTTTATTCCTACAGTCCATGGAGAACGGCCTCAACTATGCAGCCGTGGGGTTCGCCATGAGCGTCGTCAAGCGATTCCTCATTGATGAGAAGCAGAGCAATGTCTTGAATGAAGCTGATCTCTACAACACACTCCATGTGCTGGCTAGGATCGCCACACAGAGCCCGAATCCACCAGAGGGGTAGGAAAGTAGAAGGAGAGGAGCAAGAGAAAGGGAAAGAGTAGGAAAGAGAGAGAGAAAGAGAAAGAGAAAATGAAAAGGAGAGATAAAGGTATGTGCTGGCTAGGATTGCCACACAGAGCCCGAATCTACTCGAGGGGTAGGAAAGTAGTAGAGGAGCAAGAGAATGAGTTAGAGAAAAAAAGTAGGAAAAAGAGATATAAAGAGACAATGGGGATATTTAGAAAGAGGAGTAGATTTAAAGGAAACGAGAGAGAGGAGAGGAGGGAGAGAGAGAGAGAGAGAAAAGGAAAAGGAGACATAAAGAGATGGGGTAAGGTATGTGTTAGAACACAATGTCTTATACCAAATTATAACACAGCTATTAAAGCTACCAGCAGAATAGACACAGGTTTAATTGTATTGTAATTGTAATTGTTCCTGTCAGTATTCTTGAGGTAAGAGTGTAAGTCGAAATGTAGGAACAGCCTATATGGAATCAAGGTTTGAGGGTATATCTTGGACAGACAGGATTAGTTAAAAAAAAAAAAAAAAAAAAAAAAAATAGAAGTAGAGGCAGTAGAATCAGAGAGGGATAGAGACTTCTTGTTAGGTATTTAATCATTTATCTCTATCGTATTTGCTCTTTGATATTTCATTTATGAGAGGAAATGAGGGAAAGGATTAATGGTACATTCCCATTAACTCAAACATCTTTATATCTGTGTGTGTCTTCAACCCAGTTTGCCCCAGTTGATTGAGCTTGTCAGGCAGAATCATGACCCGGCCTTTCTAGACAAGGCACCCGGTGGTCCCACCTCTATGATGCACTCGGGCATCTCCCAGGCTCGTGAGTTTGATGACCCGCCAGGCCTGAGGGAGAAGACAGAGTACCTCCTGAGGGAGTGGGTCAACATGTACTACTCGCCGGCTGGAGGCAAGGACAGCACCAAGGCCTTCTCAGCATTTGTCAATCAGGTGAGTTGATGTATTGGGTACACTGTCCGTGGATGGCAAATTCATTGTAGTTTTTTTTACACTTGGATAAGCTTTGATTCATAAGCACCCGCACTTATGTACTGAAGCTATTTCCTCACAAGAAGGCTTCAGACAGATACACAAAATGGAGGGGGAAAAAATTGTTTTTGATGCACAGTAAATATGATTAGGAATTTCTATGAGATCACACATATGAAATATCAACACTCAAGACACCTCACTGTTGCAGCTGCTGCATGTAAAAGTTTACTATCAGTCTTGAATGGTTCAGGCAGTAAAAGCGAGTGCAGTTTAGATGTCAAAGTTCATTAAGTCTGAGGGTAGAAAGTTGTATTTAGTATGATTGAGTTTAACCAGTAACATCACTTGATCTCTTTCCTAGACTTTCCTCATTCAGTTTTGCAATTATGCCTTCATGAAACATAATTTGATTGTGTTTATGTGTAGAGCTGTCAATGACTTTTAAGATTGATATATGACCTTCTTTTACTCTTATGCCATACAGATGCACCAACAAGGCATCCTGAAGACGGACGACCTCATCACTAGATTCTTCCGCCTCTCTATTGAGCTTTGCGTGGACGTGTGCTACCGAGCCTTGGCAGAGCAGGTACACAGCCAGGCACTGACGCGAGCAAAGTGTTTCCAGACCCTGGATGCCTTCGTAAGGCTCATTGCCCTGCTGGTCAAGCACTCCGGAGATGCTACCAACCCAGTCACCAAGATCAACCTACTCAACAAGGTGAGTGTGATAGAGGTCAGAGGTCGTAGTGGTTAAAGCCCCACCTCCCTAGTTTGGCCAGGAGGGATTAGACCTCCCTGCATGGTCACTGACAGGTGGTTATCTCATCAAATCAGCTCTCAATTAACATAAGAAAAAGGGGACCATGGGGGACCAATGGTCACCGATTAGGCATTGTTTGCTGTATAGAGGATGCAAGTAGCTATAAGTAGTGCAGTGGGGCTTTAAATAAAACTGTCAGGGGCTGATGGTATAGTTGATTTATGCTATTTATGCTCCTGTCTTCAATAAATACAAAAACAACCTTTTTCCAAGAAATGAAAAAAACTGAGCTATATGTTTGCTTGAAAATCATACAATATTCCACTTTTTGAAGTTGATGTACCTTCTACAAGTTCCTAAGGACTATCGATTACACCTGCATGCGGTAGCTCTGGGAGAAACCATGTATAGTGATCAATCATTCGTTGATGAGAAATTTCAAGGGATCTCATTGCTCTTTAATTCCCCTCCTGGTGTGACAAGTTCAATTTCTATCAAATCCTTCAAGGAATCAGTAAGCTTAGCTTCGGTTGATACATGACATTCTTAGGAAGTCATGATCATATTACAGAGCACTTGTAACATTTTTTATTCCCAAGGGGTCTATAGAATACAAGCCATGCTTTTTTAATAGACTCCTCCACTATGTTTCACCACTTGCCAACCTTAAATGATTTATTATTGATCTACATTTGCGACACTCAACCCATGTGATGTAAATGGGTACCTGGCAGGAATTAATTCTTTGATATGCTAGAGCTCCGCAATAGCAGCACAGCTAAAGCTGAGTAAAAAATCTCCCAAGTTTGGAAGCGCATAGTGATTCTAATAAGCGCTATAAAAAAATGAGTATTATTATTATTATTTATTTGAATAATTGTATAATCATTTGTCGTATCTTTGGTTGATATTATGTTATTGAATTAGTATATATTGCATATTCATTTGATTGTGGAAAAATAAAGAAACCTTGAAACCTTGTTGATGTCTTGCTTAGGTATTGGGGATTGTAGCAGGAGTACTGCTTCAGGATCATGAGGTACGCCAGACAGAGTTTCATCAGCTAGCCTACCATCGTATCTTCAGTATGCTTCTCCTGGAACTCAATGCTCCAGAGCAGATCCTAGAGGCAATCAACTTTCAAGTCATGTCAGCTTTTTGGTAAGTCTCTCAGCTATGCATTCTGGGGGGTGTTTCACAAAGATCCTAGATTGAACTTATCTCTAAGTTGGACTTTTATGGAGAGCCATTTGTAACCTTAGGATAAAATATATTCAAAAGCAAAAACTTCATAAATTTCACATCAAGAATATGAAATCTCCTTGATAATAGAAAATATGAATGATTTGAATCAACATTTTATGCCTTTTAAAATAAATTTTACAAAATATTTTCATAGATGCTAACGGCTTTCCATAATTTTTAGTCCATTTTAGAGATAAGTTCAACTTAGGATCTTTGTGAAACACCCCCCAGGACAAATAAATGAAGATTTACTATTTTAATCTTTAAAATATTGTTTGTGGGGGTTGACAGACAAACGCTGTGAAAGAAACTCCCCCTTGTTTTCATGGGCTTCTACATAAAATCTTCTATAATGCACAGTAGCCGTATATGTTCATTTATGGTCCTAAAGACTGCTGTGTCCAAGTCAGATTTATTTCCCACAATCAGTTTTGTTGATCAATTGTGCATTTAGCATGTGGTACCGCTACATTTGTGTCCTTATGCATAGTAAAGACAAGTCTTCCTTGAATAACAATAGGGCTGACTGAGAATTTTCACTTTAGAATGAACCCTTTTTTATAAACCACCATCCTGGATGCATTAGGTTATTTTGCATGACATTCATCTAAAAGACATGAGAGACATTTGGGGGATGGTAAAAATGATAGCATGCCATTCTTGTAGAGCGCATATTACTTAATATATCGTCCCTACGCGCTACCAAAGGACCTTGGATATTATAACCCCGGGTTTAGCTCCAGCAACCGTTAGCACTCAGTGCACACAAGGAATGAATCCTACTGGGCACCCACTTACTACAACTGGGTCGAGTGATGCAAATGTAGATTAATGTCTTGCCAAATGACATAAGTGCAGCGGCGGGATTTGAACCCGGTACCTTGTGGTTCACAGTCTAGAGCTCTATCCACTAGACCATAACACCCCTATGTAATACTTCCATTCTCCATTTCTCTCAGCAATGCTCTTCATGTACTGAGACCGTCCAAGGCTCCAGGCTTTGTGTATGCCTGGCTGGAACTGATCTCACATCGTATCTTCATTGCTAGGATGCTTGGCATGCTTCCACAGCAGAAGGTAAGACTGGAGGTAAGATTTGTAGCAGAGATGCCAACAAGTACGATTTAATCATATTTTTGTATGATTTTAGAAGTAAATACGATTTTTCTCAATAAAATCTGATTTTCCAAAAACAAAAACAATTTTTTTTTTTTTTTAATTTTATGTATGTGTGTGCCATTTTCAATTGCAAAATGCCCATTCTGTCCTGTTAAGTATCCTACAAGCATCTCACAATGGCAATTTGTGGATGTTCATTGGTTAATCCAATACACTAGTCATGACGAAATCATGCTTATTCCACCAATGATCCATAAATAAAAGTGTCTCGAGACCTTATTACCAAACAATCGAGAAGACCTTCAGCATCCATGTGACTCTTTGAAAATGTACTCTTGTTTTGTATTCAATCATTTTCCTTGTTTTTGCTAAGTAAATAATAATAATAATAATAACTAGAAGGTTGAACCAAGACTTTGCTATAAATGATGCCATTCATTGAATTTTTTATTGATTCCTTTTCTAGGGATGGCCAATGTATGCAGGCCTACTGACAGGTCTCTTCAAGTTCATGACACCATTCATGCGCAACGCAGAACTTCCAAAGCACCTCGCTCTGCTGTACAAGGTAAGAAGGGGGCAAGAACTCCTGCAGGATTTAAATTGAGTATGAAAATTTGGATACTATCTATTTGCTCTAGAGGTGAAAGTCAAAGTACTCAGGAGTCGAGTAGTTGGTGAAAGCATTCAACAGATTTATATGCAAGGCCTTTCTGTGTTCTTTTCTATAAATAGCTGAAAACTACTCTTCTTAGGAGATGGAATGAACCTTAGATTCCTCTATTTTCTGGTGTAAAAGCATACTCACCCACTCACTATTCCTACTTTTGCTTTGAGGTATTCACTCATTTCATATGGAATTTTGGCAGGCATATAACTTTTGTTGTTCAATCGCTCCATCAGTATGATACTATGATTCTCATACTGTTTTGCTAAATCCTAATTTATATACAGGGAGATTTTGAAACGGAGAATGAAGGTACTTCATGTATATTGTACATGTAATTAACTTGGAAACATGCACTATGTCTCACTCAAGCGATCTTGTTTTGGAGGTGTCAAAGTAGACTTACAAATGTTTTCTCTTTCCTCCCCCCCCCCCCCCCCCTCTTTTTTTTTAAATCTTGAAAATACAGGGTACTCTGAGAGTGCTGCTGGTGCTTCTTCATGACTTCCCAGAGTTCCTGTGTGACTACCACTATGGCTTCTGCGATGTGATCCCACCAAACTGCATCCAGATGCGCAACCTGATCCTGTCTGCCTTCCCTCGGAACATGAGGCTACCTGACCCGTTCACGCCGAACCTCAAGGTATAGCAGTTATCCGTAAATAGTTTCATTAATATCTTCTCTGGCGACAGTATATAGAGGAAGTGACGTGTTTGTTTAGTTTGCTGTGAGCCAGGAGGCTGTTATCTTGTAGAATGAACAGTGTTAATGTCTACCTGGCTCCAAACATTTGCTGCTGTAACTCCTACAGAGCCCCCATCCCCCCCCCCCCCAACTTCCCCCACCCTCAAAAAATAAAGTTCTGACAATTGATGGGTCGGGGGGGGGGGTCTAATGTATACAATCTTATTTGTAGATCTATATGCAGCCAGTGAAATAGCTTTTATTGCATTTCCTCCATCCTACTCGAATCCTCCTGTCATGAATCTGCCAATGGTTCATTGTATAAATGTTCAGAAACCAAAGGAAGATTCTTTTATTTACGACCCCCAAAAGATCCAAACAAGAGCAGCAAGTCGTGTATTAATAACCTGCATCTGATGAGTGAAGGAAATTTTTAAACATTTTATTATTTGGATCTTCTGCAGGTTGACATGTTAGCAGACATTGCCCACCATCCTCGCATCCTGACCAACTACGTCACTGTCATCCAGCCTGCATCGTTTAAGAAGGTCAGTTTTTTTCCACAGTTTGGTTGTCATTTGCCTTTCAATGGAATTACATATATCCGATTTCCTGCATATTTCAAACAGCAGCATTGAATAATGGATCTGAAAACTTAAGCTCCCAAAGTTGCCAGCAGCATAAGACTTCACTCAATACACAGAAATGAAACACCTCGACGGCCGCTTTTATTTGTAACTGCCAGTATTTAGCACCAGAATTAGGAATTATGATTATTGGGAGAGATGTTTGGAATTTGCTACTCTTAAAATGGGGTTATGGGAAGAGACTTTGCTTCTCTTTGAGAGGGTCATGTCCTTTATGTGCTCTTATGGGACATTGAATTTTTGAAAAATTCCTTTACCGATGTCATTACAATGGACAAAACATCAGTTACATTGCAAGCTCTTAGTCGATTGGTTTAAGCACTTGACTTGAAATTCAAAGGTCGTGGTTCGATCCCCGACACGGCACTAATGTCCTTTGGCAAGGCATTAACCTTCATTTGCCACACTCAACCCGGGTGAGGTAAATGGGTACCTGGCAGGAATTAATTCCTTGAAATGCTGGAGCGCTGTAATGGCAGCTAGGCTAAAAAGCTGGGGTAATAATAAATGCGCCTCGGAATAAAAAGGCGCTATAGAAAGGCTTATTATTATTATTATTATTATTATTACATTGCCGGCTCTTGATATTTAACATGAGGTTTGAATTCCTTCCTTCTTGTCCCACCTGTCCAGGATCTCGACTCGTACATCAAGACCCGTAGCCCGGTCACGTTCCTCTCTGAGCTGCGCAGTCACATGCAGGTGTCCCAGGAGCCTGGCCAACGCTACAACGTCTCCCTGATGAATGCCCTGGTGCTCTACGTGGGCATGCAGGCCATCAACTACATCCAGAGCAAGGGTAGCACACCCTCTATGAGTACCATCACGCACTCTTCCCATATGGACATCTATCAGAACCTGGTCGTGGATCTGGATACAGAAGGTCAGTTTCAGTTTCATTTTTATTTTTCATTTCCAACAGAACAGTAATTTTTAAAAAAGAAATCAGATACACAATTCAACATTCAATAATATAATACATTTTACATGGTTTAAGTTATGAAATAGAAAGTATACATAATTTTTTTTTTTTTTTAAAGTTTTTTAAAGATAAATCTTCGGAAATGAAGGGATCCACTGAAAAGCAGTGCTTGTAAAATGTGGATCCCTCAAAATATGTAATTTGTGTAACATGTAAATATATTGACTTGAAGAAGAAAAAAATATATACATAGATTACCAAAATGTGGCAGAAAAATAATACAAATATAAATCCGTAATTGAAAAAGTTGTTACGACACATATACAACATGGTCATTGGGGTGCAGGGTGTTTATCAGAGGGCGTATTGGGGGTAGTCTCCCCAATCCCCAGTTAGTGATTACATGTGTATCTGTGTATGTCATGCCTATAATGGAGGAAGTCCATGGCGTTTTGCAGTATTTTACCAACTATTATAGAATTGTATCATGGAATTATGAATATAAATTAACATAAATACATGTGTAAACCATTTTTATTTCATGTTTTGTTTTGTCTCAAGCTCTTGTAAGGGCTATCATCTTGATGCAGTCATCAGATATACTGTAATCTTAGATGTGGTCAGTACCGTATTGGACAAAACAGCTTGAACTCGCCCTCAAGCATTTGCCCCCTTGATGAGTCTTGCCTCTTGTGGAAATTATTTTGTTATAAAGAATTCTCTCTTTAATGTCACTAATTTCATATTCGATAGATCATTGCTCATCTTTCAATGCCATCGCCAAGTGCCATTCTTGAAAAGCTTGAAGATGTCCGCTCATAGAGGTTGCTAAACTAGATATAAGTGGAAGTTCATTGTCTGTTTCACCTCTGTTCTGGGCAAGTCTGTATGTTTCTGAGTTTAAAAGCTAGCTTCTGAATCTCATCTGTTCAAGTTCCAATAATGGATTGTCTGTTTCTCCCATCTTTTGTCTTTGACAGGTCGCTACTTGTTCTTGAATGCCATTGCCAATCAGCTGCGGTACCCTAACAGCCACACCCACTACTTCAGCTGTACACTCCTCTACCTCTTTGCAGAGGCTAACACAGAGGCTATACAGGAGCAGATCACTCGGTGAGTACAAACTTCAGATTCTGAATATCTAAAAACTTATAACTTAAAGCCCGTCTGTACTAGTTTGGAAAGGGGGGATTAGACGTCTCTGCATGTTCACCGACAGGTGGTTATCTCATCAAATCAGCTCTCAATTAACTTAAGAAAAAGGGGATCATGGGGGGCCAACAGGCACCGACTAGGCATTGTTTGCTATATAGAGGGCGCAAGTAGCTATAAGTAGTGCAGTGGGGCTTTAAACTGTATTTTGAAATTTTGTGCAATCTTGTCAATTCTGATAGAAAATTAGTCCATGAATGTTAAGAGAATGGCTACCAGGAAGAAATCATAATACAATATCCTATGTTGATTCTTCAGGGTTTTTGGTTAGTTTAATCAAGCTGGTGAATTTAATGAAGAAAATGCCATTCTGATGATGAAGATATATTGCAAATATTGCAAACCCTTGGGCATCGTTTCATGAAATCATCGTAAGTACAAGCTTGCCGACATCCCAATAAAACCTGTGTAACAAAGTTAACACGTGTTTCAAGGAGGTGTCGGTTAAATTGTCCTTATAAAGGTTTTGTGAAACGATGCCCTGATGGAAAATTTTTATCAAGTTTAGAAGATGTAGACGATAAAAATAAGACCTGTGAAAAGTTTATGGTTTTGACTTTGGGATGGCTGGAGTGAACGAGAGCAAGTCAATCAAGTAATTTTGTCTCTTTACATGTGAGAATTACATTCTCAAACAAGGAGATATTAATCCTTTGGCAAAGTTGTGATCCTAATCAGTGCCCTGCCTCTCTTCCTTCCTTCCCCTGCCTCTCTCTCTCTCTCTCTCTCTCTCTCTCTCACAGAGTGCTACTGGAGCGTCTGATCGTGAACAGACCCCACCCATGGGGACTTCTCATCACATTCATTGAGCTCATCCGCAATCACCACTTCAAGTTCTGGAGTCATGAGTTTGTGCACTGCGCTCCTGAAATCAAGAAGTAAGTTCAAGGAATGTAGTTCTTAGGACTGTTAAAAATCATGTCATTTTGGGGGTATATTTATTACTATTTGCTTGATAATATTTGTCTTTATCACTGTTTTTCAATTAAACACAAATTTTGTACATTCTGTTTTGTAGCAATGTGACAGCGTTGGTCCATTAGCTGTTATAGCGCCTAATAAGAATCAATTATTGTTATTATTATTATTAAGTAGTGACATAACAGACTTATTGATTTATCTACTCAAAGGAGATGGAGTTTACATTTGGCATGGTAATGTGGGATTTTGTTGAAACCCTTTTTGACCCATTGGCTACAGGAAACAGGTGGCTCCTGTAGTAAAGGCTATGGGAATCAGAGAATTCAGTAGTCAATGGGTTCAAAATGCATTCAAAGCACAAATAGTAACTAAATTGCCCAGTGTTGCAAGAAGATTCAGGCCTTTGTTCAAGAATCTGTAGGCATTTCTTTTTAGAAATGAAAACAAATTCTTTATATTTTGAAACCGGACAGCTGTTTTATTGGGGGACATTAAGCCTGTGAAATTGCAATTTGACTCTTTCTTTTGTTAAAGTATAAAGTTTTAGAAATTGTTATTGCATAACATCAGTTATAATGTTCATCCTGTTTTAATACCCTCTGTGCACAATAGCAATTTGACATGTTTTGTTCTATGGCATTTAAAGAGAATAATTGATAGTACAAAGGAACATAAAGCATGTATTTCCATTAATGTTCATCGATCCTTTACTTTTCTTCACAGGCTGTTTGAGTCTGTGGCTCGTAGCTGTATGCAGCAGAAAGGCACCGCCCAGCCAGGCATGGGGAGGGATAATGCAGAAGCACATGAAACTTAACCAGACCCTACCAAAAACACAAAGGAATATTGGACGATACCGTAGTAACTTCATCCTATCCTTAGCACGATGAGCAAGATGTTTCTCCCAAATCTTCCAGTGAAGTCCAACAAAGACAGAACCAAACCTCAAATACCTGTATTGATGAGAATCGTATCAAAATGTGTCAAAGGATACAAGGCCATTGAGAAACGGATATCTGTTGGTTTTTGTAACTATAGCTGAAGGACAAGTCTTTTTATTATGTTTAGATCCTGTTTTCAGAAGGATTTTGTATTATCTGGACATAACTATTAAAACAGTACAGGGTTTATCCCACCCGCGTGTGTATTACTTTTGAAACTCCAACGATTCTGTTTTACTTTCTTTGTTTACTTAGACCATGAAGCTGAAAAATCTTGTTATCAAAATTCATTTACATACAAGAAACCCTTCTGACTGAAGACAAGTATGATATGAACATGGCAAGATTTCATTTAAAACATGGACTTACACCAGTAATGTGACTGTTTACTTTACGTTGATGCTGCACAAGTTGTACCTATTTTCATGTACACAATCTTGTTTTTTGTCAAAAAATTATGTGATCATGCAAACCAAATATTCAGATTTTGTTATAATTTCTTCAAGTTTAATTGAAAAAGAGTGATAAAAAGCACTGTAATATCTCAATGAAAACTGTTTCAATGCGGTCCCCAATTTTAGTCATGTAAGACGAAAAGGGCTTAATGATGACTCTAAAAATATCTGGTTCTATTTTAAACAGTTCAAAAATGAACAAAGCACTATTCATTACAGCAATAGCTTAGTTGCAACACTGTACTCGCAGACTGAAAATAATTGTTAGTCCTCTCCCAACCCCATTTTCTTCGCTGTCAAACAAAGTGTGTCTTGTTGTGCCTTAGTTGTTACCAAATCCGAATCATATCATTCAAGTTGACTAAATTTAATTTAATACTCTAGGTGAGACTAGAGTGATAATATTACTAATAGCTTAATGATTTTTCCTTGGTACAACTATTCCTCTCAGTATTTTAATTGTTACTAAATTGTATTCATTGGCATTGTGTATGTTCATAACCAAGAAATAGTTGTAATGGGATCATAGTGCAGTGAGTGCTCAAGTTGATGGACTTTGCTGTGTGGAAGAGACATACACTATTTTTTGTTTGTTTTGGAATAGGTGTATAACTTTGGTGTATAAGGTGTATAATTGCCAATTTGAAGAAGGTTGGTTGCCAATTTGACGAAGATCAGTTACCATTCTTTTGCCCTTGGCCCTTATCTTCAGTATTTACATGGTGATTGTTTTTTTTAACACACATACATGTATGGTCTACTATTGTGATAGTTCAATCATTTTGTTGCGATTGAAATCAAAGCAATCATGGAATGCTTTCAGGTTGTACCTGTTTCACGTTACCACATCATAGCATTATTTATTGACTTGTTGCAGCCACATGTGTTGTGTCAACAGAGTTGTTGGCTTCAGCTGTGCTGGTCAACAATCAATATTGCTGGCAACAACACAAAACCCATTGAATGTAACACAATGGTCTACCAATTACCTGACAAAATAATTTGTGAATAGTATGTTACATATGGTAGAGGGATTGCTAGTATATATAAAATCAACCTCATTTGATAGGTAAACGGTTAAGAAGTAAGAAGAAAATAAAGGATCGCATTAAACCCTTGCATAGGGCTCACACAGGACCCTGGTCCAACTTTGGGGGGTTTTTTTCTCCAATAAATAGTTCATCGAAAGCAGAACAAATTATGATATAGCAAGCTTTGTCAAGCTTATTGAATGAACAAGTATAATATATGGCTAGCTTTGATTTATTTTGTAATTTTATTGTCATAAAAGTGGAGAATTGGTGTATGCATTAAGCCCACAAATTGAAAAGTACAAATTTGATATCTTTATTTTTTGTTCCATTTCAGCAATAGAAACTACATTGATCTATTTGGAGATTTTGGGATGAAGAATTCAAACGCTTGTACACCTTGCGCCAAAAAATAAACCACAAGCAAAAACTTGATTGAGTAAAAGTGAGAAAAAAGGATTTGGAGAAGGAAACCTATGCTTTATATATTCACACTTGTGCATTACTAAGATTGTATATAATAATATGTATGTAGCCGACATTCAGGAAAGCGAAAAATGGATCAGTTTGTTGAAAGATTACGGCAACTCATCCTGCCGAGTTGGTCTCGGTCACAGTGGTAGTGTATTGCGATGTACTTTCATCATAGATTTAGTCATTTCTAGTTGTAGTTTAATGGACTGCGTCATTTGAAACCAATTTGGCTGGATGAGAGGCCAAAGATTTGAACCATTGTATGTTGTAATTATTTGTAGTTAAAAGTGATGGGTATTGATGTGAATAAGCTGAAATGCAAGGAGGGGTGGTGATAAGTGTAATTAGGAAATGCTTGTACTGATGTCTTATATGTGTTTTCTGCAAATATTTGAATAAAAATAAAGGCATGTATATGAAACATGTAAAAGAAAGCTTTGTGTTGTCTTTTGCTTTATTTTCCTTCAAAATCTGTAAACTTGTGTACTTAATAATGGTCACCCCATGGTCCATTTCTTACATTAGTGACATTTCTAACACCACACACCCTGCGCCTATAAACACTAAATAGGGCTTAACCCTATCCCTAACCTTAATGTAAAACCCTGTCAAAATGCTAAACATAATCTCAATCCTAAGATTCGTAAGATAATTCTTGTGCTGAATCTTTCAGAACGATCACACACTTTCATACAATTTTGCCATCGAAAGCTGTTTAGTTTGGCCCATGCATGCTGTTAGAAATGAAAAAAAAATTAAGTTGTGTTATATTCTAATCTTCTCACAGGGACCTGTTTCACAAAGCCTTTTTTCAATGACAAATGACAAAATCAGTGACAAATCTGCTGATAACCAATCAGAAGCAAGGATTTCAGTAGCCTATAACTGAGACTGTCATTTGTCACTATGACAAATTTTGTGAAATGGGGCCGGGTCTGTCCTAGCTTTGTAGGCAGCTTAAAAAGGGAAGTAAGATGAAGTATGTTTTCTCAATCTGTTAATCATTTAGCAAACTTTTTGGGAGTCGAGCTTGTTTCCTTTCTATCGATCTTGTCTATATTAGGATCGTGAGAACATATAACGGTTCTGTCACATAGCCAAAATCTTTAATTGTATTATATTCTACTCCAACCTTTATTTATGAAAAAGAAAAATGAAAGTCCTAGACAATTTCAAGCAAAATGAAATTGTTTATGAGGTACTTTGTGCAAACGAGCCCTTTGCGATATTGCACCTTTTTTGTGTGCTTTTGTTCAAGTAGCGAATGCATGGAAATCATAATTGGTATTAAAATAATTGCAGCAAATTCCTGCGAATTTCAATTTGATATTACTGGGATTTGAACTGATTTTCATGTATCTTTCCATTTTGAAAATTACAAAATACAAACAAATGATTTTCCCAGATTTAGCCAAAGTTATTTATCAGTTGTAAGAGTTGCAATGAACATGCAGAAATGAGAGATAGTGAGAACACGTGGAGAATGATAGAAATTAAAGTATGAAAATTTATCAGTTTGATTGAGAATCTGAGAGTGAGAAGCATTAAAATGGTGTGAGGTACATGAGAAAAGCTCTGCAAGACTTCCATCCAAAACAACTATCATTACGTAATAAATTTCGGAAGCGCGGAATTTTGAGGAGCATGACGACAGACAACTGACTCAAAATGAGGGTAAGTTTCATGCTTTAGTTCGACAATACGGTGATCCATTGAGTTCACCCAAGGAGGATTCAAAATGATGGTAACTGCAAAGTGGTAGATTTAATTTTTAGTGTTAGATCGACTAAATAAACTGCTAAAACGCCATAGCTACTTGATGGTCCGTGTGGTTGTTGGACCATCGCCATCCGTTCATTAGTGTCCCCAGAGTTTCGGCGCACAGTCACAGGAGATTCTGGCTCGTGAGTCCTGACTGCTAGCTGCTCTAGCTTAGCTTAGTTTAATAGTTTACATGTAACACTAACACTCGGGCAGGCCTCGGCCTTTCCGCGATTGACATTTTATTTAGCATGTCGTGAAGATGAAATTAATCGTGGTGAAGCAAAGGGTTAGTGATATAGGGCCTAAATATCATGTAATTAATACAGACGACTTAATTAATTGGAGGAGGAGGAGGATCGAGGAGTAATTGTACTAGAGTCTACTGTCTTTATCCTTTTTAACTTTGGTAAATTAATTTGTGATTTGTGACTCTCCTTTGAGGAAATTTGGGAAATTTGATTTAAAGGTGTGGGCATCTAAGACTGAAAGCCTAATCTCTGACAGTGATTGTTTGATTAAATAATTCCTCCTACAAGACGTTTTACCAGTAATATTTCTGTCTAGACTCTTGAGTCTATTTTGTGTTATTTTGCATAATTTTTTTATTTGGATCAAGTGGGGGACCAAGATCTAGAATAGGTCTAGGTCTAGAGGTCTACAGATATTCAACATTTTTTGTATTTTCTTTTAGAATTTGTTAGCCCGTCACATGAGGTAATGGTCAAGGCAATTCAATTGGAATTTTAACAACATAACTGAGAAAGGATTTTTTTTCTGGAGCTTGGGTGATCTATCAATGGATGATATCGGTATGATTTTATTCGGTTCAATTGTAGATCTATGCATATTCATCTTGCCCAATCCTGGATAAGTGCATTGAGAATAGAATGAAAATGGCAGAAAATGCTATTTGGATTAGTTTATATTCTTGCTTTGTTTCTTTGTTCCCTCAGTGTGCATGCACCAATGAATTTTGTCTACTTTGAAGACTTAACACTTTGAACAATTTGATATTAGTTCAACTGGACCATGATCATGTACCTACAGAGTTCAGCTGATTAATATTTTGGAGCAAGCGCTGTGAGCACCTAGCTTGGCACACACCAGTGCTTTAGAAGACATTATTATTCTTATTATGTTATTACACCAACTGCTAATTTTGCTATTTAGGCACAGGTTTACCATAAATTAAAAATCAAATTGGTACTTGTTGTCTTCTAGGAAGTATGAATCCAAAGAAGAAACCCAGAACATCCCTGTACTCGGACCAACTGAACAAACACTGGTCCAACTGTAGTGCTGGCTTTGAGGGCCTGCCAAGTAGGAACAGAAGTAGTACCAAGGAATCTCAAAAGAGTAAGTTTTTCAGTGCTGGCCTGTTGGGGGAAGTACAGGTAGCAAGTGAGCCATCATATTATAGAATTTTTTCAGGGTCCTCTTTCACAGACCTTGTTATCAATAACATATGGCATATGAAACAATTGAGCTAATGGAAGCAGTACATTTGATTGTTTATGAGCAAGTTGCTGTTGCATTGTTATAGCAATCATTATGAACCCAGTCTACAGGAACTGTGTGGGTTATGAGCAAATTTGTTATTGCATTGTTATAGCAGTCATTATGAGCCCAGTCCACAGGAACTGTGTGGGTTATGAGCAAATTTGTTATTGCATTGTTATAGCAGTCATGAACACAGCCTACAGGAACTGTGTTGGTTCTATACATAGCCTATGGAAATGAATCAATCAAGTATTATACAACTTAATAACAAGTTCTATGAAACAAGACCCTGGTCAGAGCTCTTAAAGCCTATCTGCACTAGTTAGGCCATGATGGATTATACCTCCCTGCATGGTCACTGACGGGGTTATATCTCATAAAATCAGCTCTCAATTAAGATTTTTTTAAAAGGGGACCATGGGGACCAACAGTCACCGCTTAGGTATTATTTGCTATATAGAGGGCGCAACCGCGCAAGTAGCTATAAGTAGTGCAGTGGGGCTTTATTGGGGCTTTAAACTTGGGACATGTCTCTGGTGCTGATCAATTAAAAAAGTGGATGGTCCCATCAGTTAAGAAATGAGATAACACAAAGAAAGAATGTCATGCAAACAGCCGGACAGTGTATCATACATGTATACATTATTCATATTTGTTAATACATTTTAAAAGATAAGTCACAATTTGAGAAGTTTGACTTGACTCTACTCTCCACATTCTAATATTTATTTTGCATGCTCTCTTCGTCCTTTATCATACCATTTCATGCATTTCACTTTCTTCAGAAAAATTCAAATATGGAGGATGGGAAGATCAATGGGAAGAGGCGGAGGAGGAGAAAGAAGAGGTTGACATCATTTGGTCATCATCCAGTGAAGATGAGGGTAGAGGGGTCAAAGACATCAGAACCTTGGACACCTCATCCAACAAAAGTGGAGTGGTACTCCTACAAAATGCTCCATCGGGAAGAAAAAGAGAGCCACGCCAGGAGAAGAAGAGGTCCTCACTTCCTGGGCCTGGGAAGGCATCCGTGGCATTTAGGAGGATTAAATCACCAGGAAAAGAAGATACAAGCTTGGAGGATTTCATAGTAAGTGACTCTGGAAGTGATGGGGATGACGTTGAACGTCTTGGAAAGTTAAGGGTCCAATCACAGAAAGATGAGCCTTCTGAAAGAACTGACATTGGGACTGCGGGGGTGAAGAGTGCAGGTGTTCAGGAAGGACCGCAGAGAAAGGGAAGAAAGACAACTCCATCTGCAGGAGCCAGAAGTGATAAAACTGTAATGTCCAGTCACTTCGTTGATAGAGGAAAGAGGAGATATGCTCAGAGTAAACAGGTTTGTAAATTCATATTCATTCAAAGTTTCAAAATTATTTCATTAGGTTTTATTAAGAACAAAGCTTGATATTGGCTCTGCAGCTTACAAAATACAAAATACAGAAATTACTAACACCATCAACTGGGATGTCAGTTTTCTGGATAAGGCCTTATCCCATGTCCTGACACCTCCCAATCGTAGGCTTACAATTTTAGAGTACATATGGGACTTCAACATGTCTGGGGCTCTTTTCATGCTCATCATAGAAAATCAACTGGTATCCCTGTATCGGATTACCTTGTCCAATTTGTAACAAACTTAAAAGACGTGTTACAACCAGTATTAAATTTTTTGTATAACATCATCACTCATTGCGGAGAATGATTTTGTTGTTGTTATAATCTTTAACTAGGATATGAGCCTTATAAGTTTTGTAAGCTGAAGAGAAAAAAACTTTTGTAGAAAATGTAAGGTTTGATTTCTCAAGTTTCATTCAAACTGATGTGTGTGTGTGTAATTGTGTTTTTACAGACGTGTATCAATCAGATATGATTATTTACTTCTGGGGACCGACTTTTAACGTCACCATCTGAAAGACATGACTCAGTTTCGAACTTGCGTCCTCAGCTGAATCAGTTTGTAACTTCCATCAAAATTTGAAAGTAATATGTCTACAATACCTGACAGTCACCTAGTCTTTTAAATTATTTTGGTCTTATACTAGGACTCATTTGAGCCAGAAATCCTGGACTATGACTCCCCGACAGAAGAAGAGAGTCCTGCAGTCAGTGAGCCCATCTCAGACCCATCATCTGCAAGCCAGTCCTCCTGGTTGAGAGGCCAACTAAACACCTCCACCACGTCCCCTCGACCCAACCCCTCCAACCCCCTCGGTAGCCCCAGGACCGGTAGTGAGTGGGTCAAGAAGCTGAAGCTGCAGGCGTCCATTACCCCCGAGAGGAGACCAGGAGGGGCAGGAGGAGGAGAAGCCAAAGGCGGAGGAGGGTCAACGTCTGGTGCGGGCATCGTGGATTCAGCAAGAAAGAAGAAGAAATTTGTCAGGTAATAATAACGATAATAATTATAGGCATTTCTAAAGGGCTGTCAGTCTAGTAATTCTATTCCAATGCGCATTAAATTATTACCCTGCCTTTAGCCTAGCTAGGTACATCTTTTCTTGCATCTTTGAATATTAGGATGTTCCTAAATCCTTCCATATAAAACATGAATATTTTTACCAAGTATTCAATCTTCATTTTAGTGCAACATAGTGATGTATACATGATGGTCACTGGCATTGCTCATCACATTATTACCCTTTTTCCCTGGACTTCATAGTTGTTTTTTAGGTGCAATTGGTAGATTTTTTTTTATTCCATACATAATACAAATCAAAATGAAACATGTATTTTAAATATATCATTGGCATAATACAAAGTGATGATAAATATAGTATGAGTAGAAACCAAGATTGTGGATAAAAAAGACCAAGAAAAAAGACAGAACAGAGCAATTGGTAGATGCTGATTTGGATGTTTTAGGGTTGATAATTATTTACCAAGTTGTTAATGAGGAGAAAAAAAGTTTTGCCATTTTCTTGAATGAATATTCTCTTTGGAAACTTTCATTACAAAAAGTATAATCACCCTGCATTGTTTTATAACACATTCATTCCCATTGCAATGAAATCAATTAAGACTTGAGTTTGTGACTTCCATTTCTCCCCTTCAGCTCTGGCCTAGCTGAGCGTCTGCAGAGGTTGGTGAGCAGAGAGAAATCTTCTATTGCCATGTGGCATCACAATCGGGCCGATTCACAACACTTTCAAGGTTAACATTTCTCTTCATGTCAGCTGTGCTAAAAAATTCTCTATTTCTTGTCATTAGTATACAAATAATACACGGCAGTGAGGGCATTAGTATCGCCTCGGGCATGTTAGACTGTTCCAAAGGTACCTTGTGTGGGTAATTCTACTAATGCCCGAACAAAATGATGTGTATTATTCGATTTATAAGATAATGTTGTTATTTGTTTTATAAAATGAATTTACTAATGACCAGTCATTAGTAAAATTATGTGTTAGACAAAATAAATGCCTGGTCACGTGTACGCTCTCAACCAATCATTTGATTAGGATCCGCTTCATCATCTTATAATTTAGTTTAGTGTGGAACTCTATATCTTGTTAGCATGCTTTATATTCTGCTCTTGTCATACTTCGTGGTCCTCATGGAGTATCCAGTTTTAAAGACATAGTTTAGTATCAAACCAGGAACAGATATACTGCTGTATCCCCCCCCCCCCAAAAAAAAAAAAGAAGTTCATTGAAAGCATGTGAGACCCTCATAGACTCGTATTTGAAATTAATTTGAAAATGCTTGTGGAACTTTTTTTTGTAATGAATATCTAGACATGAATCAAACATGATAAACCAATCGTAAATATAGCGCTAATGGACCTAGGATCAATTTTTCTTTTTTCCCGTCTTTATATTTACACAGAAAGTACCAAGTCAGGACTGGTAGTCCAAGTCCTCTCTTGTGAGACACACAGGGGACTGTACCTGACACATTGTCTGACCCAGGTCAGCAGTGGGTCAACGGTCGATGCCGGGTCAAATGTCAAGGGTGGAGGAGATGAGGCAGGTCTGAGTCAGGGTGATGAGATGTATGTGTTCTTTACACGAAGCACAGGAGACAAGCTGGGGCTTGCCAAGGGTATGGTCATCAGCATCAATACTCCATGGTGAGTTGTCTGAGAATTTATTGCTTTTCTTCAAAAAGTATTGTGGCGTAACCGGGCTCTGCCGGGGTAGCGTTCTGCCTTGCAGTCTCTCAAAACCCGGTTCACGCTCTCGACAATCAATTATATCTCTCAGTGGGCTCTCACAAAAGTATATCGTGTAAGAAATAATGTGGACTAGCTCTCATTTTACTCACTCCTGCAATCACTGAATGTCTGACAGGACTAAAGAAACAACACTTGCACAGTATCTGCAGTTCAAGTAACTTTACTCGTTCCTGGTAACGGACCTGTCGCAACGACAGCCCGATGCTGACTGACTGACACGACAGCTCAACGCCGACTCACAGATCACAACTATACAGAACCTGTCTCAGCGACAGCTCAACGCGGACTGACTGACATCTCACGATGTACACATATATATTTCACAATTAACTATAACGCCCTCTATGTCTCACTAAATTACTGGGCTAGTTATGCTACAGTATCTTCTACAATTTGTTTTGTATGTTCCTGTCAGGATGTTCTGATTACTATTCACACCATATGTGCATGACCACCTGATGCACATCACATGTATGTGTTAGTGTCCTTCTGCTGGGCACATGATATCATTTTAATCCAGATCGTTGGAGGTTATGTTTGTCTTAGAGCCATTAAGTAGTATACAAAAAGTACACAGCAGTGAGGGCATTAGTTAGAATTACCCACACATGGTAGCTTTGGAACACTCTAACACGCCCGATCAAGGCGATAGCCGAGGGTGTTTTGACTGTTTCAAAGGTACTGAGTGTGGGTAATTTTACTAATTCCGGAACAAAATGACGTGTATTATTTGTTTTATAAGATAATGTTTTATTTGTTTTATAAATGATGTTTTATACCATGATTTTTCTAATGGCCTTTCATAAGTAAAATTACATATTAGGCAAAATAAATGCCTGGTCACGTGAATGCTCTCAACCAATCACTTTTATTAGGATCCGCTTCAGCATCTTATAGCAGTTATTATCCTCATTGATATAGGTGTATACTTGAAACATAAACTGTGCCTCGAAACTATCAACCATTCTGTTTCTTTTCTCTCTATAGGCAGAAACTGTCTATACCCGACGTCAGCAAACCTGTAGTCCTATGTACCTACTTATGTCGAACTTTGAACCTTGACCCCTATGATGTGGTTCAGGGTCAACCAGTTCTTCCTGAGTGTTCAACCGAGGGCAGCAAGTCACCAAAGGTGAGTGTTATGTTCATTTCTCATGTTTGATATCATTCAGGGAATAATTTTGTTTATATGGCATTTTTTGTGCCAATATCAACTTTGTTATAGAGTTCTTAGCAGATATTTTGGAGTTTGTTCAGGGCCTACTACTGTAGATATCATTAGTATTTCTGGTGTTTACTTGAATTTTAGTAGATGCCACTAGTAAGAACAGTGCAGTTTTACCCCCCATTATTCATTCTGAAATGTGGCTGTATTTATAGGAAAGAAAGTCTTAAGTACTGTCATCTCTTTTCTTAACTCTAACTTTGCAGTATTTGGGCTGCTTGCGACAGTTGGAAAACATTTTGTCAATTTTGTAAGGTCAATATAATATGCCCTTGTCTGAAATTTTGTATTATTGTCATTTACATGTGCAATTTCTTTATTTGACCATTGAATTATTTTCAGGTTCTCAATCCTGTGAGGCTTTTCCCTGCTGCATATAGGAGTCATTCTCCTGGTGCAGAGGTTGTCACTGCCCAAGAGAATAAGATCAAGAACATCTCAGCATCCATCATGCATGGTGTTACTGAGACTGGTGCATGCTCATCCGCCGGTGTGAGCTTTAGAGCTAGAGTTAGGGCTGTGCACAACAGTGTAATGAGGTACCCGAGTACACTCCCAGGCTCACAGGCGAATACTCGAGTATTCGGACGCCATGTTTTTTTATAATTTTTTTGAATTTTTTTGAATTTTTTTGAATTTTTTTGATTTTTTTTTAATTTTTGGATTTTTGGATTTTTTCCATTTTTTTCTTTTTTTGCCACTACCATACCACTCGGCAGTTTCTCAGGTCCCTCGCGCAGCTCGCTGAAGACGCATGCAACTTTACTTTGAGTTGCAGTTGAAGGCACCGATTTAATAAGAATAATAACAGTAAACAATGCTGTTTTAAAAACCAAAGATGGCAGAATAATCCATTTTCCTCCAAGTCCAAACAGAAATCTGGACATTTGGTCCCAGTTTCTGAAAGGTGAGTTTGACAGTGCTTGAGTTTGGAAACATTTTTACCGACGGTACCATGCCAGCGGATGCTGCTCTCCCTGGCACGGGTAAGCGTGGGCCTGGACCTTTTTTTTTTTTTTTTTTTTTTTTTTTTTTAATTTTTTTTTTTTTGCGGCCGAATATTCGGGTACAAGAAATCGTACCCGAGTAGTTGTCAACCGTGCGGGTACTCGAGCATTCGACTACCCGTCGCAGCCTTAGCTAGAGTACAGAGGATTGTGACAAGGAGACAGCAAACTGTGGTGCCACACCAGTCTGCAAAGTGAGGAGTTAGAAGATGATAAAGTAGAGTGCAGATGTCCATTTTAAATTGTCTAAAAGGCACTTGAGTCCTAAGAAATGAACTTTAAATTTAGTTTGAGGGTGCATCAACATAAGTAGATGAACCGATTTTGCATAATAATAATAGTGTACGATGTTCATTGTAGGGGATCTTTTTCGATTAAAGAATATGCATCACATCTGTTTGGAGTATAAAAAAAAAGGTGTATCATGATTTTACTGAATG
This sequence comes from Strongylocentrotus purpuratus, assembly GCF_000002235.5. NCBI lineage: Eukaryota > Metazoa > Echinodermata > Echinoidea > Camarodonta > Strongylocentrotidae > Strongylocentrotus > Strongylocentrotus purpuratus. The sequence goes on from NW_022145614.1 coordinate 28,549,883, forward strand.
CCCATCTGGATCCAAACACATCATATCCTAGTGATATGAGGATGTATGTAGCTAGTATGCTCTTTTGTAATTATACCGGCTCTTGCAGAGCTGCTATCTACCAGAATGCACTCGTGCATTTGAGGAATTTCTTTATTTCGACTGTTTTTCATTAACTATTATCCTGTTTCCTGAATACCTAGATATGTATATTTGTATGTCGAGTTTAAGTGCTCATTCCAAAAGCGAAAGATCCACTACATGGATCATATTATGATTGCATTTTTCAGAATGACCTCAGGTCGAAGTTCACTGCTGACCCAAGCAAGCCCCTCCCTCATCAAGTCACTCCTACTTCAAGACAGAGAGGGTGTGGTCTGTGAGGTCCAGCTGACCAATCAAATGGCAGAAAGCAGCACCTGGCAACATGTCCTCCAATCAGGAGAGGGCAGATCATACATATTCATGAAACTGAAGGTGACCCAGAGGCTGACCTTAAGTAGAGCCCCAGGGTTGTTGTCGATGATCCGATCACTGCAACATCGTCCCAATCAAATGGTGAGTAGTTCTTCTAAGAACCAGTCTTCTGGACTATGTTGTAAAAGCTTACATTCGATGCAAGTTCGAAATCAAATTTGACCTGAATCCATATATTTTATTATTACTCAATCAAAAGGCTTCATGCAAGAGACCCTGTATTGCCTATACTGGTTTTCTGTCCTTGTTTAATAGCTACTTGCTTCTCATTTTTTATGTGGAAGCCTCCTTGTAAATATTCGGAGCAGAAACATGGAAGCCCTAGATCGAGTAGGAAATGAACAAAAGCAATACATCTGAGATTTTAAATTATTGCAAAATGTTGCAGAAAGTAGACAGTGAAATGATGGATTGATACACACAGTAGATACGATGAAACCTGTAGAGATAGACAACCCAAATGAGACACAAAGAATACAGTGGTCCGCTGGTCGCTGTAGGCAGCTGGTCTTTATATACAGGTTTCTATTCGCAAATGTTTTATTTTCGGTAGAAACAAAAAATATGTAGTCTTTATAAGCAGGTGGTCAATGAATCATTTTGTTACTGTATCTACAGTACCTGAGTACCCATATACCCTGATCGATATAGACCTATATGTCAATGACCACTCCCCTATGGTTTGTTCTACAGAATGGTCAGACCATATGCTATGTGTTGACCGGTGAGGTTGGTGTGACCGCTGTGGAATCGTTAGACCAGTCAGAATCCATGAATGTGCCTCCACCCAGGCCCCCTCCTGTGATGGAGCTCAGTGATGTAGTCAAGGTAAGGTGTCACTCTTCAAACCTCATTCAAATCCATTGTGGGGTTTTTTGTGATGTAAGGGCAATACCCTTCACGTTTCTATATCTTATGACACAAAGCTCAGTGGATACGTGTATGGCCTTTGTTGTGTGCAGTTGCCATTCATCTACATGTTTAACAACAAAAAATGCTGCGGTTTACCACTTACTAAGTGAACAAGACTTTACTGGAAATATGAAGGAGAACGATCTTTGAAAATTGTTTGCTCTGTATCTTAAGGGTCCATGCTGGTTATGTGTATTCCAAATATCAGCTGTTGATGTTGCATGTATTGTATCTTAAAAGATGATATTGTATATTGCATATTTCATAACAGATATGAGAGTATCTTGCCTCGCCCAGGTGGATCCCGAAAACTGAGAGGCTTGGAGGGATGGTGATGATGATGATGATGATGATGATGATGATGATGATTATGATGATGATGATGATGATGATGATGATGATGATGAGACTCTGTTGGAAGTGAAAAATGAAATAGATCTATATATCAACGGAAAGCTTAAAGGTGATGCCGCAAAGTCTTGGGAAATTGTGAAAATTGGATGGATAGTAATTCTTTAAAATGTTGATATTGAATGCCCCTGTAGATGTATTATAAGCACTAGAAAATTTAGCCCCTAAAACATTTCTGCTTTCGAGAAATTGAATAATTAAAATTTACGACCATGAAAATCTCAGAATATGCAGTTTTGATATTAAATTTCCAAACGGGAATAGCAAATGCGTTGGTTGTAGTCAAGAAACATGGTTTTAAAGCTAGAGTAATATCAGTCTTGAGAGGGAGTTATACAACATAAAGAGTTTGTTATTTAAAATTTCATCCCTTTAGACTTGATTTCAACTGCGTCAACGATCAACCAGTACGTCAACCAGTATGCTTCCAATATGTTCATTTGAACCAAATTCATGACCCATACCAAAAATTTGTATTACCTTATAAGGCTGTAGATTGCAATAATATCAATGATATGATATGCTATGTTTGTGTGTGTCAGAGCAGTTAAAAGCTCTCTAAAAACTTGAAATCTAAAGCTTTGAAAAACAGTTGTCGACCTAAACACTAGCTATTGACTTGATGGCATCATGTTATGTGCAGTACGCATATTCACAATGACTGCATCAATTAAAGCATGGCTCATCACCCCAGCTATAAAGGCAATCCCATCGGGTCTACATGCTATGCCGTCACTGTAACTATGGCACATAAGGTTTTAATTTGCTTTTGTGCAATACTGAAATGGAAAATATTTGTCATTCCTATCTATTTGTATTGCAAATTTGACCCCTGTTGACCCGTAATTTGATGGGTGCAGAAAATGAGGTTTCAATTTACTTTTGTGCAATACTGAAAGGGAAATATTTGTTATTCCTGTATATTTCTATTCTACGTTTATTCAGCTTCCCATTGATATACAGTTGTCTTTTCATAGGATAGGGTCTTTAAAATAACCTTTATGTTTATGTCTATTATGTGCATGAAAAGTGAATGAATTCATTTTTATACTTATCTGGGACCTAATGACAACTTATTCCATTAACCTGTTATTAATGAATTAACTACAATACTGGGAATCTAATCTGCATATGTTACTTGTTGCTATGTCTTGGGCAAGCTTTCAGGTTGTCCAGAACAACCTTTGTGTAAAATGTATTCATGAAATTTGAATAAGTTAGTAAATTCAACATACATGTACGTCAGTCAAGTATACAGTGAAAGCAAACATAACAAAACAAAATATTTATAATATGAATTATGTACATGTAGATAGAGAGTAGGGGTAAAAATACTGAAGGAAGTACAGGTCGAAAGAGGAGCAACGTTAAAGATTTAAAATCTTTGTTGTGCAAACCTCATTACAGTACTTCAAAAGAGGACTTGTGGTTAACAGTAGGTCTTTATTAAATGATTAAGTATTATATGATGAATAGTTTCCGAGGGTAGCAGGAAGAGAGCTCCATAGTTTGGGACCTGAGAAAAGTATAGACATTTAGGTAAGTGTAGTTCGTACAGAGGGCATAGAGTAATAGTTGGAGCGCCTTGAGCACCATGCATGGTGGATATGTGCGCTACATGTATATAAATATCCAATATTATTATTATTATAATTGTAATTTATGATAAAATACAGTCGAGATGTGAAATATAAAGAAAAGTAACTTGTCTCTTTCCTTGTAGTTTTTACCACTTAAGTAAATTCCCTGCAGTATGGGATAGGACAGTATGTTAAAGGTCAAATCTTTATCTAGGATCTGTGGAAACTTTGAGTGTTAAGTGGGAATAGAAACTAAGCATATATCTTTGAGGAAAATTTGAAGCAGTATCAATGCATGATTGCGTGGGGAGTGTTTATGTGCTTCGTGGATATGAAAGTACATGTAACTGTAAGTTTCACTGTGTTGTTGTCTATGTTGATTTATCTATTTTTAAAGTTCAGAAACTTTTGTCCTATTTTGGTTTCCTTAGTTGCTGCTTTTGTTCAGGATTTGAAAGTCACATACATGTATATATTGTTATGTACCTTTTGGGATATTTTACATGAAAAGTTCTGAGTAGCATTATTCATGAAAATACTGTTGTTGATGAACTTGATGGTTAATGACTATGATGGCTTTTTTACCTCCCTCCTATGAAATACAGTACCGGCCCCGTCTTACAAAGAGTTGATATCAATCGCAACTATGTACAGGTGTACATAAGAGATAGGAGACTGCAGACTTGCGATTGATTGGAGGACTTACGATTGATTTGGATCAATCGTAACTCTTTGTAAGACGGGGCCCAGGTGTGTGCTTGTAGATATGCAACCAGTAGACCTGCAGCTTTCAGTCCTATCCGAGGGACTTGGTTTGAACATGGAACTTCACATTTTAAAGCCACTGTCTTACCACTGAGCCATCGTGCCTCCTCAATGGCCATGTGGGACATGTGTATCACATGCTAACATGCTAAAATGATGCTTAAATGTGTTTTGTTTTTATATGTACATATATGTGGCAAATTTCTGCCATGTCCGCTGCAGAACACAAGCCTCTGAACATGCTGAATATTCCCAAATGCATCTAAATAATAATCATTCAAGGTTCAAGATAGTGGAACGATGAACTACATCTAGTTTTTTCATAATAATCAAATGAATTATCAGACTAATTTTAGTGTTGGGGGAGCAGATTAAATCTCTACACAAATGAGTGCAAAATAACTGGGCATATGTGGGGTGTGCAGTTTACCATAAAATCTCTTTATCTTGAAATCCTGAAACTCTGCCAAGGAATTTCAGATATTTCAGCAACCATATTTTGGGGGATTCCATGAATGTATTACTTGAAAGTATTTTCAAACAATTCTTTTCAGCATTGCGTTATGGATAGCAGTACTATGTTCTTTATTATCCGTCAATATAAGGTAAAAAGTCTCCTTCTATAAGTGCAGTTAATTTCACCAAATTCAGAAGAAATTAGGCATGTAATGTTTTCCTGTTTGCCTATATAAGGTGAGAAGGCCTGCCTCTCTTTGTATCTGGCTTTGCGGCTTTGACATGCATATTGAGCTAACCTTTATCTCAGCTCCATCGCTGACCCCAATTCAAGCTGGGGGAATCCCCTGGTATTACATCATGGTAGCAAGTAGCAACCATTTTTTAAATCTCCATTTTTAGTGAAATAAAGGAATGAAGAAGTTAATTAAGCACAAAGGGACTCCTGGAATGTGTATTACTTGAATGTATTTTCAAACAAGTCTTTCACCTTTGCATTAGGGGTACTAGTATGTTCATTATTATCCGTCAATATAAGGTTAAAAGACTCCTTCTATATCAAAATGCAGTTAATTCCACAAAATTTAGAAGAAAAAAGGCATCCCTATATAGAATATTTTCCTGTATGTCTACATGTATATAAGGTGTATCTGCAGATTAGGCTTTGCCTTGACATGCCTATCGAGCTAACCTGTATCTCATTCTCAGCTCTATCACTAACCCCAATTCAAGCTGGGGGAATCCCCTGGTATTACATCATGGGATATTCCAAATCTACATGCAGGGGAATCCCCCATTGCCTTGGCAGCTTGCCAGTATGTGGGTGTATGTCTAAATAGTGTGATGATCACAGTGCATTTCTGTATGCATAGATAGATAGAGTGTATCGGTCTATTATGTGTGTTCATGACTGTACACAGTACACACAATAGAAGGTTCGATCTGAAGTTGTGCTGCTTAATGTACATATTTATGATTATGGAAATATGTCAATTCAATTCAATATGTATATCATCTACAAGCAAAGCCAGGCTCAAATCCAGTATTCTATCAGAATATACTAAAATGTACAATTAGCAACACAGCTAGAAGGTCGATCTGAAGTTCTGTTGCTCAATGTACATTGTAGTATGTTCTGATAGAATGCTGGATTTGAGTCTGGCTTTGCTTGAAGATAATATACATATTGAATTGAATTGACATTTATTTCCATAATCATGACAATATAGAAAGATAAAAGATGGAATATCATTACAGATAACAATATCAAAATTACATATAAATTGACATATCAGCATTCAAAATGAAAGTTTAAACCATGGTACAAAGGGAAAATATATAATGTACATTATATTGCATTATCATCATTTCATTTGTATGTAAAGACATGTATGTACAATGTATAGTGCATGTTTATATTGTATGTACAGTAAATGTAAAGTTATACTATTTATGGATCTAGACCAGGGCCCTGCATCAAGTTGTGATTGATTCGAACCAATCGGAACTTGAAAATAATTAATTGAAAATAATTGATTGGAACTCCTATCTCTTAAAGGGACTTTGTAACATTGTTCAGATAAGATAAAATGGTGCTAAGATAGTGACTTCAATGCTAGATGTACAATTAAAGATAATCTAAAAGTTTGAGTGAAAAACAGACCAGTATTAATAATAAAATTTGGAATAACTGATCTGATCGATTCCTTAATTCTCCCAACTATATTATTACAATTTAATTACATTTTAGGTGAATGTAAATCTTTACAAAGCAATAAATTGGCTCTATATATATACCATTCCAAACATTTAAGTGTTGAAAGAGTTTTAAAAGCCTGTTTTCATAGTCTTATTTTCATGGAAAAACAGTTGGGAAAAATAAAAAATTGGTTGTGAGAATTTACTGTTAGAGGAGGTTAAACATTGACGCCTTCAAAGAAAATCATGAATATCTTTGCGGTTTGAGAATTTTTTCAGGATTTTTGTCATGTAAGAGGGTTAGTACAGTAGAAGGAATATAATACCGGTAATCACATTTAATACAAACATTACTCAGTTTTTTCATCAACCTTCAATGTTACAGAGTCACTTTAAGCAGAACTTCCCCTCTGTTACTTTCATCCTATGGGGTTGCCTGTCTGAGATAGTTTTGCCAGGTGTGTAGTTAGACCTTTTTTCATGAGGGTGGGAGGGGGGGGGGGGGGGAGGGGCTGTCATTTCGCTCCAAGTTCACATACAAGCTATCTGAAAATGTTCACACAAACTATGTTATATGCTCCCTGTGTCATACTTCATATTATTATTATTACTGTGGTTTGAAGATTACATCATATGTGTTTGAAAAAGGAAATCCCCAGTTGAATCTCTGAAGGCTCTTCATGGGAACCTTCTCTTGTATGCCTCTTTTCCCACAGTTCCTAGTAAACACTCTTTATTTATATTCTCAGGACAAAGCACAATATTTAGATATTCTTTTCTTTTCAGTGTTTATTTTGTCAAATGGTCAATTTCACACCATAGTAAACACAGCAGGATGTATGTAACCTAGATGTCTTAATTGGTTGTTCTTCTTCTTCAGTTTCATTAGTATAGAGAAAAACAATCCTGAATAAGAGTTGTGAAATGTATAGTCAAAAGTTCCCCTCTTTTTATTTATACCATCTCAAAGAGAAAAAAAATAAACCTGAGCAAATACATGTACAAAACTTGTATTTTGCATGATTTTAGGATGAAATATATGTATCCTTGGCTCCAGCTCAAGTGTTTTTAAATACTGTTAGCTGCCAACCAGCCAACAAATCCTAGTTTCCTGGAATAATTCCTTATTTTTGCCTTCAAATTAATATTTTGAACACTGCATCTTCTTGTCTTGCTTAAAACCTCTATGTTAAATGTAAAAAATATAAAGTATATCTAAGTTTTCCTTTTTTATTAATACAAATTCTGCAATTTGTATGTATTCATGGTTTGGTTGTATAAGCTTGTCACACATTGTAAAATCCCTCTATGACGTTTCACCCAAAACGAACATCACGTAATTTTGAAATCCACACAATTATGGACCCGCCAGCACACCTCTTTGTAGTAATTTGCTGAATCGTTTCCAACAAAAGCAAACCAATATTTATACATGTACGGCAGGTGAATCACAGTTTTGTACCTGTAGTGACAGGAGTTAATATTGATAGTATTGCACTTTATGTCAAGGTCACACAATATTTTTGGGGAATCCCCTTTTTGCTCTCAATCTATTCTTTTCTGACTTTTTTTTCTTCATTTGGCACTGCAAAGAGTTATCCTTTCGCAAAGGAAATAGTTCAAATCTGAATTTCATTATTCTTAGACCTCTTTTGTAAAACTTGATTATTAAAAAGTCCCCAGCATTTTTGGTGCTGTTTGTTCTTTGATATTGCATCATGAGTTCCAGAAGTTCTGAATGCCCTTAAAATTGGTCAATTTTAAAAAAGGGGAACTTATTTATTAAAAGTGATATATACGAAAGTAATGAATACTACTATATTACAGACATTATTCACATTTCTTTTTACACTGATGTATAGCTGCAAATCAACTATGAAGGATTCATCTGTCAAATCTACAAGGACATTGTATGATGAGATTTAACTAGGATTTGTAATGATATGTATATTGATTCCCAATAATCCTTGAATTCTTCATTTAATTATAGATATCTGTATAGGTAAAAATAGGATTAAGCCAGGCTAATTGTATTTTGTTAGCACATGGTGTCTATGTCTTTTTCCTCTTTAAAAGGATACCATATTCTCTGCTTATTTTAGTCTCAACTGCTGCACTTTAATTTGGCCTTTTTTCATTGTGGTGTGTATTAGTTTCCTGTATATCAGACATCCTGAATGGTCTTTTAGACCGGAATGGTGTTTTACGGAGTAAGATAAAAGATTTGAGTAGATACTGAACATTTTATCTCTCCTATTATAGTATTGTGATTGATAATGGATGGGTATTTTATTTTTTAGATTTTGAATAATTGTTTGACTTTTGTTGATTTAGTCTAGACAGGCGCGTACGCAGGGGGGTGTTTGGGGGGTTAAACCCCCCCCCCCCCCTTGGTATTTTTATGTGTATAAACCCCCCTTAAACCCCCCCCCCCCCCCCCCCCTTTGGGTTTTTTTTTTTTTTTTTTTTAATAATAAAAAAAAAAAAAAGTGTCCTCTTACACCCCCCCCCCCCCCCCCCCCGGTTATTCAGCGGCTGGCTGAGTCGATGCGAAATTTTCGGCCCGATTTAAAAATGTTAAACCCCCCCCCCCCCCCCCCCCCCCCGCGCCTGAGTCTAGATATGATGATGATATTTGAATATCTTGTCAATATTTTAACCCAAATTATCCCCCTCCCCCAATCAACCATTGGCATCTTCTAGCATATGAACATATTTGAAAAATGGCAGGTATGTCATATGAGCAGCTAATTGTTTCACCTGTTTATGAAATTGGATAATGTATATGTATGTATTTTCTTTTGTGGTCTTCCTCTTATACCCTTCCCTTTACTCTCTTCATATCTCTTGCTATCTACCCCTTCCTTCCCCATCTCTCTTAATATTCGTTATCATCATCAATAATAATCATCATCATCCTCCTTCTTCTTCTTCTTCTTCTTCTTCTTCTTCTTCTTCTTCTTCTTCTTCTTCTTCTCTCCCCTCTCTCTTTCTCTCTTTCTCCCTCTCTGTCACCCCCTCTCTTTCTCCCTCCCGCTCTCACCCCCCCCCCCTCTCTCTCTCTCTCTCTCTCTCTCTCTCTCTCACCCTCTCTCTCCTTCCATTCTGTTTTGTTTTAAGCTACCAAATTTAATATCATAATACCCAGAAAGAGAAACAATGCAACATGTTTCAATCAAGGGAGACCAAACGAAGAGGTCTTTATAGACAGGTGGTCACTATATAGCAGATTTTAGCCTTTACCTCTCTTCAGTTCAACATTAACATTACTATATTGTGAACGGTAGAAAAAAATGACTAGTGACAGAACATGTATCATATTCTGTTCTGGTGATCTTGTTTTCTATTTCATAGTCCCTGCGGCATCTAGGCTCTCTCCGAAAAGGTCTGGCAACCTTTCAGTTCTGCAAGTAATTTCTAATACTGGTATGCTTTGAATTTAATACGTGCATTTTATTTACATAGTATGATGCTGTACGTATATCTGTGCTTTTCATTTTCATTTGATAGGAATACTAGGTTGTTGCCATGTTACAAACCACCTTGTAAGGTCATTAAGTCAATCAATATTTATCCACATCCTGTGTCTGTCTCCCCATCCCCTCTCCCTCTCTCTCCCTCTCTCTCTCTAGGCGCGTCTTCATCATCTCGAGATTGCCAAATAGCCCGCTATTTCTGATTTTGGAAATAATCCCGAAGTTACAAATCGTGTCTTCATCAGCTCAAGATTCAACCTCGAAACTTGAAACTCAACCTTGAGAAATTAGCTCGAGATATTTTGCTCAACGTTAGTGCATAGGGCGAGTCTTCGGTCTGGTGAAGACGCACAGGACAAATAGCTGGATATTTTGCCAAATAGGGATCCCGACCAAATATCCTGCTAATTGCTACTTCGGTCTGATGAAGACGCAAATTAGCTGGATAGTTTGTGGATCGGGATAGTTCAAAAATTAGCTGGATAGTATGTGGATCGGGATAGTTCAAATAGCTGGATATTTGGCAATCTCGAGATAGTGAAGACAGACCTTCTCTGTCTGTCTCTCACTCTCTCTTTCACTCTCTTTCACTCTCTCTCTCTCTCTCTCTCTCTCTCTCTCTCCTTTCTCCTTTTTCCTTTCTCTTTCTCCAATTTCTGTCACGTTTCTGTCAAGTGTTTTGTCATCGGCCGGATAATTTGGGTTCCTGTGGAAAGCACACATGTATGTCAGGAAAAGTGGTACAATCATCACCAGGCACCAAGATAATAGTTCTTTTTGTCTTCAAACCTCCCAAATTCCCACTTGTTTTGCCAAGAAACTGAACAGATGAGCAAACAGACTGCATGACCGCTTTTCATGTTCACAGACCTTTTGTTAAGACCCAATTCACATAAAATTGAGGTCATATATATATGCTATTTAATTTGGAGTTATGATGAATGTGGTTGTATTGTGTACATACATATCAAACCCAAACGATTATAATTCATCGAAACAACGACAACTAAAATCTCTGAAGTAAAATACGCCAGTTTGCTCCAGCATTCTGCTTTCATTTCTTGTGCAGTGATGTTTTTCACACTCGTATTATGCTGGAGTAGAGTTTCTAGGGTCCAGGTCAAGCTACTAGCTGCTTTCATTTTTTGTGCAGTGATGTTTTTCACACTCATGCTGGAGTAGGGTCTCTGGGTCGAGCTACTGCTTTCATTTCTCATGCAGATTGTGTTTTTTACACTCGTATTCTAGAGTATTAAAGTTTTAGGGTCCGGGTTTGAGCTACTGGCGCTCTGATTTCACGAATCCTGGCAGTGAGAATGGGGTCTAAAAGGATATCATGTATTTGAACTTCCCAGAGAGTCCTGCTTTTCGAGGGTCCTATCCCGTCCTAGACAATGAGTTCCAAACGGAAATATGACATGACAGCTTAATTTTATTATTAGGATTGTTGTGGTATTTTGCCCTTACTGGATGGGTTATGCCGGAAAGTCAGCGTACGTGAGGTAGGTGATCTGCCCATGTAGGACTCTGTTTGTTCCGGATTTGTGTTCAGCCTTTGTCTCTGTTTCTTTAGATAAAAAATGCGAGTGTAGACCAGCTAGCCGCCAGCCATTATGATGTCTGCATGTCTCCATCAAGGCTTTCATTATGTCATTGTTTTAAACTCATTCGTACTTTGAAACTTTGAATGAGCATGTTTTTTTCTTCTTCAGTGTTTATGGTCAGTCACCTCAGTCTATTAGAAAGAGTATGAATTGTTTGTTGACAGCTAGAACATTAATGTTCTCTGTGTGACAAAATGAATTACCACCCTTCTGGCTCTCAGCAGACAATATGTATACTGAGCTATTGAAGGCGGATTGTGTCATTTGTTGTTCAAAATTATCTTTCAAAGCATTTTGGATCATTGTAGACTAATTATATTGTAATGAGTAATACAGTTTATTCAGGAAATTCTAGTCTCTCAAAAACGAAATCATTTAAAGATCCTAGCTAAAGCTGGCAGTAATAAATATTTTCATAATCTATCTTTATTAGAAATTATGGACACTCAAAGTCAATACTAATTTGTTTAGCCTGTTAAAACATTCATTTTTCTTTGAATCAGCCTCCAGGGTTTAAATCACGGACTATTCTGATTTACTCCAGGACTTGCCTAAAAATGTGTCAAAACAATGACTTTGCAAAATCACCCATTTCAGGTCATGATGAGCTACATGACCATTTACCCTGTTAGATCTTAAATCTTTGGACAATAAAAACAGATTATCTGTCTTCATGTAATCAAATCAAATGAAGAGTCTGTATTAAAGGTAAAGACCAGTTATGGTCATGCGATTGCATTGTGAAAGAAACGTTGTGGAATCGATCAGAAAAGGTTGATCATCTAGCATCTAGCATCTGCAAGGTTCTGGAATCATCAAAATGATAAGAAATTTGGCCCATTCTTTGTAAAGTTACAAGCACTATACACAGAAAGATGTATATGGGACTACCCTATATCTCTCACGGACCATGAGAGAAACAAATTTACCAAATATATGAATTAGTAGGCAGTTTCCCGGCAAATTTTTTATCATCGTGTATTAGTCAAAACATATTCTTTCACATGATTGGTAATGAGAGCTTCCATTTCATTTTTTTAAATTGGGGCGTTTCCAATACTGGTCTTTACCTTTAAGATGAACTATGAATTTATGTTATACTTGTTTGCAAGCTTGTGACTTGAACAAGATAAGTGCTACCGGTTTAGGTAAATATTAGGTCTATTTACTTATGCCCACTTAGGCACTGCACACTATACAATCTGACAATGATCCGATTTAGGAAGAATAGGCAACAGGATTTTATATAATCATTGAAACATGTCAAATCTTAATGACCAAGGTTCTGAATGGTATTATGATTAATGAATCGCAGTGACTAGAGATCAGTAGTGCCATTGTCTACGATTTGAAGCTGATTTGGCTGTTATTCTGGAATAGAAGGCTTCAATGTTGTTAGTATTTGTAACATTATTTAGAACCTAAGCCAGAAAGACGATTTTTCTGTATTTACTTCAGCTTCAAGCATAATTGCAATATCTTTGAAAAATCTGATCGCAAGAAGATCTTATAGTGTGGGATGGCTCTTCATATTACAGACATTACTGACAGCCTGACAGGTACATAATAACTTTCGATTGGAGTTAATCCACCTGTAATGGTGCCAACTATCATCGTTCCGCTTGTCAACTAATTTGCCAAGTTTGCGAGACATATTAGTCTGGTGTAGACATTTGGTTACCCCCTCTGTTTTAAAGGTAAAGACCAGTTTTGGAAATGCTCCCCTCTCAAAAAAAATGAAATGGAAGCTCTTATTACCAATCATGTGAAATAATATGTTTTGACTAATACGTGATGATACAAATTTTACCGGGAAACCTCCTACTAATCGATATACAGTGTGTATTTGGTAACTTATTGTATCTATTTGGACGTGATAGATATAGCGCATGTGTCGCGCACATGTCGCATAGTCCCATATACATCTTTCTCTGTGCATGCAGTGCTTGTAACTTTACCAAGCCAAATTTCTTATAATTTTGATGATTCCAGAACCTTGCAGTACACAACAATACTGCTAGATGATCAACCTTTTCTGATCAATTCTACAAAGTTTTCTGATCGATTCCACAACGTTTCTTTCCCAATGCAATGGCATGACCAGAACTAGTCTTTACCTTTAAAGCAACTGGCACAGTATCAACCTGTATTTGCACCTTTTGACAAGTTACTAATTGAAAAGCGTGATAAAAAAAGTGGGATGTAATGAAAATATAAAAGTAAATTAGCAAGAGGATTGGTTGCGGCACATAATTTTATTTTCAAAATTTTGCTTTCAATAGATGGTTCATTTCCTGGCCCCCAAAAATGTGTGGTTGTTCACAAAATGTCACCCCCCCCCCCCTCTCTCTCTATCTTTCTGTCTGTCTCTCTGTGTGTGTCTCTCTCTCTCTCTCTCATACACCCTCTCACTCTCTCTCTCTCTCTCTCTCTCTCTCTCTCACACACACACAGACTCTCTCTCTCTCACACTCTTTGCTAGCTATTGAAGGGAACTTAAAAAGAGTATGTTTCTCAGGCTGATCGAGTGCAATATTGCCCTGTCAGTGGTAATTGATATATATTTATTTTCCCTGAGGAGTCACAATCGGTCAAACTACCATTGCTATCTTCATGTACATATACAGTGAAACATGTCTATAAAGGCCACCCAAGGGAGACAAGAATAGTGGTCTTTGTAGGCAGGTGGTCACTAAAGCAGGTTTGACTGTATATCAGGGCCTGCCTTATGAAGAGATGTAATTGATCTGAATCAATTGCAATGGTGTTTGATATCAGCATAGAAAAGGGTTATTGTATCTTTTTGATTGATTAGAGGATGCTGGGCTTTCTATTCTGATCGATTTCAGATGTGAGAAAAGTTGCTTAAACTTTTCTACTGACAGATTTCTATACATGATCAACATTCTAACGGACATTCACTTTAAAGCAGTATCCATACCTGGAAAATGATATCAAATTTACCACAATTATTATTAGATTAGGCTAACTTGGTTAAGCGGTCAGGTGATTTGTGGGTGAATCTTCCTGTTCAATTATGAGTCTATTAAATGAGTGGGTGTCTCGTATGGCATCTGTGCAGCATTCATCCATTCATAGGGATTTTTTATATTTTCTGTGGTGTGTTGTCATGGTGACAGTATTTGACTGTGCGGAAGTATGAAGAATTTTTTTTCCGTTATGACAATTACACCCTTGGTGTTTTAATTTACAGGTGTATTTACCATGATGTTAAAGTGGTAGATGCTTTTACTATAAGGACTTTAGGAATATTTGATTTTTTTTTTCTTTCTTGATTATAAATTTTAATAACCATTCATAACACTGTAGTTTTGGAGGCTGACTGAAATAAGTTGAAATGTCCCTGTACCTGTAGAGTTTAACACAGTTTTCTTTTCTTTTGTCGTGAACTTGACAGACAGAATTCTGATTTTATGTATTAATATTTTTTATTTATTCATTTATCTATTTATTTATTTATTAAATCATTTTCTTCTTCTTTTTTTACCTTTTTGGGGGGAAGAGAGGATGTTTGAGTCTAAGCACAACCATGTAAGAGCAGCCATTGTTAAAGGCCCGGTCACACAGGGAGGACGCATGGGGAACGCACGGCCAGCGCATGGGAAATTTGCAATTTTGGCCAGTGCGTTGTCGTGCGCCCAACTTTTGACACCAAATGCATAGCGTGTTGCTAGCGCGCTGAGCGCATACAGGGCGCATACAGTACGCATACAGACCGTACCCAGAGCGCACATGATACCAACTTCCACGAATGCACAGCTTGTTGCTAGCGCGCTGGACGAATGGTCCACGCATGCACCGCGTTCTACGACGCACGGCCAGCGCATTGGAAATCGGAAAAGGACGTGTGCCTAACTTTTGTCATGATTTTGGAAAAGCTAGCGAGCTGACACAAAATGCACAGCGTGTAGCTAGCGCGCTGTGCGTATACAGGGCGTGTGCCCCGCGTATGTCTGGCGCTGGTCTAGCGCGCTCAACGCACGTCTGGCGTGCCTATGGCGTGTACATTCATGCGTCGAGCTCCGCGCACACTTTTGAGCATGCTCAAAAAATCCCAACGCACACAGCGAATGACGACGAATGCATAGCGCTGGTCCAGCGTTGGTCCAGCGCGCTCGACGAACGAGTAACGAGTGATGACGCACGCCTAGCGAACGACAACGCACTGGCCAAAATTGGAAATTTTCCATGCGCCGGCCGTGCGTCCTGCATGCGTCCCCTCTGTGTGACCGGGCCTTAACCTGGGGTATGGCATAGGGAAGGTTAATCAATGAAAGGATCGGTTTAAATTCTACCTGTATGTACTGTTAGATTAAAGGGGTCACAGCAGTAACAAAGAATTTCATTTAGTGGCCATTGTAACTACTGATTATGAGGTTCATATTATTAGCCTTTAAGAACTATTTTCTGAAATCTACAATGATTCCTTCCTAAGTGACTTTCACATATGTTACATGAGAAAGGTATAATCCTAGATATTATCACTATGAATAATCCTTATGCGTGATGACTTTTCTGGAGATTATGATTATTTTCTCAATCTTTTTTTGTTTGATTGTTTTATCTGACTGCTAAGAAAGCATGTATATACTTGTAAGTAAACACCCAAGAGACCGCCGGTTTGAAGTCCTCTCCAAGGGACTTGGTAATAAGGATTAATGCCTTACCAAAGGGCAGGAGCGCATCGTCTTAGTTTTGAACCTGGGACCTCCCGGTTACGAGACCACCGCTCTACCACTGAGCCATTGGGCCGTCCTATTTATCGTATTTCTTCTACCTCTTCAGAATACCCACACTCCAACGAGACGAACAAGCTTCCTTGCCACGCCCATCCTCCTCTCACCATCATCACCACCAGACAATGTCACTCCATCATCATCATCCGGGCCTAAAGACACTCCCAACACCTATGGGAGCTGGTTCCTGTTCCTCTCTACATCCACCAGTCAGCATCACCAACCTTCAACCACCTCCCAAGAAGGGATCACCAGTCCGAGACACGGATCAGACCAGGATGGGTATGTGTGTTTATACGTGCACCAGTCTAACGTTCTAGGGCAAGACGTCCTGACGAGATGCAGGAGTAGTGGGAACAGAAGAATACTTTGCAGAGATGTTCTTGTGGCATCAACGGAAGAAGAAGGTGAATCAAACATGTTATGTAACTTTAGAGAGGCGAGCAGTCATTAAGTGTTTGTTTGTAAAAGTGCATGTATGGTACATTTTAATATCCTTTGGTACAGTGTATGTCTTCCAAGTGCAGTTTGTGAATATTTGAGGCCAAGTTATAACTATTATTATCATAATGCTTTGTGTCAAAGGATCTAATTATGGTTAAGTGATAAATTAACATATTTCATGAATTATTTATTCTTTCAAAGCTCTTGTGACACTTCAGTGAATGAATATAAGTCCTGAGTACACAGTGGTTTATCTTACCTATAATTGTATATTCTTTAATTTTCAATGATGTCTTTGAGAAGATCTTGTTAAAATTATTTATACACTCTGTATAGTGTATGTATTTTGAATGATTATTTGACAATCAATATTGGGCATATCTACAGGAGATTTGTGGTTAAAGATAAAGTTGAGTTCTGGTCATGCAATTGCATTGTGAAAGAATTGGTGTGGAATCGACCAGAAATGGTTGATTATCTAGCATATACGTATTTCTGTGTATTGCAAGGTTCTGGAATCATCAAAATGAGAAGAAATTTGGCCAAGTCTTGGTAAAGTTACAAACACTGTACACAGAAAGATGTATATGGGACTACACGAGCACGTGGCGTAAAAATCCGTCCCGATTTTTACGATGTAACATGACATATTTAGAATATGAAGGCATTTGAAGAGCCATGCTTTTCAGGGAACATGTTTTGGTATCTGATGTTCTTCCACACTTGCATAATAACAATGATAACGCTCACAAATTATTTTTCACCTCTTCCCAGAACTCAACCTTCTCTTTAATGTAAATATATTGTCCTATCCCAAACATGTACCGGTACTAAATCCGGTAGTTTTTAAAAGACCACTCAAGGTGTGTATCGATTGGAGAAACAAGTACAGGTAGGTTCAATTACAGTAATCAGAATGCAATAACAACAATAAACATATTTAGTTTCATTTTCGTTGATATAGGAGTGTACTTGAACGCCGATGGTTTCAGCCATATCAGTGTAGAGGATGAGTCAGAAGAGGAGAGTGCGTTGAACTTCACTTCACTTTCAGTTCTGAAGGTCGGTACAAGGTTGCATTCTTTGGTTAGTGTCACAGGTAAGATCGTCAGTCTCTCTTCTTCTTTAAATCATTTTAAGCCTGGTTATCATGTTTTCATTTTCCTGTTTTTGTTTTAAAAAAGTGATGATAAATATCAGAAATCTATACGATTTCAGCTGTTACCAGAATTTTTTGTTGCTGTTGACAATTACAATTTATCCACTGACTCTTCTTTTATTTGTAATTGTATCAATAATGAAATAGATTTTTGTTAAGTCTTTGAAAAAAATTGTTGCGAAAATTCCATCTGCATAATGGTATTTTACCAAATGCTCTTTTAATGTTATCGGAAAGTGGGTTCATGCACACATAGAGCTTCAGAGAAGCTCATTTCTCTCCACAAAAGCATTCATTTTTTGTGTTTTTATCATAAATCTAGGCAACATTTGTGGAGTTGAGGAGGAGTCTGCTTTTAGTTGGCCGGCTTGCCCTCATTGTGGAAACAACCATTTAGATGGAGGGGAGGGCAGGTATGGATATCACATTTTGGTGGTGATAGTGATGATGGAGGTGGTGGTGTCTAGTTATGATGGTGATGATGGTGATGATGATGATGATGATGATGATGATGATGATGATGATGATGATGATGATGATGATGATGATGATGATGATGATGATGTTGGCGATGATGATGATGATGATGATGATGATGATAATAATAATGATGATGATGATGATGATGATGTTGGCGATGATGATGATGATGATGATGATGATGATGATGATGATGATGATGATGATGTTTTTGGTGATGATACTGAGGTTTCATATCAGAAAAGAAAGACATTGGAGATTATTTTGTCTATGGCATAGATATTTAACCCGAACCTTGAGTAAAAACAAATTTCTACATGTGTACTTATCACAATTTAGAAATTTGAAGAAAAAATGTCAACTTCTAGAAAATTATTGAAAAATAATAATACAACTAGGGAAACTCTAGGAAGCAACTACAAATTGACGTTCAATTCTATCTGCACCATCATTACTCTAAAGGTGTGTAATGTTACTTTTCTCAAAAAATTCTATAATGATTTAAAGGTCTTTTGTATTATCTTCTAATACGCTCATAAACAATGTGTTTTTTTCTTCTTTTTTTTCTTATCCTAATAGTGGCTTTGTGCTACATTGCTCTGTCTGTAATGAGGATATCAACACACCCGTCATGAGAATGCATCTTATTGTTCAACTCAGTTGCCCCGCCCTACCACCAACTCACTCAGTCAAAGTACAGGTAATGATATTGTTCTTTATACTTATATTATTGTACAGGATACATGTAGTTATTTTTAATCATTTCCTTGTACAAACAATGTTTGTGTCAAGATGATCTACGAAAAGGGGCAATATGATGGAAAACATGTATATCATCCTTATTATTATACAATGTGACACATGCTTGTAAATCTTTTCCATCATCTGTAAACCAATTTTCATTCACTGTTGGGAAATTTGATCTAGACAACAATTTTCATTTAAAAGGATGCACTCAGCATAATTATGAGTACAGAATGGATAGAAAGTACTTTTAGTTTATTGAACTGGTACTTTATTTCTTACATCCTTCTCTCACCTTTCATTGTTATCTTCTAATTTCTTCCTAATTCTTTATTTTCCCTAATTCATAGTTGCTACAGTCAACCATCGAGTCTGTCTTGCCTTGTCCTTCATCACAAACCAGCGGAGGTCACGACCTGCAAAGCACTCTGGGAGTTCTTGTTGGACCAATCAACTGCCTTGTTAGAACTGTCCATGAAACACCAAAAGGAAAGATGTTTCTTTTAGAAGAAGTTTTACTATGCAACTGAGGACGTGCATAGAACAATGATTTTGATATTAAAAAATATTAAAGTGATTCCTCTTTCATAATGTCTTTCTTATACATACAATGAAAAAAAAGTATTGCCTTGTTTACACCAAAGTTTCCATACTGCTTCCATTCTTTCTATATTCAGTAACGTAGTGATACGCTACACTAAATTTCATGAAAAGAAGGATAAAACTTTATAATATCTATTGTTTAAATTTATATTAAAAGCTCTATGAGGTCAATTTTATACTGAAATATAAAAATATATGTATATGCGTTGTGCGATACTGCCAATATATGGGAACTACGGTACTGAGGTGTCTAAATCTCATTTTAATTTGTTGAGTGAGTCCCAGAAAAGTGAAATAAAACCAGTTGGAAATAGCTTGTGTATTGTATGACATTGCCAATTCGATACTTGCAGATGGTTTTATTTGAATGATTTTGTATGTTAATATACCGATGGAATTTCTCTTCTAATGCAAGCTTATTATGAATATTTTCATTACTAGGTAAACAAACAAATCCATCTTCAATTTGTCAAGGACTGAATTCCATAAATTCCACAATTTGTGGTTGTGGTTTAGCTTAGTAATTTATGATTCATAAGTCCCATGAAAAAAATATGTTCCACACGCTTGAGCAAATAAAGCTAAAAATGATTACAATTACTTGGTTACGGTATATTGCATTCCCAGCTGGTGTTTTGGCATTAGGAATCCATAGAAAGTGGGCATCAATTTATTAATTTGGTAAATTGAATTATTTCTTACTCTATATACAGAAATATTTGCCAATTTTTACAAATCAACTCATCATCTCCATTCAGATATTGTCATCTCGGAGAAAAGACTTTTACCTGCCAAATGTTGCAGTATGAGAGAATCATCAATGTTTCTAATTTAAAGGGGGGAATTATTTGTTAAGTACAACAGAAAAACACTGTTTGTAATGGGACATGCAACAGCAAAAATGGGCCGCTTGACTTATGATTAGCAGTTTGTGGTAAAACCCTGTCTTAGCAATAGAGAGAGAGAGAGAGAGAGAGAGAGAGAGAGCAGGGGTAGGTGGATGGGAGGGACGGAGGGAGGGAGAGAGATAGAGAGAGAGAGAGCAGGGGTAGGTGGATGGGAGGGACAGAGGGAGGGGAGAGAGAGCAGAGGTAGGTGAATGGGAGGGACGGAGGGAGCAGGGGAGAGAGAGAGAGGGTGGGGGGGTGGAGAAGGAGGAGGAGAGAGAGTGATTAAGATACATTACAACTCAAGTAATATTAAATACCCAAAGTCAGGGATATTCCAGCTATGATACTTTCCCCACCCACCCATCATATTGAAGTTAGACAAGCATGCGTAGGAGGCTTTCACTTGTGGGTCATTGAAAGTGAAATGCTTGTATATTTGTAAAGAAGTGCTGTTATACTCATAATAATATCATGATAAGTCCTTTTATATAATGCAGGTACTTTATGAATATACTCTACTACACTTGATATGAAAGTTGGGTAGGAGGTTTGATAAGTTTTAAAGGGGTTGTTTAGGAATGGGAAAGGTACAAACTTGTCAAGCTGTAGACAAATGGCCATTATAGAGAGGTGGCTACTAAGACAGGTTTGACTGTAGAAATGTTTTTCTGTTGAGAGCCAGAAGGGTGTTAACTCTCCGATAAAGTGTATGAGGTAATGCTTTTCTGGCTCCTAATAGGAAGTGTCGTGGTCGAGTGGTTTAAGGCGCTTGACTGGAGAAGCAAAGGGCGAGGGTTCGATCCCGACACGGCACTAATATCCTTTGGCAAGATATTAACCTACACTTGCTACTCTCCACCCAGGTGTTAAAATGGGTAGGATGCGACCGTCATTGTTGGTCAAACAGTTGGTCAAACAGTTGGCTGAATGCTCCCCAGGGAGTGGAGGTTGTGCACACAGTGTGTGCGGGCAAGCACTGAAACCAATGACCGGGGTACTAGTATATTTGTAAAGCGCTTAGAGACGTCCGAGATGTATTAAGCGCTATATAAAAGCTGAATATTATTATTATTATTAAATCATCTGCTGAAATTCAGAAGGGCATTGACTGTATGTAAATTCTCTATGAAATAATAGTTTTCCGACTCTCTGTAGATAAATTAGAAGTTCCCTGTCTAAAATTGAACCATAACCACCACTACCTCAGTGGTAAAGATAGCTTCCTTGCCTTGATTCCCTATTGGTTTCTGTCTTCATCGTAATCACCTTTATCAGCATTTCTTGATGGCTTCTTCAAACACAGATCCTCAAATGATTTTCTTTTCTGTTTAGGGAAAGGAGATTGACAGCATCATATCTGCGTTTCATTTTCATTTTCTATGTATGAAATATAAGTGCATTTGGCTGATGTTTGTCTGATATTTACACCTCAGATTTTACCTGGGAATGTTTTTTGGTTTCTATTCAATCTTTAATACCAGGATATGATGCAAATTGATATTGTATTTAACACCTATATGGTAGGATTATTTCTGTTAATGGTAAAGCACTTACATGTATCATTCATGCATGAAAATCTGTTGGTCCATTTGAAAGAAAGTTTTGTTTTTATTAACTTTTTTTTTTAAAATTAGCAATCTTACTCATTCTTCATATTCATGTGTGCAAGAATATCATATTACACGTCAAAAGGATTACTCTTCAAAAGTATGAAACAAAAAGTCGAAACGGTTTACTTCTTTGGACCGGAGTCTGATGCCACGTTCTTAATTACGCAAGCCTACGTAAACCATATCTGTATAAAGTTGCTTTTCATTGTTTGTGATTTTTCAGCATGATTTAGT
The DNA here is from genome assembly GCF_000002235.5 of Strongylocentrotus purpuratus. Classification (NCBI taxonomy): domain Eukaryota; kingdom Metazoa; phylum Echinodermata; class Echinoidea; order Camarodonta; family Strongylocentrotidae; genus Strongylocentrotus; species Strongylocentrotus purpuratus. The sequence continues at coordinate 28,572,162 of NW_022145614.1, forward strand.
CATTTTGTTAGTATTTTTACATGTCTAATGTTTAATTTTTACATGTTTAGAACTACATAGACATTCACTCACAGTAACTTCAAGACAGCTTCTCTCCTGCTGAAATTCCATGACCAATACTCAAGATTTTCTTTTAACAATTCATTTTGCCCCTGATAGAAATTTAAAAAAACACTGCTATAGCTCATCAAGTGATATTAATATGATTCTATGATGGAAATATGACACGATATAACTATAACTTTGCTAACGAGCCACTCAATGTCAAAAGTGTTATTTTATACTACTGACCAAGAAAAAGGCATGAACCTATACACGCAAGGTTGTTTACGCAGATATTTAGTTTTGATGGTAGTTTCGCTTCTCTTATTCTGATTGCGGTGTTAACAAATAAAAACCCATGACACACACTCAGGTATAGGAAACTATTCTGTGTCTAGCGCATGACCTCAGGCTAACAAAGTCATAGTTAAAGTCTTCAGAGTGTGTAATTGTTATTAATATCTGCACGCTTCTTTTTTTACTCTCGATCCGTCATCAAAGTCAAGGCACGGTACACCCATTATGCATCTATACTCCAGTTTCTATGCATGTGATTCCTCACCCTTATGATGTTATTAATGTGCATTTGGGGAAGAGGTAATGTATGCGAATGATAATGATGTAATCTTCAATTTCCGTCACTATAACGTCATATTGTTTTAGCACTTTTTGTGGTAGAGATTGAAACTGTTATCAATTGTTTTGTGGTTATCCCACAGCAAACGTAGTAAAACAGATAGTTGGAATACATAGTTGTACTAATGATGTCATATGACATGTATACTATATCTTTATTGCTTTTATGTTATTTTACACGACTAAAGGGGTGGGGGAAGTATGGTACTTACAAACAAAAGTTTGTTTTGTTTGTTTTGTTTGTTTGTTTTTTTGGGGGGGAACCTAATTTGTTTTTTCATCCAGATGTTCTATGCAGTAGCAATTATAGAGGGGGTGAGGAGGCCAAGCCCCACCCCCTTTAAGCTTTTAAAGCCCCTGCCCCCTCCCCAAGCCCCACCCCCAAATACAAAGGTTATTCTTTAAGAATCATCCTTGATTTTATGAAAAAGTACCCATTTTGTTGGGTATAATGGTTTTCTTTTTCAATCCATTTTTTTAAATGATGATTGGTGTTCATTCATTGTTTGTCACATTCGATGCTTGTCTAGTATACTGCCTTGTCAGATATGCATTGCTAAAATTTGAAAATCAGTTATTCCAATATTGCAAAATTGAGGAAATATATGTTTTAGGGAGATACATGCTTAGTATTGAGAGTACCAACAGGACAGATCAAAATGTACGGATAAGCCAAATGTTATCTGAAATTTTGTTCACTATTACATTAAATTTGTTAGTGTTTGATGTTCATCTCCCTATTGAGATAGCAGATATTGTAAAAAGGCATAATCACATGCTAAAGGATACCTGAAATACTTTTTGGCAAATTTGTTGAAAAATGGCCAGAGGCCGTGTGATGTTGTATGACCTTATGTTGAGGTAATGGAGAAAAAATAAATATATATATATATATATATGTGCATCTGCTTCCTTTTGTCTTTACTTTTGGAATTTCGACATATTTATGCACACAAGTTATTTATACTGACATGTTATTATGTGTGAAATTTGTTGATATGCACTAAAATATGAAATTAGTGTCTTATGTGTGAAATTTGTTGATATGCACTAAAATATGAAATTAGTGTCTTCTCTCATTTGTTTTGCTCTCATTTTGTTAGTGTTTTTTCAATTTCCTTTGTAAAATTCTTTATTGGGTTCATTGCAATGCCAGTGTGCTGCCGTTAATATGTTTATTTCTGTATTCAACACTAAAATTGATTTTTTATTTATCCCATAGAAAACCAACACTTTGTATATTCAAGCCATGTGGGGATTCCCCTTAATGATGTCAGGGGATCCCCCCCCCCCCCGCCATACTTAAGTGTACACAGCTTGTATGGCATGTAATTCTACCTCTTTCTCGATATCTCTCTCTCTCTCTCTCTCTCCCTCCCTCACGTCCTCCTTCTCTCCTTCCCTCTATTCGCTCCCTCCTTCATTTGCTCTCTTTCTTTGTCATTCTTTGAAACAAAAATCAATCCAAAAAGTAAGCTCTAAATTCTGACAATCATAAAACATAATAAGTAGTTCCAGAAATCCAGATTGAGATTACATTTGCGACGGTTCTACTCATTCTAGTTTTTATGTGCCATTAAAACTTTGACATGAACTTAAAAAGAAAGCTCTGTGAATTACTTTCATTAATAAAGTTGTCGGTATTATGAGATGATGTTGAGCTGAATACTTGTCATGAAGTCATGCGATGACATGAGGAATGAAAGGAAAAAAATCAAGAGAAAATAAGACGCCTAGTACGTCTGTGATCAGAGAGAGAGAGAGATTGAGAGAGAATGTGAGAAAGAAAGAGAGAGAGAGAAAGAGTGCATGTGAGGAAGAGAGAGAGAAAGAAAGAAGGTGAGAGAGAGAGAGAGAAAGAGTGCATGTGAGGAAGAGAGAGAGAAAGAAAGAAGGTGAGAAAGAGAGAGAAAGAAAGGATGCGAGAAAGAGAGCGAGAGATATAGAAAAAAGAAGGGAAAGTTAGAGCGCGACATTTATGGCGATTTCTAATATTCTCTCTCTCTCTCTCTCTCTCTCTCTCTCTCTCTCTCTCTCTCTTTCAAGAATAGGTATTGCGACCTTACTTTATACAAAATACGTTTCCTGAATCTCAGACCAAAACAGCATCTATTAAAACATCTCGTATCCAATAGTTTCATCAGTGAATGTAATATTAAAGGTAAAGACCAGTTATGGTCATGCGATTGCATTGTGAAAGAAACGTTGTGGAATCGATCAGAAAAGGTTGATCATCTAGCATCTGCAAGGTTCTGGAATCATCAAAATGATAAGAAATTTGGCCCATTCTTCGTAAAGTTACAAGCACTATACACAGAAAGATGTATATGGGACTACCCTATATCTCTCACAGACCATGAGAGAAACAAATTTACCAAATATATGAATTAGTAGGTGGTTTCCCGGCAAATTTTTTATCATCATGTATTAGTCAAAACATATTCTTTCACATGATTGGTAATGAGAGCTTCCATTTCATTTTTTGAAATTTCCAATACTGGTCTTTACCTTTAAGAACAACTTTAGGGGGAGAGGGGGGGGGGGGGCGGCGAGAGGGTGAAACAATTTTAATGAAAATTGATTTGACAAAAAGTCACAATTTTCTCATTAACATTGTGGTGATCAATCATTGTAGGTTCATCATTTTCACACACAAATTATGATATGCTTGATTATGTTCTGTTCACGTGGAGAAGTGCACTCGGCGATTACTCCGAAAACGCGAACTTGGTAATGAACCCGTTCCCTTGGCGACAGCGTCATTAATTTGGCGGGAAATTGAGACAACCGCTGTCTTGAGAAGCAGGCTTAAGTGACGTCATGACATTATTGACAGTTTGTCTGTAGATATCTTGGAATCGCTCCAGACACAGTATTTGGAGAATAATTTTGGACACGTGGAGCTTTTTGCTGTATCCTGTTTTTGTTTTTATTTATATGTTTTTAGGAGGTTGCTTTATTTTTCACATAAAATAAGCCTTCTTTTTAATTGATCCTTGTATTAATCCCAAGGGAAAAGGAGGATAAATTTCTTGTTAAGAATTGAATTCATATAGCATAAATCCGAGAAATGGTAGGGGGACAAGCTATTCTTGCTTTTTGAATACGGCGATGGGACCTAATGTCTTTTTAGGCGCATGCCCATCACCCAACCATTATTAACCCAAATTTTACATGTTTAAAACGGGTCTCTTTTTCAATTAAAAATAATATACTGTTGTTCTGTTCTTATTGTGAGTGAATTATATATGATTGAATTGAATTGTGTAATGCATTTGGTGCATATTATTGCTAGTAAATGAAATAAGGATATAATTCTGAATCGGGTAGAACATAATAAATATGAGGGTATTTTGGAGGGCGTAGCGGCCGGGGGTCTAAATTCACTGCAAAATGTGTGAAAATTAAATTATCGCCATGGCTCTCAATGGTTGTGAAAATGACAAAAGGGATGGTGGGAGCTGATGGGAATATCACCTCTCATCGATTTTATATCTTGGAATTGATTTTAAGATCGATTTTAAGGCTTGATGAAACACCTCCTGGAAGGATAATACAGGTTGGGGAAATTCAAAAAACCCAATTTGTTAAAGCCCTGCATGGTGTAGGTCTACTGATAATGGCATAATTATAATGAAAATGGAGCGAAGCATGATAACCCGGTGAAAATGAATGATGATGATGATAAGGAGGATGAGGGGGGCGGGGGTGTTGAAGAGAAGGAGGAGGAGGAAATGTTGAATGGGCGTGTCAACCCGCCCCCCCCCCCCCCACATCCACACACACAGCGCCCCTGTATAGCGACACCCTGATTGTTTGAAAATATCAGTCTGTTATGGTTTTAGTAAGATAAATATAGAAACATGTCAGTGATGTTTAGTACTATTCTGAAGACAAAAAAAACATACCCCGCGCACGATTGTACAACGCCCTTTAGTGAATCCGGTATATGGTAAACAGAAAATGGGCTAAAACATTCACACCACACCCAAACATATCATCTCAATATTATCCTTGGTGTATTTCCCTTCAATTTACCACGAATCCAGATGATAGTTAAAAGGCAATCGTGATTCATTATGAAAGGCAACCTAATAGTTTTACATCAGGCAAGATATATTTCCTTTCCAAATGAGATACACCTCCGAGCAATACATTTATATTTCTTTCATTTCCTGAGCCTGAATTGTCAAAGATTTTCGTGAACACTGGGATTTTTACGACACAAAAATAAGAAGGCGGACGTGGCGAAAATAAAGTACGGAAATTTCAAAAATAAGGTATTATGATAAAAGCATCATCCCAATTAAAGGCCCACTGCACTACTGGTAGCTACTTGCGCCCTCTATATAACAAACAATGCCTAATCGGTGACCATTGGTCCCCCATGATCCTCTTTTTCTTATGTTAACTGAGAGCTGAGTTGATGAGATAACCACCTGTCCAGTGACCTTGCAGAGCGGTCTAATCCCTCCTGTAAACTGCGGCAGATAAGCTTTAAATACGATTGTGATAATTACCAACATGATAAAAACCAAAAAGTTGGAGAACTGCCAGCTTCATGTATAGCACGGCAAGTTGCAAGTATCCATTTTCAACTCGAATAGAATACCAATTAGAATGACAAGCCTAGAGAGGCGTGGTTTCTTGTCAACAGAGAGTAATATTTACTCACTGAAATTAGTCGTATTTTAAAGATCATAATCAAGTCTATTAAAATTGTCAGTTATCTTTAACCGAATGAATAATAAAAATAAAGTCGAATAACGACGTGATTAACTGACACTCAACGGCGTCATCGAAAGAGAGGGTTTAACAACTGCCCCTCCCCACCCATTGAAAATTAATGTTACAAAATATAATTGCCTTTTTTATTGTCAGTTATCTTTAACCGGATGAACAATAAAAATAAAGTCGAATAACGACGTGATTAACTGACACTCAATGGCGTCGTCGAAAGGGAGGGTTTAACAACAACCCCGCCCCCCTCCCCACCCGTACAACATTAATGTTACAAAATATATGTGCCTTCTTTTTTTATCACTGTCGGCAAATATAATGCTATCACTGTTTTTGTTTTGTTTTAATTCTTAATAATTTTCGACTAACATGTTGACTTACTTGGCCCGACACCCCCCCCCCCCTAAAAAATTATATCACCGCCCACTGCCCATGTTGGACATTGTCTGAATGTAACCATATATGGGCCGAGGCCTGCATGAACGAACGGGGCAGGGCGTAACGGGTGCAGTCTTCTTACTCAGGGAAATTACGTCATTAATGCAAATATCCTCTCGGCCAGTGTGGAGCCGTCAAATGATTAGCCGGTGACACCACTCTCAGCGTTTCTATTTCTTCTTCTTACATCATCGAGTCTATATACCCCCCGATACATAATTCATCTATTCTAACAATGATAGTTACATTTCTGAATAACAAAAAATATATCCATCGACTATAAAGTAATTTTGAGTCTACCCTTCCATTCTTTTAAATCTCCTCTGAAGTGTTGGGAGCCCCAAATTCGTCAAACAATTCACTTAAATTGTATCATAATGTGAAAGAGGGTGCCATTTAAGACACACTTCTGCAAAAATCCCCCCCCCCCCACAAAAATGGGGGGGGGGAAATGTGTTTGAAGACAAATATTGGTAAAAAGAATACAATTTTGTTTTTATGAATTCTGTTGAACGCAGAAATTTGTATTCTTTAATCAATATTCGACTTCAAACACTGTGTTTTAAAACCTTTTTCACATTATGATACAATTTAAATGAAATTTTGACATCAAATTTTGGGGGCTCCCAACGCTTAAAATACTAATTGTGATCAGTTTATCTCCCTGTCAATGTGGAATAATATCAGGCAATTTTACTACATTGTCAAAAAGGGGGTGAGGGATGACGAAATGTAGGAGCATTTTGTTATCTCTTCGCCCTGACCCGAATGTATTCCCACGAAAATGGTTCTAAATAGGATAATGACGCAACCCATCGCCGCCCCCCCCCCTCTCCCCCTAAAGTTGTTCTTAATATTACATTCACTGATGAAACTATTGGATACGAGATGTTTTAATAGATGCTGTTTTGGGCTGAGATTCAGGAAACGTATTTTGTATAAAGTAAGGTCGCAATACCTATTCTTGAAACACTCTCGCTCGATATACCGCCCCGCCTTTTTTTCTCCTCCCCCCCCCCTCTCTCTCTCTCCCTTTCTCTCCCTCTCTGTTCCGTTCACTGGAAATTGACATTTTCACTCTCTCTTTCTCTATTATGTTCAAACACCAAACACCATACGTCGATTTTGATAACTGTGGTATGCTAACAACCTTGACCATGATCATGGCCTGCGAACTGATTATTGAAACAATGCCAACATTCAGAAGTACCCGGATACATCCGGTCGCGGTTTTGAGTCCTGCATCCGACATTCGATCTCTCAAGTGATACACATGCATCATCTATAGTCTGTAATATCAGACTCTAATTTGACACTTTACCACAATTCTTGAAGACTTGAGCAGAGCCTAGCTCTGTCACTCTCTGGTTGTATCTAAGTACAGAGCCTATGGCGTGCAGTAGACCGTGCAGTCGGCATAGTCTCACAGGAGTCACAGCTCAGACAATCTGTTACGCATAACAACTGACAAGGGTCTGTGCATGTAGACTATGTATCATCCTCTCATTAAGCATGGACACACCCATTGCTTGTCATACAGGTGCCAGCAAACGTGAAGTGTCTTCCATTTCATGAAATTGATACAAAATGATAACACGCGACATAAATGATTTATTTCGAAAACAATTACAAGGCTATCTAAAACTATAACGTGTAATAACGTGTTTGACGATGTTGAAAATGAAATAATGAAATTTTAAAAAAAATAGATAAAAGAAACTATGAATGAAATAGGAAGAATGGGATAGAAAGGATGTTGATTCAAGAAATGAAAACAGAGATAACAAGGGCGACAAACAAAATATTAGAGACATGTTCGTGCCTGTATGCAAGGACGCATTTTTCACATTCTTCGCTATCTACTTGATATAGCTGAGGCTGATGCTATTCAAAGATATCATTTTAAAGTGAAATTGAAACTGATTGAAGTCATAGCATGGTCCTGTAATAATCATGATAGCCACAGAGAAATGGACGTTGGAATGGCTAAACTTAAAATGTGATAATTTGACAAGATTCGATGAACTCGATTTGGGGGAGGGGGGGGGGGGGTGTCAAAGGTCAAGTCGAAGATTTTTGCCCTACCTATCATATCTAACATTTCAATTCAATTTTATTTCCAAAACCCAAAACACATAAAAGAATACTTATGCCTACATAAAATTAACATTAAATGTCATTTACAATATAGCATAGAAAATGAAACTTATTTGTAATTATACGATATCTATTGTCGATAAGTAATACACGCAAGTTTGGATACACTTGGTAACATTGTTCAGACGAGAGAAATTGGTGCTAAATAAGTGACTTTATGCTAGATGTAAAATTAAAAATAATCTGATAGTTTGAGCGAGAACAGACCAATATTAATGATAAAAATTGGGAAAAACTGATCAGATCGATTTCTAAATTCTCCAAACCATATTTTTACAATTTAATCAAATTTTAGGTGAATGTAAATCGTCACAAAGCAATGAATCTGCTGTATATACCATTCCAAACATGTAAGTGTTGACAGATTTTTAAAAGCCTGTTTTATCAAGAAGTTACTAGTAACTTCTTGGTTTTTATGTCTTATTTTCATGGACAAACGGTTGGGAAAATTCAAAAATTGGTTGGGGGAATTTACTGTTAGAGGGAGTTACACATTGACGCCTACAAAGAAAACAATAAATATCTTTGTGGTTTGAGAATTTTTTCAGGATATTTTGCATGTTAAAGGGTTAGTACAGTAAAAAAAAAAATATAATAAGTAACATTTCAATAAAAAATTATGCAGTTTTTTCATCAACTTCAACAATGTTAAGAGAGTTTATTGTATGTAATTTCCTTATCACCAGATAACACAAGTCCGTTCCTCTTATCACTTGTTAATGTGTTCTTCTCTCCCCATGCATATAGCGCGTGTCAAATTAACTTGCACTTGTACTGATCTTGTTGCCCGTTGCATAAAACTTGCCACTGATGGTAAATTTTGCCATCAACCATGTCAACATCACTCAACACCCAATACAATCAAGGTTTTTAATGAAAGTTTCCATTAATGATAAAGTTAATGCAATAAGGACTTCATTTTAGTATTTGACCATTGTTTTAGATGCACTCTATTTGTGGGGTTCTCTGATGGGGCTCTAGCAAAGACACGTGACACTGATAAACTAAAATTAAATTTGGAGGTATTTCTATATCGGGGGCCTTCATCAAGGCCTTTTTCTATTTCAGATCAATATAATTGGTGATACAATCCATGAAAATAGATAACACCTTACCTGGGCTAAAAATAGATATTTTGTTTTAAATACAGTGATTCACAATAAGTAAATACAACCCTTGTGTTTTGAAGGATCTTGTTTTTGTAGCTTGTTAATGTACTGATTCGCGAGTGACATCATTTTTGCTGATAGTCTGAACACAGTGGAAGGAATTGTTATTCAAATTGATCTCCATGGCCATGCTTTATTATTGTGAAGACAACGCCAAGTCTGCCACGCACAAAGCAGTTACGATACACGTGGAACTTGTGAGATCATCAACTTGTCACATGATTTTATGACACACCCCCAACGGGGATTCCCCTTATCATACGCTAAATTTAGACACCGCACGCGCACTCTCGCTCTAAGATGACGTCATATCGTCCCATCGTTTTGAACACGGTACCACAGTAGTTAGTCTTTTTTGCAAACCCGTTTACCTCACCATCAAGCCTCAGCTGACAATCTGTGAATTTGATACCGTATCATTATTATCATACATGCCAAAAAGCGGGAAAATGAGATCATTAGATTCTTATGATACACCAAATTGTTTCTTTATAAAATAAACATACTGTAAACCTACTCTGTATGCATTCTATGTTACAGACTCCCCTCCCACGAAAACTACCGTGGTAGGGGGCCGGTATCAAGAATGGCAAAATTACTTAAATCAGTGACAGCAGTAAAAAAAAAAAAAAATGTATGTTTACACCACTCCACACAATAAGAAAAATTTGCTTTTAGGTCCATTACATACATATTATTTATCATTTTCAATAATTTGTTGTTGCTCAGTCGAATCGTATGCTTGTTTTCATGTCTGCGGCGTAGCCTATACGGCACGTTCGCTTCACTTCGCGATGGAAAATTTTTCCCACATAAAAAAAATATAGTAAACAAATAAACCGGCTTGAACTGCAGATGTGTGCATTGTGTACGGCAAAGCGAGTTCGAACTTGTTAGCTTTGGCTTGGCCTTGGATTTGCTTGGTGGTAGTGGGTGGGAACAAAATTTGCTACGTCATACCTCCATTTCATTCAAAAAAGCTTCATCATGTTTATCAAAATGGCGGCATGGGCTTTTGTGGTATCTCGTAACTGGGGGGCCACGGATTAATCCGAATTTGGCCCTTGTTATTTATTTGAAATAAATGATGAAGGAGCAGATGATAGGAAGACATGTTTTTCCATTAAAATTATGGTTGTATGTAGTTGGCCTATATTTGCAAAATGCCATCAATACTGGCTGATTAATTATTAGGGCTATATCATAAACAATATCTGCATACAACATTTCATGGTAATCATAGTTTATTTATAATTCATTAAACAGACCGCCACTGTTTAAATACAGGATAAACTCTTGAAACTTGAATCGCGCATAATATTAATAGCCATGCAGGCCTATTAATCACAATGAGCTGATCATGATCTATGAACGATGGGGCATATGGTTATTGTAGTGCCTGATATCAGATGCATTGTTAAAAGTTTAATAGACGATATCGGTTTGACTAGTAATGCTTATTTACCAGGCAATACATGCAACTTGTTTCGTTTTCAATGAATTTCATTAAATATTTCATGGACATGCATATTTTGTATGTGTCTCCTAGCTTCATTAACGAAAATCCTTGACGCTTTGATAACACAATAGCATGAACTTTAAACGGAGCGTAGCACTGTTTATGTAAATATTTATTCATTATTAAAATATAATCCCATCAGGGCTCAAATTAATTTTTTGCCCACGGGGGCTCTTCCAAAAGAAAAAGAGCCCCCGTGAGCCTTCTCACGGGGGCGATTTTAGTGCTGACGGGGGCTCTTATTTTACTACAAATTTCCATTCAATTGGTACCCGTGAAACTCCTTGGTATTTTATCATTATAATTTATCTAAGTCGGTATTTTTCCTCTTAGAAATTTACTTGTTACATTGCTGTTATTGACTTTTATTCCCGTGAGGACATTTTCTCCATTTCTTCCCGTTCTGCAAATAATTTCCTCCTCATTATTCGGAGCAACCTTATTTACATTCTTTTTTTACTTTTAGTCTTTACCAAATCCTTCCAAAACACAGGGGTGGGTCAAGCTTTTTGCTAAGGTTGGGGGGGGGGGGTACCCCAAATAACGATGTGGAGCATCGTCCACGAGCCGCGTAGCGGCGAGGCGATTTTTGTTGTTGCTATTTTGAACCCCCGTAAGTGGTGTTTTCCTGGCATCTATAACATGCGGATCGTCGTCCACGAGCCGCAAAGCCGCGAGACGATTTTTTTGGTGCTTTTTTGAACCCCCGTTAGTGATGTTTTCCTGGCATCTACTGATATCTACTATACTGTGTAGGTCTGGACACATGATAGCATTTTTCTTTGCACATCACATTTTTCCTTGGCAGCCCAAGGGGGAGGGGGGGGGGGTTAAACCCCCTAAACCGCCTAGATCCACCCCTGCAACATCTTATGCCTTCTTCTTCTTCTCAATATTGATTTACTGGTCGGGTTACATTATTTGCGGGTCTTTAAGAATCACCAGATTTCAGAGGATTCAAACTTTCACAACGAAAAACTTCTCCATGTTTCAGTCCTTGCGCGATTGTCGATCTCCAGCTCAAGCAGATATTGGGCGTCAGCGTGCACACCGGTACTACCAGCGCAGTATAGCCACTGTGCTGACGGCCGCACCGCGAGCTTCCGTTGTTTGTATCGGGAATACTCGTAGAGATGGTAGAGAAAGCGCCATCTAAGTTCCATTTCATTGGTTTAAGGTTTGAAAATGAATACTCAATATTGTGTTAAAGTTATATCAGAAAAGATAATCTTAATTTTATAATTCCACGGGGGCGATTTTTAATTTTGCAATCGCCCCCGTGAGCAACCTGACGGGGGCGATTATGGAGCTCACGGGGGCGAATCGCCCACCGCCCCCGTGTATTTTGAGCGCTGAATCCCATGCATATATGATTATGATTTTTTTTTTAACATCATCATCATCATCGTCATCGGCATTATCATTACAATTTTTTTTTTTGTAATCATCACCATCATCAATACATCGTTACCACCACCGCCACTACCATCATCGTCACCGTGGTTATAGCCATCACCACCATCCTCATCAAACACTACCATCACCACCACCACCACCACGATCACATCAGCCACACCCACCTTCTTAGTTCTTCCTTCTTTTTCTTCTTCTTCTTCTTCTTCTTCTTCTTCTTCTCCTTCTCCTTCTTTTTCTTCTTCTTCTTCTTCTTCTTCTTCTTCTTCTTCTTCTTTTTCTTCTTCTCCTTCTCCTTCTTCTTCTTCTACTTCTTCTTCTTTTTCTTCCTCTTCTTCTTCTTCTTCTTCTTCTTCTCCTTCTTCTTCTTCTTCTTCTTCTTTTTCTTCTCCTTCTTCTTCTTCTTCTTCTTCTCCTCCTCCTTCTTCTTCTTCTTCTTCTTCTTCCTCCTCTTCTTCACTATACCTCCACCACATCCCAATGTTAATCATCCATCATGTAGAAGTGTTGTGGTCTAGTTGATCAGTCTCCGGACTGTGATCCACAAGGTACGTTGTTCGAATCCCTGCCTGATTTATTCTTTGAATGCACTCATGATGTGATATGCAAGTTATACAAGAGCGGTATTTTATAGTTTTATCCTAACCATCATCATTATCATCATTATCATCACCTTTATCACTGCCACCATCAGCACATTCTATTCTTTTCCGTTTCTGACGTCGCCATCGTTGTCGCCAACACCACCACCATCTTCTTCTTCACCATCATCATCATCATTATCATCATCACCATCAACATCGTCAACGTCGCCATCATCCTCACCATCACCATCATCATCATCAACACCGTCATCATCACCACAACCACCATCATCATCACCATCACCATCATCTTCTTCTTTCTTTTCATCATCACCATCATAACCATCATCTTCACCGTCAGCATCATCACCGACATCATTATCCTTATCACCATCATCTTCTTCTTCCTTTTCATCATCACCATAACCGTCATCACCATCACCATCAATCATAACCATCATCATATTCAGCGTCAGCATCATCATCATTACAACCATCATCATATATCATCACCACCACCATTATCATTATCATCTTAATCAATCACCATCGACCAACACTACCACCTTCATAAGTCACCATCATCCACATGTAAACCGTTCTACCAGTATAAACTCCAATTAGACTACACATCCTCCAAGTAGATATCTAATTACACTCGCACGCCCAGCCCATCAGAGCTATGGAAGAAATGAGTCACGACCCAGATTCTATAATAGAAAATTGAGATGATTGAGTAGTTGTAGTGAAAAAGGTGATGTCGCTCCTCTCTAATATTGCATCATCCTTATCCCAGGACCCACACCCCTACTTGGATCAACGATGATGTGTGTGTTTAGAGCATTTTTTTTTCTTCATAAAGATAATAAACAAATAATTTTGAAGATGAAAATAAAATCTTTTATTTTGTTTATATACTTTTCTATATCTTTTTTATTTACAAAGTTTACAATTAGGAACCAAGGGGTTTACATGATCTGAGGGGTAACTAACCCAAAAGAACAAAATTGTTCTTCCTTTTTTAATGGGACTTATTATGACTAATGTACTAATAGCTGGTATTCCATACATGCACACACACACACATCAAAGTCAATTTTAGCTACTGCCAAACATCAAACATGGAAGAACTTTCGTCTCTTTCTTTCTATTTCTCTTCCCCTCTCTCTCTCTCTCTCTCTCTCTCTCTCTCTCTCTCGTTCCCTTTCTCTTTCTTTCTCTCTCGCTCTCTCTCTGTCATACTCTCTATCTTTCCATCACTGTGTTTACTATTTTTCCTTCCATACATAAAATGCTCAATTAGTTTCCATCTGAAATATCCACAATCACATCCACAATATATCATGCTTGATGCAAAAGAACACAAATAGTTTGAAGGACCAGAAAATTAGTTTTTACATATTTTATATGTCATCCTTTCAAAAGAGCCAACATCATATAATTTGTCAACAGATATATAAATCTTTGCAATATGAAATATACAAAATCACCAAGCCATGTCCAGTAATGTACAAATTTTCAATGATTATTATTTCATATAAAACTAGGTCATACCCATGATAATTTACATAAATCCTCCTATAATATATAAATGTGTAATTTTTGTTTCAGTCTGAACATATGAAAAAAGATTTATTTTGGTTATAACTACACATTAAACTGCATTTATTCAAGGTTGATGCGTGAGCCCAAAAAAATTAATATAACATGTAGATATTTATTTTTGAAAAATACATGTAAGATTACTATGTAAGATGAGTCAAAAGAATTATTAAAACAAAATTAAACTATAGATTCTTGTACAGAGATTGAAATAAGATAAAAACTTCACAAAAGATGAGAATACAAACATAAATTTACAAACACTCAAGATTTTGGCTATGTAGTACCAGCATTATAGATTTCAGTTAACATAATTTTATGTGTTCTTTTTTACAAAACGATTGAAGTTAAAATCAAAATTTACATCAACGAAATGGTATTAAAAAGAAAATAGTAAAATACACACATGTAGATGCACTAGAATAAAGGAGCTAAGCT